>NC_080031.1:34191681-34508363 GCF_030020395.1 Manis pentadactyla | reverse complement strand
TCCAAATGAACTTGAACAGTCTGAGAGAAATCAGACAAATTAAAACAACCCATTCCTGGGGACTGTTCACATGCCATATGTTCTTTTAACAATAAATAGTTTGTAGTTGTAACACTTTGGAGCGCTACAATTTGCACTTCTCCAAATTCTTGGTTGAGTTCCAACAGTATAGATCCAGTCCAATTTTGTTGTTTTACTGTATGCACAGGCCAGCTTAGATATCTCCTTCCTCATTCCCATGGCAGGTCCAGGAACTGGTGGGATGAGTGCATCTACAGCTGTAGCAGTGCGTGGATCTTTGTTGGGGTTTTTTGATGATCATCTTCTGGCATGAGTCTTCCAGAGGGTGCAGATGTTGGAAGTTCTTTTTCATATCGTATCTTAGTTCATTTTCGGGGTAGCCCAATTAGGCTTTGATCCTCTGTATAACCACAAACAGACCCTTTGCCTACACTTTTATATGCCCTTTATACCCTTGTGTAGAACTCGTTGGAGGTTACTGCACAGGAACTGCCCTTTTTTTTTTTTTTGCTATCACTAATCTACACTTACATGACGAATATTATGTTTACTAGGCTCTCCCCTATACCAGGTCTCCCCTATAAACCCCTTTACAGTCACTGTCCATCAGCATAGCAAAATGTTGTAGAATCACTACTTGCCTTCTCTGTGTTGTACAGCCCTCCCTTTTCTCCTACCCCCCCATGCATGTTAATCTTAATACCCCCCTACTTCTCCCCCCCTTATCCCTCCCTACCCACCCATCCTCCCCAGTCCCTTTCCCTTTGGTACCTGTTAGTCCATTCTTGAGTTCTGTGATTCTGCTGCTGTTTTGTTCCTTCAGTTTTTCCTTTGTTCTTATATTCCACAGATAAGTGAAATCATTTGGTATTTCTCTTTCTCCGCTTGGCTTGTTTCACTGAGCATAATACCCTCCAGCTCCATCCATGTTGCTGCAAATGATTGGATTTGCCCTTTTCTTATAACTGAGTAGTATTCCATTGTGTATATGTACCACATCTTCTTTATCCATTCATCTATTGATGGACATTTAGGTTGCTTCCAATTCTTGGCTATTGTAAATAGTGCTGCAATAAACATAGGGGTGCATCTGTCTTTCTCAAACTTGATTGCTGCATTCTTAGGGTAAATTCCTAGGAGTGCAATTCCTGGGTCAAATGGTAAGTCTGTTTTGAGCATTTTGATGTACCTCCATACTGCTTTCCACAATGGTTGAACTAACTTACATTCCCACCAGCAGTGTAGGAGGGTTCCCCTTTCTCCACAGCCTCGCCAACATTTGTTGTTGTTTGTCTTTTGGATGGCAGCCATCCTTACTGGTGTGAGGTGATACCTCATTGTAGTTTTAATTTGCATTTCTCTGATAATTAGCGATGTGGAGCATCTTTTCATGTGTCTGTTGGCCATCTGTATTTCTTTTTTGGAGAACTGTCTGTTCAGTTCCTCTGCCCATTTTTTAATTGGGTTATTTGTTTTTTGTTTGTTGAGGCGTGAGAGCTCCTTATATATTCTGGACGTCAAGCCTTTATCGGATGTGTCATTTTCAAATATATTCTCCCATACTGTAGGGATCCTTCTTGTTCTATTGATGGTGTCTTTTGCTGTACAGAAGCTTTTCAGCTTAATATAGTCCCACTTATTCATTTTTGCTGTTGTTTTCCTTGCCCGGGGAGATATGTTCAAGAAGAGGTCACTCATGTTTATGTCTAAGAGGTTTTCGCCTATGTTTTCTTCCAAGAGTTTAATGGTTTCATGGCTTACATTCAGGTCTTTGATCCATTTTGAGTTTACTTTTGTATATGGGGTTAGACAATGGTCCAGTTTCATTCTCCTACATGTAGCTGTCCAGTTTTGCCAGCACCACCTGTTGAAGAGACTGTCATTTCGCCATTGTATGTCCATGGCTCCTTTATCAAATATTAATTGACCATATATGTCTGGGTTAATGTCTGGATTCTCTAGTCTGTTCCATTGGTCTGTGGCTCTGCTCTTGTGCCAGTACCAAATTGTCTTGATTACTATGGCTTTATAGTAGAGCTTGAAGTTGGGGAGTGAGATCCCCCCTACTTTATTCTTCTTTCTCAGGATTGCTTTGGCTATTCGGGGTCTTTGGTGTTTCCATATGAATTTTTGAATTATTTGTTCCAGTTCATTGAAGAATGTTGCTGGTAGTTTCATAGGGATTGCATCAAATCTGTATATTGCTTTGGGCAGGATGGCCATTTTAACGATATTAATTCTTCCTAGCCACGAGCATGGGATGAGTTTCCATCTGTTAGTGTCCCCTTTAATTTCTCTTAAGAGTGACTTGTAGTTTTCAGAGTATAAGTCTTTCACTTCTTTGGTTAGGTTTATTCCTAGGTATTTTATTTTTTTTGATGCAATTGTGAATGGAGTTGTTTTCCTGATTTCTCTTTCTGTTGGTTCATTGTTAGTATATAGGAAAGCCACAGATTTCTGTGTGTTGATTTTGTATCCTGCAACTTTCCGGCTGCTCTTCTTTTTAATCGGCGTTATATCTATGATATGTTGATGATTCTTGCTTTTGTAGCTACATTTTCCAATGAGCTCAGGAGTGTACACATCATTGTGACAGGTGGCACAGTAAAAGGCGGCTATTTTGACATCCTTTGTAGATTCGGCTATAAAGAACCCTAATGTATTCTTATGCAGCCTAACTTCTGCAGGTGGATTTAATATTAGACCAAGGGAAACTTCAGGAAAACTCATTCCAGCAAAGTCATCGGAGAGACGCTGAGTCAGGATTTTGTTCTTCCGGCTGTTACAGAAATATTTTTGCCAGGGCTTTTTAGGACAAACCTTTTGGTTTTGTTCAACAAATAGAGATGTCAGAAAGGTGCACAAGCCTGGCACCAAACAGTCTTGGGCGATAAATCCGAGCTTTAATTCAGCAAAGCAGATAATGTTGTCTCCAGCATTCCAGTTCCAGCTGGGAATCTTTGGCAGGAAAACCTTGTTATGGGACTGAAGTATCTGTATGATGACTCTGGTCTTAGGGTAGTTCTTGATAGAGAGCACACAATGTTTGAAGTATCTTCAGCATGTGGATCACTACACAAAGGGTTGGCTATGATAAAGCATGCTTCTGCAGAGTCCACCGCAACTCACCTCAGATCCTCCCATTTCAGTGCAGATCCAGAAATAAAAGTTGTATAGGCCATGTAGCATTTAAATATGGTTTCCAATTCCAAAGAAGGAGGAACCTCTCCCAGGAAAACAATCTCGGTGTTGATTTCCCCTGACTTGTGGTGGAGAAAATTCCTCAGGAAGGCAGTCACACTGTCAACAGTGATGTTCCCACACACCACGATGAACTTCTTCCCTTTGACCACTTGGTGTATTTTCTCTTGTTGGCAAAAAGTTCCACCATTTCAAGGACATAGTTTGCAAACAGTATCAAACTCCCCAGAGTGAAGAAAATGATGAAGGTCCATCCTAGGCATGTCTTGGCCACCACATCTTCAAAGTCAATAGTTGACACTGTTGCCATGACCAGGTAAATGGACTCAAAATATGTTATATTCTGTGAATTTCTACCTTTGAGCCAGGGATCACCAGAATTTTCCACCAGGTGAATGAATCCTGCAGCAGTGAACAAGGTACTAAGAATTATGGCTAACAGTTCTTACGTTAACAGTTTCTTTATGGAAAACTTCACAGAATTGCTGGTCCTGATGGCTTGTAGAATTTGCAAGATTTGAGGGAGTTCTAGCAGCTGCAAAGCCCTTAGGAACCTTAGACCTAGCCAATTACTCTTCAGATAATAAGAAATAAAGGTTGGTGGGATGGTGAGGATGTCTGCAGTTGAGTTCACCTCCAACCAGAACTTGATCTTGTCATCAGCTGCCAAAAATCTCAACCCAAACTAGAAACTGAAAGAAGCATTGAAAGCCAAATCAATAGGGATGGTTTTGTCTTGGTATGAAGAACAGCTTGTCAAAGGGTCAGTAGAGTCGATGAACTAGATTATAAAAGACCCGATGCTTAGTACAAAGACAAGGATCATCTCGAGACACTGCAGTGCCCTGAACCCTCAGAGGCCCTTGGTCACGTCGGTTCCGACCATCAGCACCTGCTCTCTGAATCCCACAGAAGGAAAAGGGCGAGAACTCATCACTGGCTCTCGGCTCCTCGCTGTCTCTCCTTCCGGACGGACCGGAACCCTGGTTTGTTGGCCTCGGTCTCGGTTGTTCTTTTCACCTAAGTCACAGCACCGCCTGAGACACTGCCTGGGCTCCCCAGCCAGGCGGGCGGTGTGGAGGGTGCACGGCCTGCACGGGGGGACAGCGGCCAGAGGGCCCCGGCCTCTGCCCTGGCGCAGAGGCTCCAGGAGGAGCCGGGGGCCCTCCGCCACAGGCGCTGCCACTTTTTAAGTGTTTATTTCTTAAAACTCTGTGAAGCAAAATAAAGGGAAAAAATGTTTGCTCATTCTGAGTGATGGGAACATACATTCGCCTTTGTTCTTCTGTGGCTTTTAAAACTGAATCCAAATTTTAATTCAAAAGTGTTACTGTCCCTCACCCTCCTGCCGAGAACATGGTTTTGAATAAATTTTCCAGTGAAAGGAACCAGGGCTCCATGGAGAAATCGCTGATTCTAGTGCTGGGACAGGGAATTTACCAGATGACATTGCCATGTCAGAACATAAGGAAATGCTCAAAAGACAAACAATTAGGGATATGTCAAGTAAACACAGGCACCAACTGAAAGAACAATTTAAGTAACAAATAAAGTAGTATTGGATTATTACCCAAAGAACAAAATAAATAGCCATGATTTCATACTCATGTAAATAAATGACTGAATAAAGAAATAAATGGGGGAGAATGTATAAATCTCCTGTATAAAAAAGAATTCCAAATAATTTATTCTTCCCTCAAGTAGGTGGATCATAACTCTTAACCCCTTAAAGGTAGGCTGGACATACTGACTTCTTGAGTACAACATGGAAAAGGGGAAAATGAGTAAGTTTATGATACAGAAATCTGACAAATACTGCCTCAGCTAGGCGATCAAATTAACATCACAGTGATAAGTCATGTTGATGGTATGCACCCTTGGTATGATGTGATGACAAAAAATTGGCAGTTTACTGCTGTGGTCTTCTTCTTGCAAACTCATAATCCCAGCTTAATCATGATAAAAATATCAGACAAACTTATATAAAGGGGTATTCTACAAAATACCTAACCATTACTCCTCAAAACTCTCAAGATCATCAAAAACAAGGAAAGTCTGAGAAAACTGTTACAGCCAAGAGGTGCCTAAGGAGACATGACAAATAAATGTAATGTGGTATCCTCAAACAGAAAAAGGACATCACGTTAAAAACTCAGGAAATCTGAGCATGGATTTCAGTTCATAATTAGCTTCAGTGTGAGTCCAGACAAGTATATCACATTAATGTAAGATGTTAACAATAGGGGAAACTGTCCTATCTTTGTAACTTTTCTGTAAATCTAAAACTGTTGTGCTAACTATGCTCTGGACACAAAGGTGGGCACTAGGGATACAGGGTGAATGAGTTGGGCATGGGTTCCGCCCTCCTGACCCAACAGTCTTGAGGGAGAGAGAAGAGGACAGACAGAAACAAACAGGTAGTTGACCAAAATAGTGCAGTGGGAATAGATGCTGTTGCAGTGAATATGAGAGATGCCTATCTTATGGGTAGCATCAGGGGGTCCCTAGATATCAAGTGCAAAGTCCTAAAACACAAAAGAACACACAATGTATAGAGGGGAAGATCTTCAATACGACCTAATGGGTGCTCAGTGAGAGGGGACAGGTCAAGACAGGGATGGCAAGAAAGGGTCCGATTCAATGAAGGCTTCGTAAGCAATATTAAGGACATTTGAACCTTATCCCATGAGCAATGAGGAACTAATGAAAGTTTTCAAACTGAGATGTGACAGGATCAGATATTTAGTTTTAAAAATACACTCTGACTGTAGTAAGGAGAATAAAATAGAATGTGGTGAAATTATATGTAGGGGCATCATTTAGAAGGTTGTTACAAGAATCCAGGCAAAGATAATAATCACAGGATAAGGTAATGGACAGACACAGAAGTATAATAGATTTGAGAGATATTTAGAAGTTAAAATAAATAGGATTTTTGTTTATTGATTGATTGGGGGTGGGTCAGTGAAGGGAAAAGAGGAGTCCAATATTATATCCAGGTTTATGGCTGGCAGCTCGGTAGACAGTAGCATATTTCACTAAGATATGAAATCCTGGAGATGCCGATTTGGGAGCCTGGGGGTGTTTGGGGGGTGTTTGGGGAATTTTGAGCCTGCAGGGGTCAAATGGTATAATAGGAATGATATGATATGATATGATATGATATGATATGATATGCTATGATATGATATGATATGGGTCTGAAGGTCAGGAGAGAATCTGGTTGGAGAAAGAGATTTGGGCTTCCTCATTATATAGATGATAATTAACCACAGCCCAGAAGGAAATACTAAAGAAACAACATAGACAACATTTATTGTCCATAATAATAGTTCCTTGTCATCAGGATAATATTAAATTAGAGTCATCATGCTACTAAGGCAATAAAGAAATACATTTCAGCCAGATTTTATAGAAATTTAGAAAATTTATCCTTTAATGGCTTAATTTTAGTTAGTTGGAAAACTGGCTTAACTAAAAAAAAAATCTCATTTCATACTTGTGGGGTAAATGAAGAATTAGAAAATGAAGAATTATAATACCTCAATTTCCTGCCCTCTACATAGGGGTTCTTGAGTTTATCCATTCAAAAAACTTCTTGAATGATTATGTTCCCAGCATTGTCCTAGGTCATGCATTGTAGTTAACTACTTCAAGGGAGCCTTACTATATAAAGGAAAATTTGGCAAATATGGCAGGGAGTATGTATGTTGGCTAGTAGCACACGTTTTGGAGACAGAGTTCATATATGGGATCTACCACTAGCCAAGTGGCTTTAGACAAGTTGCTTAACCTCCAGGGTTCTGTTTTCTCCCTGTTTAACTACCTTTAGGGCTGTTCTAAGAATTACATGAACCAAAGCATGTGAGTTGCTTAGTATAGTTGCAGGTATGTAATATGCACTCAATGAGTTGGTCCTCATTTTAGTATTGTTTTTCTCATTCTTATTATATCATCCACTAAAGTAAAAGATCATTTTGTGAAGAATCAGAATTAGAAGACAGCTGTCTGGCCAAGTTGTGACTAGAATCAGGACAGTGACAGTGGTAATGGAGAGAAGGAAACAAAAATGAAGATTTGGAAGGTAGAATCAACTGGACTTACTGATTGGATGGGAAAAGGGTAGGGAAGGAAAATAACAATTAGTTCTAATTATCTGTCCTCCAAACAGGAAACAAAGACAATAATTAGTTCTAATGATGTGTCCCCCAAAGAGAAAACACCAAAAATAGTTTTGGATGGTAGCAGAAAACCTGTACAAATGCTATTTGAGTCAATGCTCACTGGGCATTCATTCAGTAACATCCCTAAATGTTTTCTATAAAAGCAAAAAGAATTACTGCTTACTTTGTTTTAAAGGGGGCACAGTTGTTAATGTCCTACTTACCACTGACTAGGCAATCTGTGTAAAAGACAGGAACATGCAACAAATCATAGTTGGCATGCAACGTATGATACTCTGAGCCACAGCTGATAAGAAATGTCCTTTGAGTTGTTTTCCCACAAAGGTGCTAAGTTAATCTACTCCTTTGTGTAAAAGCAGCATTTCTCAGGGAGCCGGGCATAGCCTAAGGTCTGGGAGAGTTTGAGTTGGTTTCTCATCTGCACAGCACTCTTAATGAAATGGTAGCCTTGGTAGACTTCTCAAGTATTTTCCATACCAGACTGTTGACTTATCCTCACTAAATTTTAAATTTATTTAAAAATAAAGGCACTAAGTTACGTGCCTTGTTTATGTCTGTCTTGCTAATAGAAAAATATTGCTATTAGCTTTTTAATTCAGATTTATTAAGGAAATACTTACAGAGTTCACCCTTTTTCGGCTAGACATTAACTCTAACACCAACTGTTTAGCACCATGCAAGGAGCATGTGGAAACTGTTTTATGTATTGGCCTTTCCTTGTAACTTCCTCTCTAGTGGGAGCTTTTAACCCGGGTGTGCATTATATGTTGTATTTCAAATCTCCCCTATTGTTTAGAAGTGGCCTGTTTCCTTTTTCTTTCCCCTTCAGACTACATGCTCCCCTAGTGCATCAAGGAAGCCGAGTCTGATACAATGTCCGGCACATTGAGTCCAGGTTTGTTGAGATGAACTCTGCACCCTTCTAAATAAATGCACTTCTTTCACAGCACTATTCAGTAACAGCATTAATAAAATAAACTAGAAGTCTCCCTACTGGAAGGAAGAAAACCCTGTGGATTTTTTTTAACCAAAATATATAATATGAGCATAATCCTGGGATTCCTGACCCTTTCCACCTCCTGCAGTAATTTCTCTGCATGTGTACGAGGGCAGGGCCTTGACCTATTCCAAAGGGAAAGATCAAATGACTGTGCTTTATGGATCAAATGCCTCCAGAGATCAATTGACACTTCACTGCTGTGTGTCAGGTTACCTGCCCTTGACGGTTTTTTCCCAGCTGGGAGAAAAGAGGCGGCAGGGAGGGGTCTGCTGTTTCTGAACACTCACTTCTCACCTGGCATCAAGGAACCTGCCCTGCGTCCTTTGAGCGAGAAGCCCCCTGAGGCTCTTTGTAAAATACCAGGGAGTGACCCTACCTCTCAGAAGGCAGTCTATCTATTGTGCATCCCAGGGAATGAATTAGAGAGTCGACTAGAGGGAGCAGAACTTCTTTCTTTAAACTCTTAACCCCTACATGAAATGAAAAAAGCTACTTTTTACATCGCCTTTGAATTCTAACTGACTGCCTCCACTTTAACAGTCAAAATACTTGTGGATTCAAGAGGTTTATGCATAAATAAAAGACAATCTATGAAGTAACTGCTATTTCACTCTAATAATTTACCTAATTTGGGATTATATCAGTTTTTAAAAAATGTATAGAGCATATTTAAAAATTAAATTTAACTTAAAAGATTAAGGTCTTATGAATAATAGCTAATATTTAAAAAGTGCTTACCATGTGCCAGGCAGTATTCTATGAGCTTTATTCATATTAACTCACTATAGGATGATGAGAATAAAAATTATTATCTCTATTATATTAGCAGGATACAAGTACATTACCTATGAAATAGTTAGCTGAGAAAACAGGCACAGAGAGGTTGTTCATCAGCCTTCCAAGGTCACAGAGCTAGTACTGGCAAAGCTGGGATTCAAACCCTCAGAACTCAGCTCCTGAGGTGCTGCTTTTAGTCACTCTTTTGTGCTGCCTCTGGAAAAGACTTAGGACTGACATAATAGTGAAAGCAATGAAAAGGCGTATTCAATTTAAACTCAACTGCAAAGCTGGGAAGAAACATGGTCTGGATGTATACCTGCACCTCAAAACAATTCCTCTGGGAGCCATCTTGGAGATTCTTGAATAATAAGGCTTTCTATGGCCACTGAAAATTAACTTTCCTTCCCTAAGTTAAAGTACTAGAAATCTGAAAGTTTCTAAACAAAAAAACTTTATGGGAGGAAGTTATACAATATGAATCCTTGGCACTGTAATTCTCAAATAACTAATAATAAAAATATTCCCCTAATGTAAATCTAGTGTTCCCTTCGGTTTAGAAAATCCAATTAAATTCAAGCTCCTGGTCCACAACTGTTTTTTTGTGTGATGATTTCATTTTCCCCAAATTATTCTTTGAGTTATTGGTTAGTGTGACAGTGTCTTCAAATCAGCATTTTCCCTTATTTTTTCTTTCAGTTCCTCTTTATGTTTTCATTTTCATATGGCATTACACATTTCCCTTTGTAATCAAAAAAATTTATTTATTTATTTTAAACTACACATAACAATAGATCTAATGGTTCGTAAAAGATTCCAAATCTATGAAGGAGATATGTACTACCTTGAGTGGCATTTCTTGAATTCATTGAAAAGCAAAATAAGTTATCTTGTCCTTTAGAGTTCCCTGACTGCCTGCTGCCATTTTCTTTACATGCTACACCACCACTAGGAGAAAAACCAAGAAAATGGGCCAACCTCAAAATACAACTTCCTGTAATTAATGATAATCAGAAAATGATAACATCTTCCACTCCTCCTCCCCTGAATCTATATTAAAAAGAGAAAGTTTGGATTAACTGCAGTAGTAAAAAAAATCCATTCAGCAGTTGAGGGACTGGGGTACAGACACTCTGCATAAGATAAGTTCAAGATCAGCAATATAGAAATTATTTGTCACTGATTTCATTTCCTTAGTTTGAACTAATGCTTTCCATTTCAGGTGAAAGATGAAGAAAACAATGACATGTTGAGCCATAAGATCCATAAATAATAATTTTTATAGTTTTCTCCCCTAAAATTAAGATAGATTTTTTTCAAAAGCTGCTTTGGGTATCAGAAGAAAGTCTGTGGCTCATTTGGTTTAGTTCCATTTATCCTGTGTCTTTATTATGCTATGCAATTTAAATATTTTCTAAAAGTAATTGAGCAACTTTCCTGATGGCAGTAATACACTCCGAGTAAGTAATGTTGACCTGTGTGAAGGGTCAGTTTCCCTCCTGAATGGTTTCTCAGTTGCGTGCTTTTATCCTGCTAATGTCTAATGATGTCATAATGATGACGACTCTTGGTCAGTCGAGTAGAGATTTGGGACTCCGGCAGAAACAGATCTACACTTCTCTTTGTCCACCCTTTCTTCAGCGATGGCTATATCTAGGTGGAGAAGGTAAAATGGAGGAGATAACTGAAGCCAAGGTAGTTTTAAGATGTGATTAACTCAGCTAACAGCTCCCATCAGTTCTCTACTATGCTCTGCATGTATGCGTGCTTGTGGATGATTTTCAAGAAATTAGAGAAAGTTCTCCCAAACAAGCCTGACCTTTCAGCAGAAGCATGTGTCTTCTGGGAAATGAGGCATGGGCACAGATGGCTTGTGGATAAGAGAACGGTTAGGCCACTTGCCATGTGAGGGGCTGGGCTCATGAGCCAGTCCGCAGAACTGCACAAGGAGATCAGTCTTCCTAAGTCAGATTCAAAATAGGTGAATAAGCAGGTCTGATAATTCAGATAATGGCTGCATTTGCATCATGCTTCATATTTTGTCGAGAAGCACTGTGCCCATGCAAGGGAGACTTAGACAGATGAGGGACTCGGTCTTCACAAGATATAATACAATCATATTTACCATGTGGAACAAGAAGGGAAGTGGAGGAAATCTGAAGGGAGGGAAGAGAAGGGAAAGAAAAATTTCTAAGGCTATGTATGAGCATTTGAAACATGTATAAAGTGCAGTTTTTTTTACTTTATACAAGTATGCACATGAGGAGAGAGAGCAAGCCACATGAAAATTTACCATCCCAGAGAAATGAAAGATCTTTCAGATTATGCACTTATATTACACTCATTCTATCCAGCATGTCATATGAGAGGTATAATGCTCTTGTAACAATCTCCCTGAAGCCACATTCCAGAATTTGCCTTTCCTTCTGCTTTGGTGATTGGCTTGAAAAATGTTTGGCTGACACTCACTAACATGACAATTGAGATTTTTTCTCTTCTACAGGGTTCATTTTTGTTATTTATAGCAATGGAGGTCCATGCCTGTCACAGAATTCAGGGCTGCTTCCAAATATATGTACAATCTGCTTTAAAGATGCACTGATTTTCTGTCTTTCACTGTGGTTGCCTATTTGTATGTACTGTTTTCATTGGAGGGGGCACAGTGAGGGAGAACAGGACTGATGAAATTTGTCTTTATTCTACAAAGAGTAAGGAAATTTCAAAATCTAACCATTTTTCCACAAAAATACTCAATCTAGATTTTGTACATTTTCTATTATATATTTTACTTTAAAAAGTTAAGTTTCTAGATAAAAACACACCAAAAGAATGGTAAACTTATGTTTCCATAAAAACCAAATGGATATGATTTTGCCAATCTAAACTGATGGTTTTCTGCAAAATCTTCACGTTCACATAATGAGAATATGTCTATCTACTAGAAACATTTGATAGGAAAGTCTAAGCAAATTGGGGCATTTCCAGGGGCCTGGAGTCAAACAGGGTACTCTGCTACTAAGGCAATCTCTGACCTTGACCACATGGATGGGACAACAGAATTCACTGAGAAGTTGACAGTTTAGGTTGAGCTTCTGCAACAACTCCTACTGAAAAACAAATTTCAAAATAGTTTTAAACTCACTTTAGAGCTATGACTGGATATGCATGACTTAATATATATTTGCTGAATGAATATTATTTTATTCTTTTCAATGGCATTTTATCAGTGCCATCAGTTGTAAAATGCACCTTTATTTCCCATGCTCTTAAGGAAAAATAAAATGCTGCTAGTTAAACTATGATGTATACTAATTTCAGGGGTGTGTAAAAAAAAAAACCTTAGAATCAATGAAGTATAGTAAGACTGAAGCTTTTTTATTTCCAAATTCCAGGCTATGATGTTTCTGCAGAAGAATCCATTGGTTAATGGCCTACAGCAGATCACAATAAAGGATTCTTATTCTTGGACTCCAACATTTTTTTAAATTAAGGTATCACTGATATACACTCTTATGAAGGTTTCACATGAAAAACAATGAGGTTATGACTTTCACACATATTATCGAGTTCCCCCTGTACCCCACTGAAGTTACTGTCCATCAGTGTAGTACGATGCCACAGAGTCACTATTTGTCTTCTCTGTGATACACTTGGACTCAACCATTTTTATTCAGGTTAAACCAGGTTAACAAGTCATTTCATGATGTGTTGTAGGTTGATTACATATGAAAAACCCATGTCCCTCTTAGCCTCTATGGAGATCCTCCCAACCCCTTACTACACAGTATCTGGGCTCTGGTTCTCTTCCCTTATCAAAATCCCTTCAATATACACACAGCATACACACGCACACACATTCTCACATACACAGGATTCAAGGCAACTTCCTGATACTGCAAAGACTGCAAACATCTCAGGAGTGATCAGTACTCCTTATCTACACAAAGAGTGACTGAGTGCGTAAATGATTGGTTGAAGGCAGAGCACTGTCTAGTCCAGGCTCCACTTACATCTCCTTAACTTACTTGCTATGAATTCATGTGACACTACTTCTTAAAAGGCCTGTCTTTGGCTTCCATGATCCCATGTCCTACTGGTTATCGATCCATCTATCACTTTTCTTTGCCTGCCTTTTAAGTGTATGTGTTGCCCAATATTCCATCCTTGACCCTGTCCTAAGTGACCTTCCCCCTCAGGGCATCAATCAAATCCAATAAATGATTGGTCCAAGGCCAGATAGTGGGGTATAGGAAAAGACTTCAGCTTTCAATTCTAGTCAATAAACATTTATCATGCACTATCTATGTTCAGTTATTTTTTTATTAAGGCATCATTGATACACAAAATTATAAAGATTTCACATGGGCAACATTGTGGTTATTATATTCACCCATATTATAAAGTCCATCCACACCTCATTGCAGTCACTGTCCATCAATGTAGTTAAGATGTTATAGAGTCACTACTTGTCTTCTCTGTGCTATACTGCCTTCCCCATGACCCCTCTACATTATGTGTGCTAATCATAATGCCTCTTAATCCCCTTCTGTCTCCCTCCCCACCCACTTTCCCCATACCCTTCCCTTTGGTAAACGCTCATCCCTTCTTGGAGGCCCTAAGTCTACTGCTGTTTTGATCCTTCAGGTTTACTTCCATGTTATAATCCACTAATGAGGGAAACTATTTGGTAGTTCTCTTTCTCCACCTGGCTTATTTCACTGAGCATAATACCCTCTTGATTCATCCATGTTGTTACAAATGGTAGGATTTGTTTTCTTCTATGGCTGCATAATATTCTATTGTGTATATGTACCACTTCTTTATCCATTCATCTACTGATGGACACATAGGTTGCTTCCATGTCTTGCCTATTGTAAACAGTACTGCAATAAACACAGGGGTACATATGTCTTTTTGAATCTGGGAGCTTGTTTCCTTGGGGTAAATTTCTATGAGTAAAAGTCTTGGGTCAAATGGTTTTTTAGTTTTTTGAGGAACCTCCATATTGCTTTTCACAATGGTTGAACTAATCTGCATTCCCACCAACAGTGTAGGAGGGTTCCCCTTTCTCCACATCCTCACCAGCATTTGTTGTTCCTTGTCTTTTGGATGTTGGCCATCCTAACTGGTGTGAGCTGATATCTCACGGTGGTTTTAATTTGCATTTCCCTAATAATTAGCGATGTGGAGCATCTTTTCAGATGCCTGTTAGCCATCTGAACTTTTTCTTTGGAGAAGTGTCTGTTCAGATCCTCCACCCTTTTTTAATTGGGTTATTTGCTTTTTGGGTTTGGGTGTTGAGGCATGTGAGTTCTTTATATATTTTAGGATGTTAACCCATTGTTGTATATGTTGTTTATGAATATATTCTGCCATACTGTAGGACACCTTTTTGTTCGGTTGATGGTGTCCTTTGTTGTACAGAGCTTTTTAGCTTGATCTAGTCCCATGTGTTCATTTCTGCTTTAGTTTCCTTTGCCTGAGGAGATGTGTTCAGAAAAAAGTTGCTCATACTTATATTTAAGAGATTTTTGCTTCTGTTTTCTTCTAAGAGTTTTATGGTTTCATGACTTACATTCATGTCTTTGATACATTTTGAGTTTACTTTTGTATATGGGGTTAGACAATAATCCAGTTTCATTCTCTTCTTTTCCATGTAGCTGTCCAGTTTTGCCAACACCAGTTGTTGAAGAGTCTGTGATTTCCCCATTGTATTTCCATGGCTCCTTTATCATGTATTAATTGACCATATGTGCTTGGGTATATTTTTGGCTCTCTATTCTGTTCCATTGATCTATGGGTCTGTTCTTGTGCCAGTACCAAACTGTCTTGATTACTGTGGCTTTGTAGTAGAGCTTGAAGTTGGGAGGTGAGATACCCCCTGCTTTATTTTTCCTTCTCAGGATTACTTTGGCTATTTGGGGTCTTTTGTAGTTTCATATGAATTTTAGAACTATTTGCTCTATTTCATTGATGAATGCTGTTGGTATTTTGATAGGGATTGCACTGGATCTGTAGATGGCTTTAGGCAGGATGGCCATTTTGACAATATTAACTCTTTCTATCCATGAGCATGGGATTTGTTTACATTTATTGGTATCTTCTTTAATTTCTCTCAAGAGTTTCTTATAGTTTTCAGAATATAGCTCTTTCACTTCCTTGGTTAGGTTTATTCTTAGGTATTTTATTCTTTTTGATGCAACTGTGAGTGGAATTTTTTTTCTGATTTCTCTTTCTGCTAATACATCGATAGTGTATAGGAATGCAACAGATTTCTGTGCATTAATTTTGTATCCCTCAACTTTGCTGAATTCAGATATTAGATCTAATAGTTTTGGAATGGATTCTTTAGGGTTTTTTTATGTACAATATCATGTCATCTGCAAACAGTGACTGTTTAACTTCTTCTTTACCAATCTGAATGCCTTTTGTTTCTTTGTGTTGTCTGATTGCCATGGCGAAGACCTCCAGAACAATGCTGAATAAAAGTGGAGAGTGGGCATCCTTGTCTAGCTCCTGATCTTAAAGGAGAGGCTTACAACTTCTTGCTGTTAAGTATGATGTTGGCTGTGGGTTTATCATTTATGGCCTTTATCATGTTGAGGTACTTTCCTGATATACCCATTTTGTTGAGAGTTTTTATCATGAATGGATGTTGAATTTTGTCGAATGCTTTTTCAGCATCTATGGAGATGATCATGTGGTTTTTGTCCTTCTTTTTGTTGATTTGGTGGATGAAGATGGATTTTCGAATATTGTACCATCCTTGCATCCCTGGAATAAATCCTTCTGAGTCATGGTGGATGATCTTTTTGATATATTTTTGAATTCGGTTTGCTAATATTTTGTTGAGTATTTTTGCATCTATGTTCATCAGGGATATTGGTCTGTAATTTTCTTTTTTTGTGGTGTCTTTGCCTGATTTTGGTATTAGACTGATGTGGGCCTCATAGAATGAGTTTGGAAGTATTTCTTCTTCTTCTACTTTTTGGAAAACTTTAAGGAGAATGGCTTTTAGGTCTTCCCTAAATGTTTGATAAAATTCA
Organism: Manis pentadactyla; assembly: GCF_030020395.1. Classification (NCBI taxonomy): domain Eukaryota; kingdom Metazoa; phylum Chordata; class Mammalia; order Pholidota; family Manidae; genus Manis; species Manis pentadactyla. The sequence goes on along the minus strand of NC_080031.1, from coordinate 34,492,134 downwards.
GCAGTGAAGCCATCTGGTTCAGGCATTTTATTCTTAGGTAGTTTTTTGATTACCAATTCAATTTCATTGCTGGTAATTGGTCTATTCAGATTTTCTGTTTCTTTCTGGGTCAGCCTTGGAAGATTGTATTTTTCTAGAAAGTTGTCCATTTCTTCTAGGTTATCCAGTTTGTTAGCAAATAATTTTTCATAGTATTCTCTAATAATTCTTTGTATTTCTGTGGTGTCTTTAGTGATTTTTCTTTTCTCATTTTGATTCTGTTTATGTGTGTAGACTCTCATTTTTCTTGATAAGCCTAGCTAGGTGTTTATCTATCTATTTTCTTGAAGAACCAGGTCTTGCTTTCATTGATTCTATTGTTTTATTCTTCTCAATTTTATTTATTTATGCTCTAATCTTTATTAAATCTCTCCTTCTACTGACTTTGGGCCTCATTTGTTTTTCTTTTTCTAGTTCAGTTAATTGTAAGTTTAGACTGCTCATATGGGATTGTTCTTCTTTCCTGAGGTAGGCCTGTACTGCAATATACTTTCCTCTTAGCATGGTCTTCACTGCATCCCACAGATTTTGTGGTGTTGAATTATTGTTGTCATTTGTCTCCATATATTGGTTGATCTATTTTTATTTGGTCATTGATCCACTGGTAACTTAGGAGCATGTTGTTAAGCCTCCATGTGTTTGTGGGATTTTTGTTTTCTTTGTGTAATTTATTTCTAGTTTCATACCTTTGTGATCTGAGAAGCACATTGGTACAATTTCAATCTTTTTTAATTTACTGAGGCTGTTTTTGTGGCCTAGTATATGATCTATTCTTGAAAATGTTCTATGTGCACTTGAAAAGAATGTGTATTCTGTTGCTTTTGGTGTAGAGTTCTGCACATGTCTGTTAGGTCCATCTATTCTTATGTGTTGTTCAGTTCCTCTCTCTCCTTACTTATTTTCTGTCTGGTTGATCTGTCCTTTGGAGTGAGTGCAGTGCTGAAGTCTCCTAGAATGAATGTATTGCATTCTTTTTCCCCTTTTAATTCTGTTAGTATTTCTTTCACATATGTAGGTGATCCTGTGTTGGATACATAGATATTTATAATGGTTATATCTTCTTGTTGGATTGACCCCTTTATCATTATAATGCCCTTCTTTGCCTCTTATAACTTTCTTTATTTTGAAGTCTATTTTGTCTGATACAAGTACTGCCAACTCCTGCTTTTTTCTCCCAATTAGTTGCATGAAATGTTTTTTCCATCCCTTCACTTTTAGTCTGTGTATATCTTTGGGTTTGAAATGAGTCTTTTGTAGGCAGCATATAGATGGATCTGGTTTTTTTGTCCATTCAGTGATTCTGTCTTTGGATTGGTGTTTTCAGACCATTTACATTTAGGGTGATTATCGATAGGTATGTATTTGTTGCCATTGCTGGCTTTAGATTCATTGTTACCAAAGGTTTAAGGTTAACTTCATTACTATCTAAGAGTCTAATTTAACTCACTTAACATGCTATTACAAATACAATCTAAAGGTTCTTTTTTTTTTGTTCTCCTCCTTTTTCTTCTTCCTCCATTCTTTATATAGTAGGTATCATATTCTGTACTCTTTGTCTATCCCTTGGCTGACTTTGGGGGTAGTTGATTTAATTTTGCATTTCCTTAGTAATTAATTGTTCTCTTTTTTTTTCACTGTGGTTTTATTAGCCCTGGTACCAGCTGTTTAGCCTTAGGAACACTTCCTTCTACAGCAGTCCCTCCAAAATACACTGTAGAGACAGTTTGTGGGAGGTAAATTCTCTCAGTTTTTGCTTATCTGAAAATTGTTTAATCTCTCTGTCAAATTTGTATGATAATCTTGCTGTGTAGAATATTCTTGGTTTGAGGCCCTTCTATTTCATTGCATTAAATATATCATGCCAGTCCCTTCTGGCCTGTAAGGTTTCTGCTGAGAAGTCTGATGATAGCCTGATGGGTTCTCCTTTGTATGTGATCTTTTTTCTCTCTCTGGCTGCTTTTAGTATTCTGTCTTTATCCTTGATATTTGCCATATTAATTCTTATATGTCTTGGTGTTGTCTTTCTTGGGTCCTTTGTGTTAGGAGATCTGTGTACCTCCATGGCCTGAGAGTATTTCCTTCCCCAGATTGGGGAAGTTTTCAGCAATTACCTCCTCAAAGACACGTTCTTTCTCTTTTTCTCTCTCTTGTTCTTCTGGTACCCCTATAATATGAATATTGTTCTGTTTGGATTTGTCACACATTTCTCTTAATATCCTTTCATTCCTAGAGATCCTTTTTTCTCTCTGTGCCCCAGATTCTTTGTATTCCTGTCCTCTAATTTCTATTTCATTTACTGTCTCCTCTTCCTCATCTAATCTGCTTTTAAATCCCTCCATTGTATGTTTCATTTCAGATACTGTATTTTTCAAAGCTTCTATCTCTTTCTTGAAGTCCTCCCTGAGGTCTTGAATATTTTCTGTTGATTCTTATTTTGAAATCTTTATCAGGAAGATTTGTGATTTCAGTTTTACTTAGCCCTCTTTCTGGTGTTTGAGGGATTTTGGTTTGTACCAGGTTCTTTTGCCATTTTATATTTTTAATGATTACTGTGGAACAATAACTTTGTGTTCACCGTCTAGTTCCCAGAAGCTGTACTATCTCGAGCTGCCCAGCACCTGGAGCGATGTCAGGATTTGCAGGTGCATGGTGCCAGTGCCTTCCAGAAAGAAAGAACTCTTTCCTGCTTCCTAGCTGCAGTGCCTGCCTCCACTGCCAGGGCCAGAGGGCCGAGCACCCAGGGAGGAGCCTCTATGTTACACCCTTGTAGTTTCTGTAGGTGAGGCGACCCTCCAGCTGGCCTGACACGATGGTGGAGGCAGCAGGTTTGTGAACAAGTGCTGTCCAGGAGGAAGGAGGCAGCAGCTGCATATCGCATCTGGGGGTTCTGCACTGCACTGATAGCCAGGGGAATGGAGCACAGAGGTCACTCCTGAAAGTTCCCAACCTGCTGGGCTGAGTGGGCCAGGATGATTTTTTCCAGCAGTCCTTTCTCCTGAGCAGCTAGCTCTGTGTAATCCTTGCTCCTTTAGCAGCCCACCCACTGTTGTAAAGTTTCAAAGCACCCACCTTTCTTTTGTCCCACAGTGGCCATTTGTGGGTACCTGTTCTCCACAAGCAGCTGGAATCTCAGTCTCTCTGAGTATTCCCCCTGTCTTTGCTTTCTAACCCCACTAATCCCCAGAGCACCACATAATGCAGGTTTGTGCTCTTGGAGTAGATCTCCAGGGCTGGGTATTTAAAGGCACAGTTAAAAGGAAATAGAGACACAAAGTACTGTTAAAAGATCAACAAAATTACAGTGAGTTAATTGCTGCTTAGTGTCTCAGATCACCTATGGAAACTTCCACAATTACCATACTTCTTTTGTAGACTCTTGTCTCCTAACCCATAGTAAATTTTAATTCTCTTAACCTAGTTTTACCACCTTCGCAAAATATTCCACCTAACATACACTACTATAAAAAATACATATACCCACAGTTGGGAGGCTTCTACTCCCTCCCTGCTCCATTACTTTTCCTTCGTCCAGTGAGTTGCGGTTGGGGGAAGGCTTGGGTCCTGCTATACAGCAGCTTTGACACTTTACCTTTTTCTGTGAGGTCTTCTCTTTTCCCTAGATGTAGGCCGTCTGCTGCAGTCTTTTTTCCGGTTGTTCTTTCAGGATTAGCTGTATTTGCTGTATTTTCATGTTTTATATGGTTTTGGGGAGGAGGTTTCTGCCTCACTTCTCATGCCCCATCTTGTTTAATCCCTGTGTTCAGTTATTTTTAGGCACAAAGTAATTTCTAGAGCCACAAAATAAAATAAGGCATTGAGTTTGCCTTCAAGGAGTGGGAAATCTAGCAGATCTCACACATGGAAACTAGTGTCTCTTTGAAGTCAATATGGAAGCTCTGAGCTGTCTCAAATGAAAACAATTTTCAGCCATGGAAGACTAAGTTGGACTGCACTGTACGACAAGGGTTCCTAACTGGCATGTCACAGTTCCATTCTTCACAGATGGGTGATAAAATTCTGATCACTGATTATAAGGAATTCTCTAGCAACTGAGGATATATATATATTTTTATAGTAGTGTACGTTAGGTGGAATATTTTGCTAAGGTGGTAAGAGTAGGTTAAAATAATTAAAATTTACTAGGGGTTAAGAGTCAAGAGTATACAAAAGAAGTACGGCAATTGTGGAAGTTTCCATAGGTGATGTGAGACACTAAGCTGTAATTACCTCACTATAATTTTGTTGATCTTCTTAACAGTACTTTACATCTTTGTTTCCTTAGAACTTGTATCATAAACTTTTATTAAACATGAGAAATAAAACACATGAAGTCCCAGCAACATGAGAGTAAGATAATCAAAAGGCATAAATCTATAAGGCTAAGGGCCACAGGAGCACACATAAGGTATCAGTAGATTTCTGGAAGCTGAAAAGAGATTGAAAAGAGGTAATTTACTTAGCCTAATTGACTAAGCATACATGAGGTAAGTGACCCAAAGCAATACAATTCAAAATACAGAATTTCAGTCTTATTTAGGAGTTAGTGATGCCCAGTTCCTTTAAAAGTGGTAGTGTAGAATGAAGTCAACACAGGAAGCTTGGCTGAAAGTTTTCACCAGGCCTAGATCTCTACCCCAGGTCTTTGAAAGTAAATTGCTTTCCATTCTATCAGAATGGCTCTTGAAAAGGTTGAACTGGAGAGGCTCTCAACTTTTGGACCCAGCAAATGAGACTGCTCTGTCTTACTGAATACAAGAAAGTTAAGTGAAAGTCTATGTGATCAATGTGAGCTGTATCCAGCCTTCTTCTCCCACCCAACTCTCAGAACAGAGGCAGCCAGAAAGCTGGGGTCAATGCAGATTTATCCCTCAGGAAACTACCCATCACATGTGTGGATCTCCCCCAGTGAAGCACTAATCCCCAGTTGAACTGCTATGAAGCCGAATGGTCTACAAGCCCCCACCCATGCATAGAAAACTTCCAATTAGTATTTTAGTGCTTCAGTCTTAAATATGGACAGACACACAATGCCTTCCATGTTCCTCCCAAACACCTTTTTGGGAGTTTCTGAAGGAAGCATGTCACCAAAACAAAGATGGGGAATAAGAAAGACACTGGGTCCAGGAATCAGAAGATTGGCAAAAAGATCCCAGAAAGCTGAAAGACATTCTCGGAATGATGGTGAATGAAGTCTTAAAAGGATGTCTCCATGAAAAAAACTGGAATCAACAGATTATTTGACACATACAGATCTGGGGAGAAAATATTTCAGTTCTATTGATTTGAGGAAAAATTTGTGATATGCATAATAGAAAAATAAGCAAATAAAAACAGATCAATTACTAATTCTTGGGAAAACAGTGTACAAAAGAAAATATAACCAACTATAAATAAAATTTACATTGGCATAATAAACATTGAATATTTAATCAAAAATAATGATAATGGGAGAATTGAGGAAAGAGGCATGTGTATAAGGGAGAGGGGTTAGGAATGAAAGTTAAATCTTCACTTCTATAGTAGAAATTACTGGGTCTGATACTTTAAAAATGTTAAGAAATAGCAGCATAAACAGATTATGTAGAGGTAAGAGGAAACACACCAGAAGAAACAGCTAAAAGAATTAAAATGGGAGTCTCTGAGGAACAAATGTGGAATGAGGATGAATTAGGAAATAGAGACTGCTATTTTTCATTATAATGTTTTATAATTATATGTTTTAAACGATGTGTAAGTATTACTTTGATAAAAACAAACATTTAAATTTAAAAAAGATGACACACAAGATGGTACTCCCAGCCTCCAGAGGTCTAGTGCTCTTAAACCTTCTGAACCCATACTTCAAAAAAAAAAAAGGAGAGAAAGATCCTTGAGAAACCAACCAGAGACTTGACTGCACCAAGGGGATGAATTCAAAAAGCCCAGGCTATTTTTAGAAAGTATCTGACCAGGCCACACATTGCAGGGTGTGTGCTGACCTTGACATAGGTGAAGATTCATCGCAAATATTTAATAGGAGAGTGGAAGACTGTGAGTTAACAATTGTTCAATGTGATGGGTGCTCATTATCTAGCAGAATATCCAAGTCATTGACGCAATTATTAATCCTCCCTTTGGCAACAAAAACATTAACAGAATAGATAGGACTTTCCTGAAGATTGCTTTGGAAATGGCAAGAACAATGGTATATTTTTTATACAAATACTTAACTAGAGAATATATTCAAAAGAAAGAAACCAAGTGGTATTGATCAAGATTGGTATTAGTACAGAGCTGTGATAGAACCTACCAGGGTCATATAAATTTCTTAAAAACAAATCAATTGACATGAAAGTGGACCAAATTTGGTTTTCTTTTTAAAAGACTCCAAAATCAAAAGCAGCTTAAAACTTTTTTAAAATGAATGCAAAATGTATTTATTTTAAAAAGTGCCACAAATTATAGATATTTTTTCAGGAATATAATAATGATATGATTACATTTCTTTTTTGGTATCACTAATCTACAATTACATGAGGAACATTATGTTTACTAGACTTCCCCCATCACCAAGTTCCCCCAACATACCCCACTACAGTCACTGTCCATCAGTGTAGTAAGATGCTGTAGAATCACTACCTGTCCTCACCATGCTGTACAGCCTTCCCCAGCCCCCACCCCCACATTATGCATGCTAATTGTAATGCTCCCTTTCTTTCCCCTCACCCCTTATCCCTCCCTTCCCACCCATCCTCCCCAGTCCCTTTCCCTTTGGTAACTATTAGTCCATTCTTGGGTTCTGTGAGTATGCTGCTGTTTTGCTCCTTCAGTTTTTTCTTTGTTCTTATGCTCCACAGATGAGTGAAATCATTTGATACTTGTCTTTCTCCACCTGGCTTATTTCAGTGAGCATAATACCCTCTAGCTCCAACCATGTTGTTGAAATGGTAGGATTTGTTTTCTTCTTATGGCTGAGTAATATTCCATTGTGTATATGTACCACATTTTCTATATCCATTCATCTATTGATGGGCACTTAGGTTGCTTCCATTTCTTGGCTATTGTAAATTGTGCTGTGATAAACACAGAGGTGCATATGCCTTTTTCAAACTGGGCTGCTGCATTCTTAGGGTAAATTCCTAGGAGTGGAATTCCTGGGTCAAATGGTATTTCTATTTTGAGTTTTTTGAGGAATATCCATATTGCTTTCCACAGTGGTTGAACTAATTTACATTCCCACCAGCAGTGTAGGAGGGTTCCCCTTTCTCCACATCCTTGCCAACATTTGTTGCTGTTAGTCTTTTGGATGGTGGCAATCCTTACTGGTGTGAGGTGATATCTCATTGTGGTTTTAATTTGGATTTCTCTGATGACTAGTGATGTGGAGCATCTTTTCATGTGTCTGTTGGCCATCTGAATTTCTTCTTGGAGTACTGTCTGTTCAGTTCCTCTGACCATTTTTTGATTGGATTATTTGTTTTTTGTTTGTTGAGATGCATGAGCTCTTTATATATTTTGAATGTCAACCCTTTATCGGATCTGTCATTTATGAATATATTCTCCCATACTGTAGGATGCCTTTTTGTTCTATTGGTGGTGTCCTTTGCTGTACAGAAGACTTTCAGTTTGATGTAGTCCCAGTTGTTCATTTTTGCTTTTGTTTCCCTTGCCCTGGAAGATATGTTCATGAAGAAGTCGTGTTTTGCCTGTTTTTTTCTAAGAGTTTTATGGTTTCATGGCTTACATTCAGGTCTTTGGTCCATTTCAAATTTACTTTTGTGTATGGGGTCAGACAATGATTCAGTTTCATTCCCTTAAATGTAGCTCTCCAGTTTTGCCAACACCAACTGTTGAAAAGGCTGTCATTACCCCATTGTATGTCCATGGTGATTACGTATTTTTGAAAAGTCATTGTATTTTATAGGAACATAACTGAAATATTTACAAGTATATGATATGCGCCTAGGATTTGCTTCAAAATAAACTGAGGTGGGTAGACAGTAGGGTTAGAATCAAACAGCACTGTTCATGAGTTGATGATTATTGAATATTAGGATCCATTATGCTATTCTGTCTACCTTTTTTTTTTTGCATGTATTTGAAATTTTCCAAGCAAAAAAGTTAGTCCTCCAGAAAAAAGTGCCATCCAAGGAAGGCTATGGCAATTGTCATCTGAATTTATTCATAACAGGAGTCAGAGGTTCATCTATTGCCCTTTGATAGCTTTGGGAGACTACCGCAACAATGGATGGGGGTTTGGTATTTAACCCACACCATTTCCGAGACTGACTTAGCTCTTTTAGGGTCTCTTTAAGTCCTCTAGAGTCCCCAGGATGGTGTTAGATATCATCATTTTTTAGTAATTTCTGAGTCTTTTTTTTCTTAGTGATAAAAATGTAATAGTGTAATATCATTGACATCTTAGATTTGGCGTAATATGATACATGGGTTGAGGAGGAAAAAGTGGCAATTAAAATGTGACACACTCTAACAATGTTTCCTGATTTCATAAATGTTAAGAAGAAGAAAAAAACTTGTCTTCAGAATTGATGCAACAGCATTTTCCCAAAAAGCATCCTTTCATATTCCAACACTTCATCCTCACCTAAATCAATCTTTAGAGCCAGTAGATCCACAGAATCTCTGCCTCTTAGTTTGACAGTGGTATCCCCACCTCCTCCAACTTGTCCCTGTGGCACTAATTTGAAAATACCAGCTCTGTGTGCCTCTTCTGTCCAATGCCAAGCAAGGTGCATTGCTCCAAAAATACTCAGAAAATGAATGAACATTTCCTTCTGGGCCTTTCAGAGTGCTTTGTGCTTACCAGGTGCTAGTGCCTGATAATGTGCCAGTGTAAGCATGGCCTTGCCCCCTGTAACCTGCCAGGGTGTATTATCACAAGAAACAGAAACTAGCTCTTGCCTATTTAAGCAGAAAAAGAATTTGTTCTGAAGGTAACCCACAGAATCTCCAGGAGGTCTACAAAACTGGGTTTAGAGGTTATGTAGACCAAAATAACACTTAAAATGATGGCACAGAGCCAGTCCAGTAAAGACACCTCTACTGCTGTCACCAGGTCTAGATTCTGGAGCTGGCTCCCCTGACACCCCAGCAGCGGTCACGGGGTGTTGCTGACTGGAACGTCTGCCACTGGAGCAGAGTCTGGGTCATGGACCCATGCTTGTGCAGCAAGGATGTCTGGCAAAGGAAACACTTGGCACTTTTAATCCTATAGTTGGGGTGGGCATTGCCTCATAATGTGGGAGAGCCCCAACATAGGAAAGAGGTTCAGATGGTAGGGTTCCCAAGGAATGGCAAGTGCCCACTCCACCGTATAAATAAACGCCTTTGAAATCCAAAACAAGTTGGAGCAAGAACACACTGAGCAAACACATTGGCCTTTCATCTTGTCTGTATGATTAGGTGTATAGTTCATCTTGTCTGTATGATTAGGTATATAGTTCATCTCGTCTGTATGACTAGGTGTATAGTGCCACTTTATTTTAGAACCTGGACATGTGCTTATTTTGTGACCATTCAAAATACCTATCATTTTGAACTAAGTATTTCAAGTACGATCTTAAATAATTAAAGAATACCTGGAAATAGACTCTTTTATTTAACCCAGCAGTGGTCACAGAGTAGATCCACTTATTTTAAGTGATGATTAATTATCTAGGGAATAATTATTAAGTAGAAAAGTATAAGGATAGATACTCATTATAAATCAAGGAAATGATGTACCACAGTTATTTGTTACATAAATGCTACTAGGCTGATTAGACATTGGCAGATTAATGTATATTGCCTTGAACTCAATTTAAACTGCAAAATCAGACTTAGGAAGTGCTTTTAAGGTCATGTGAGCTAACTTCCTACCCAATAAAGGCATTCCTTTTTATTATATCCCTGACAGGTGGCCCAAAATGCATCACTTTGAATACAGTGTGTTATATTGTTTGTTTCTGACCTTGATATGCACTCTATTCACCCATAAACTCAACTAAAGACAGCATTAATTTATTTTGTACTGTTGGTTAATACTCAAGTGAACTAAAACTATTTTTTACAATCCAAGTTGTTGTTAAACTAGGTTCCATTCCCTGTCCTTGGGTAACTGGTTTTAGAACCTACATGAAGCCAACATGTAGCCTTTTTAAAATACAATCTTAGTTTCAGCCCTATCTGGGCTAAGGTATAGCAAGTTCAATCTGATTGTCATTCAAATTCACCAGTGCTTGGAGCTTTGCATTATCAACAAACCTGAGATATGTATGGTCAAAGCATCTCTGAGTTGTTGGTAAAACTGAAGAAATGTCAGGGGCAAGGGAAGCACTCTGAAGCAGGCCAAACAGAAACCACCTTCTATGTTGGCTTCCACACCTCGGAACGGTCTTCGGGTACAGCTGATCAACCCAGTGATTAGATCACATTGCATACCTCATTTTTGCATCTCACCCACAAATATTACTCAAGAGCCTTGTTCATAAATGTGTCCCAGAAGGACTGTGTAGATACAAAAATTTGATGAGGCTGGCTCTATTTTGAAAACTCTAGGTTTTTTGCTAATTCACATGGATTATAAGACCAAAGAGAATTTGAATTTAAAGTATCAGTGTTCTTGTGGAACATAGAATCTCCAGAAAGTCTGGTTTCCAAATTCTGAAGGGTAGAACTTTCTTCAAAAGGAAAAAAGAAGAAATGTACTTGTATAGTGAATATTTTTCAGAGATTGATTCACATTGAAAACATTCATAATGCCAACTGATTATGCAGGAAAAAAAGCAGGGAACATAGTTTATGATGTCTTCATATTTGCTAAACCAAAAAGCAATTGTGGGGTAAATAAATTATTAGTTTCATTGTGAATGAAAACTTCAAAACATATGGCAGTTTTTCACCATATAGTTGTACAAGGGAAATAGGAAGAGGACTTATAGCAGCAGGAATAAGCTCTTATAACCAAGCATTCTAATTAAACAAGCCCTAATCTCAATAATTAAAATGGAAACTACATTTAAAAGCTATGTAAAAACCTTTGAGTATGCAGTGATTAGCTTGTTTGAAGGCTGATTTTTTAAAGGGGCTTAATGAGCTCTCTTTAAGCACTTACCACAATCATCTTGCTTTGTACGAAAAAAGCAAAAAATCAAGAATAGCAAATTGTGAATTATTTTGATGGTATCTGAAATAGCATGGAAATACACACAGACAATATACAAATTGTCTAATTACATTGAGAATGAAGTTATCCCTTAAAATAGTAGTAACTGTTTTATTTTATAGACAGGTTAAGGTTTACTTTATAGACAAAGAGGATTGGAGCTGCCACAATATTCTTTTTTAAAATGTGCATATCTTCCATTTTACAGCACAGAAACTGATGTAAAATAAAACCTACTCATGGTCAGCATAAGCAGCCAGAGAGTTAAAAGCTCCTGGGATGCAAGAACACACTGTCTTCAGATTCTTTAAATTCAGACTAATTTCTGAGGACTTTAGCGTATGAACTGAGCATGCAATTTCAGTTAAAGCTCTCTCTGGGTGATAGTCTACATAAGCTGTTATTAGAGATCACTGCAGTAAGCCTTTCTTTAATAAGCCATATCCATGTGGAGTCTTGCTGAAAATAAAACCTATGGTCTAATTGCCTTGAAATTTTAACAACTTCAGTATGTCCCTGATCACTTTCTTTCTTATATACGCTCAGAATTATAAGGCAAGACGTGTGGCAGAAACTACATAGACAAACAGTATGCATACCAAAAATAGAACTGTTTTCTGCTCTACTTTAAAGGATAATCTTTTGATAAGAAAGACTCTACTTCATTATACATTTTAACATACAGTAATTTTTAAGGTTTTAAGAATGTATTGTAAAATATGAAGTGAAAATTTAAACATACATATGGATACTCAGACATACGTGTTTTTTCTGAAAATTGTCCCTAAGATAACTAGGTTTGCTGACAGGAGTACAGTCCGGAATGGTACTCTGCTATCATTTGCTTGAGATCGGCAAACTGGGATCAGGAAATGAGTTAATAGTTCTCTACATGGACTGTACCAGTTTCATCTTCAGTTTCCCTGGAAACTTGCTATACTGATCAATAGTGAAAGGATCTGCTGGTTCTCAAAGACACAAATGTAAGTGGTGTGCTATTTTTTGGAACTAACTGCATTTGGATCATTCTGAGTAGGTACTCTCTGGTACTACAAGCATATGGCCATTTTCACATTGTGCTATTTCTGTAAAAATCTAGTCTTTCCATCATCAGAATCTGCTTCCTTATAGATAGTTGGACTAAATCAGAAAATGATTGAAATTTAATATCTTTCCCTACTTGAAGCAACAGATTTGCTAACACTAAAATGTCTACTTATTTCAGGAATTTGTGCCAAAAGCAACTGAATATTGATCAACATCTCAAATATTATAATTAAATACCTTCTTTTATAGGCATTATGTGGTATTTAAAGATACCACATAAATACTGTACTCCATATTGTTTGATGATTACTTTTTATCTAAGGAAACCAGGATGGTAGTGGAATAGAGAGGGGCACTTTGGGTATTAAAGGACAGGCCAACTGCTTTTTTTAAATGAATGAAATGCATTCACCCAAGTACCATTTGTCAACGCCAGCACCTGAACATTTTCAGCTCCGTTTTCCATTCCCAACAGCAACTATTTGAAGTCTGTTCTTTTAGAGTCCCCTTATCACTTTACTCATTCTTAGCAGGCTACTCTGTCCTCTGAGGCCATCAGGTAAAATCTTTCAACTTTCAGTTTCACTCCACTAGGTATAACCCATGGGTTTCTTTCCTCCTTCCCCTCTGTGTAAGAGCTGTCTCTTTATCCAAGGCCAGACCCGTCAAAACTGCTGGCTACCTCAGTCTCTGTTGGGAGCTGCCTGGCTGAATTCAGTGTCCTTCCCAGACTTCTACAGTGGCATGGCCAGTCTTACATCTTACACTTTGAGACTTGCCCTGCCCACTTAATTTTTGTATCTTTGGCACCTCTCACCTCTCACTAAGCCTAGCAAGCAGAGGTATTCAAATGTTATGTGCTGAACTGAAAACTTACTTTTAAGCATGAGTTATTTTCAATGGCTTGTACCAGAATTGAGCGTATCCCAGATTGTCTGCAGAACAGCATATTTTTTCTGCTCCATTCTTATTTTTTAGTGACCCCCAAAAAAAGAATGAGAAATTTCCAGTGACTAGAGTTATCAGATAAAATATGGGCTGCCAAGTTAAAACTGAATTTCAGATAAACAATGAATAAATCTTTTTTAGTGGAAGTATATCCCAAATACTGCACAGGACATGCTTATACTAAAAACAATTATTCATTGTTTATCCGAAATATAAATTGAATGGGTAATGTGTATATTTGTTTGCAAAATCTACCAGTGCTTCTTTAGAAATTCTTAAAGGACTCAAGGAATAATTCTTTAGAGCACTTGGAGGTTTTCATCCAAGCTCTGAAAACTTCTCAACTGGCAGATTTTATGTCTGTTAATACAGCTGGATTTCTTTCTGAGGATCTCAGTAACATGCTGTAGGAAATGCGGTTTATTACATAGAATTTTCACTTATTTTGCTAAGTTCACAGAATTCCCTTCTAATACATCGAGCAATACTTTTAGCACAAAGAACACGATAATGTTGCTCAAAATCCCTTAAAAAGCTGATATTCATGGGATTATTACTATGCTTAATTCCTGGCTGCATGTATTAATAATTAACAATTTTTGAAATTTTTCCTACTTTAATTAAACCAGCAAAACACAGTATGGGAAATAAATAAGTCTTTCATTGTGGGATTTCATTTCTTCATTAATTTAGCACAGTGGGCCATGCTGTTCTCACTCACAGGCTGGGAGAAGAAGCCTGCCAGGCGGAGGTGGAGCCTGTGATGTAACTGCAGTGGGGCTTTGCTGGAAAAGCCTTCCCTAAATGTGAAACATCTGTACACCCAAGTGCTCCAGCTTCACTCTGTATGGGCTGGCAACAGACAAAGAGTTGTCTCTTTTAGAGTCGTGTAAATCTTGGAGGCTTGGAATCTTGCTCGGCATAGGAATTCCTCATAGGTCATTTAGAAACATACCTGTCTCACTAACGGAGATAACATCAGGTTTCATCTGGAAAGAGTACCATTTTAGAGTAGCCTTTGTGTGCCAGTTACCTGATTAATGGTGATGGTGCAATGGAAGTTATAACCCAAAGTGTAAGGAAAGATGCCCTACAGCTGGTTTCAGTCCTGAAAGTTCCCTACATCAATATGTTCTTCTTTCAGTGTTCTTGACAGTAATTACAGAAAAGACATTCATTTGTTATTCCCATGAAAGCATTAAAGAGAGAGAAATACTTCCCAGTACAAGAATGTGCCTCCCTCAAAATTCAACTTGACTGATCTTGGATTCAACTTCTAAGTCCTCTGTAACTACCCGCTGTCTCAAGATGGTAATGAGTTAAGACGTTTATCCCACACAAGCACACAACCTGCTTTCCACCATATTGGCAGCTCCAGTTAAGGACGTTGTCAAGCTACCGGCACAACACGCACACACTGCAGAGATGCAGAACAATGCCTGGATGCCTGCCCGAAACTGGTCTCTCCAAATGACAGACTCAATTTATGGTACTGATCTAAAACTCACTAGGGGTTAGCAGCGTATATTTCCTGGTTGGTGAGGGAAAGGGATGCAATTTGGAAAGCTCAAGGCACGGGGCTTTTACCTGCCTGTGCAGAGGAGCAAGGTTCAAAGCACATTCCTTAAACTTGATCTGAAGCAAGACAGCCTGAGAGGTCATTCTTGAAATATTCATAAGGTGTGTTACCGGACTCGCCAGTTAGACGGGGGGCAGAAACACGGAGAGTAGGAGCAGCCCGCACCAACACTTGGAAAAAAGGCACTTACAACATCAAGCCCCTGCCCCCATCACACTCCACTCCACTGTTCTGCTTTTAGCAGCTCTGTCGGCCGTCGCTCCCCACCCGCCAGTCCAATTCTACCTGCCCCGAGAAGAGGGATGCTCTAGTAAGTGAGGAGTTTCCCGGCAGTTGGAGGAGGCACCGGGCGCCGGCCCCTCAGACAGATACCCTGGGAGGCGGTGCGGGGGGGGGGGGGGGCCGCCATTCAACCCGCGGCCGTACACGCCCCAGGGACCGAAACCCGCGGGACGGGGTGGGGTGGGGGGCCGGCCCGGAACCGGCCTGGCCTCTCGCCCTAGCCAGGCCGCCTTTCGTCCCCGCCTCCTATTTTTGCCAGGTACATCTCCAGACCCCTCATTCAGTCGCTAGGTGACCCACGCCCGGCCCGGGATGCAGACAACGTCTTGCGCTAATTTGCAGCCCCGTGGGTGTTAATTTCGGGAGGCGAGCTGGAAGAAAGAATTACAGTCCTGGGTGACCCCGAAGCCCCTGCACCGGGGCACTGTCACTTCCATTCCTATCCCCTCTGCTCACAGCCCTGATATTTCTGCGGCGCCCCAGACGCCGCGCAGCTAGCCCTGTGCCTGCGTCCTCGCCACCACTTCTCTCCAAGGGCATTCACCCCGTGACCCTCTGCTCTTCCCGGGCGGCCCCCGGCTCCGCTACCCACCCGGACTCCGGCGGCGACCGAAAGCTCAGCAGGTCCCGGCACGCGACAGCGGGGTCCCCCTCTCCGCCTTCCCAGGCGCTTCAGCTGCGCGCGCGGCGGAGGCGACCGACGGCCGGACAGGGGTGGCCGCGGCTGCAGCACAGGCTGCGGTGCAGGGGGGGGCGGGGCAGGAATCTGGGTCGCGTGGAGCGGAGCAAGCCGGGAGGCACCGGAGCGGCAGGCTGCGGGGAGGCGGGCAGAGGTTTCCCTCCGAGCGCGACGCGGGTGGCGACTGAGCATGCCCAGTCCCGAGCCCTGGGCGCGGGCGCGCGCGCGGGGACGGGGGCGGGGGCGGGACCGCGGCCCCCGGCTCGGAGGCTGGGGGTAAAGGGTTAAATCTGCGGCCCTGGTTGTGGGCAGAGTCAGGAGTTGGCCGCAGTGGCCCAGTTTAATGACGCCTGAGTCGACTTCCCGGAGGAGCCGGGGACTGGAAGATGGGGAACCTCGGGAGACCGGTCAGTGGGGCTCCCCAAGAGTCCTGGAATGAGACGGTGCGTGTTCCTCGTCCCCTGCCTGGAGAACTGCCCAGAAGTTTTTCAGCTCAGCTCGAACCTATGAGGCCTCACTGAGTGATGCCCCCATTTCAGGCATCCACCCCTCACTTTCTTTCTGTGCCTGGGAACCTTCCCCCTGCCCACCCCCCAGGGATGCCCAGGCAGCCTCCGCAGTTCCCGACTCTGGGACCAGTCAGGTCAAGTTCTCAAAGAGCCATCTCTTTAATTAGGTGTAATTGAGAGATCGTGTCAGTCCTCCCAGGTCACATATCTGCATTTCAACCAGGGCTTCAGAAACAGTATCTTAACCCTAGAGTTAATTATAATGGATGAATAATAGACACCCTCTCGTTGTGTCTCACCCTCACAAACCCAGAGCGGTCTGGGGTTATTAGGTAACAGTGTAGTAGGACTGGCTTAGAACTCACTG
Organism: Manis pentadactyla; assembly: GCF_030020395.1. Classification (NCBI taxonomy): domain Eukaryota; kingdom Metazoa; phylum Chordata; class Mammalia; order Pholidota; family Manidae; genus Manis; species Manis pentadactyla. The sequence continues at coordinate 34,475,541 of NC_080031.1, read as the reverse complement.
CAGGTGCACATAGTTTTGGAGATCTATGCCTTTTTTTGGTACTGTACTTCATGTTTGATGAAGAATATTTTCTCTAATCAAAAAGCTTATGTTAGAGGCAGCATAGGGTTAGGGAAGGAGTATGAGCTTTGAGGTCAGTCTTGATTTCAAATTTCATTTACCCCCCAGGTAGGTTACCTCACCATTCTGTGCTTCTGTTTCCTTCTCTGTAAAATGCAGGGTGGTGACCCCTCTCTGGGCTGTTGTAAGGATTAAGTGAGGCTTCTGTGGGCAAAGCACCTGCTACCAAATAGGTGTTCACTAAACAAGTCTCTGCAGGTTCCACTTCTACTACTCTGTTTTTATAAAAGGTTGGGTTAGAGATAATCCTTAAATGGTGAACATTTATGGTGTTCCCTCTTCACATCAAAGAACCTTAAGCTTTGATCTTTCTCAGTTTTTATCATTGTTAAAAGCATTAGCTGCTGTTACCTTTTTCCCAACTCTAGTTTCTTCATGGTACCTTGGATAAACCTCTCGGAGAAGGCTAGACCAAGGCCATATATGCTTCCTCTTTGGAGGGAAAAACTTTCAGGAGAGATTCACTATGGGGCAAGTGTATCCACACGATAAAAGAATCTCACTCCATAGTCTTTTAAAAGTAGTTTAATTTACTTGTATTCCCCTGTGGTTCTTGTTTCACAGCTAGTCCATAGAGTGAGGCATGCCTGTATGCCTTTTCACAAATAATGTCCACTTTTTAAAGTATGAGTGTTCAAGAAATAAACTTTTCATTATCCCCCAAACATACCATGTTCTTCATAACACTTTGCCTTTATTTATCGTGTTCTCTTCACTTTACATTCCACTTTATGAAGTCTTCTCACTCTTCAAGCTCACCTTCTTCCTGAAGGCTTTCACAAACCTCAAGGCAGAGCTAATGCTCTGCTGCCTGACATCAGCACATACAGCTGTCACAGCACTTATCACAGTCTGTTGCTATTGTTTAGCAACGTAAAACAATTTGCAATATCTAGTATGTGCAGGCACTGTTGTTCTAGGTTCTGGGAAAACAACAGTGAACAAGACAAACAAGGTCCCTGCTCCTATGGAACTTAGAGCTAGTCTGAAGAGTAATAAACATTTAAACAATAAATAATCACCAAGGATACAGGTTAAGTATTTTTTGACTCTGTGTTATTCATCAAACTAATTTATAATATCTTGATTTATCTTTCCAGAAACATCAATAAAAATATTAACATTGGCCTTAGGCCGACCAAACTACATGGACATGGACCCCTGTCAGTTTGTTGTTGAACCAATGATTTAAAATTTTTATTCCTTTCATTGGACCCCCTCAGTTAAAATGGTCTCAATCCCAATCCTTTCTAGGTAGGTACCTGCAGAGTGAAAGGTGATGGCAGAAGGCCAGAAAATTTAATCCCCACACCAAATTATTTCCTTTCTCTAACCTCAAGAAATAGTGTTTCTCCAATAGCTGGATTCAACATGGATTCCCAGATCTCTACGCACCCCAACATCTCCACCAGGATTATGCACTGCTCCCAACACCTCACCTGCTCACCACCTTTGACCTCTATTTAAAACAAAAGATATTCTCTGCTGTACATCATTTGACTGTTTGCATCTGTCTACTATCTGAATGATATGCTTTTCTCATTCAACAATAAGAGAATGATATGATTCTCTTATTGTTTGAGTGTGAGACAGACATGGCACCACTTAGAGCCAACTTTTCCATAGCATATTTGTACACATGTATTTCATAGCAATCAGTGACAGCCTTTTTTCTTCCAAATGTTTAACTCTAGCACAGGATCTCATTCATCCTTGTATTATGGAACTTAGCAGACAACCAATATGCAATAGATCCTTAATAAGAGATTCTGAAATGAATGAATGAATGAACATATACAAGTTCTCAACCTTTCTTGATTCCTGGGACAATAGTTACTTTCTAACTGGTCTTCCTACTAGCCCTAGGATTAGGCTCAACTCTCCCTTTCCTAGTTCATTAATTTCCCTCCACCTACAAATACACAGATTGCTACACTTCAGGGTCTATAGAGCATTGTAGAAGAAAATCTTAGCCATAATTCAATAAATTTGTGTTTTAGCTAAAGCCACAACTTATCTATATCTATAAATCACTATCACTATTGCTTCCTCCAACACACAGCAATTCTCTTAAATTTTTTTCCTCTTTTCTACCTACCCCATCCACCATGTTTTGAACAATGTACATCCAGCTCTCCTCACTGCATCAGAAAAGAGCCCAATCAAGTATCATCACTCTAGGAGTGAGCTTATTATGTAAATACATGCTCCACCCTCTTTCCTCTTCCTCTTCAGTCTCAGTGGAGTGGATATTATCTTTATTTTGAGTGCTAGTCTATACCAATAGACTGTTCTTTTCCATTTTTATTTCCTCTCTTCAGCTGTCACCAACTTCTGTCTTTCTTGACTCTCTCAACCATCTTCTGCATTTTTTAATAACTTACCCAGAGTTTGTTCGGAAACCTAAGTTGATCCTAATGCCCTTTCAAGATGTCTAAAAAAAATATCTGATGTAAAGTTCTTAGGGGTCCTTTAAAGAAAACTCTTTGGCTCTTTCCTCTCTCCAGGCATTTCTTTTGTGCTTCATCATGGCTACAGTTACAATGGCCAAGCTTGTAAGTGCACAAAGATGTGTGACCTCATGCTCTGCATAACTGAAGCAACTTTCCTAAATATCCCCATCATCAGGCATCTTTTATCTTTTAGTATAGTACTAGCTGTTGTTCAAGGAAAGCTGCTCTAACATGCAGCTTAGCAGTTCAGGTAATAGACTTGCTGGAGACTAGTATGTATTTGGATTAATAAGCCAAGAAGTCCTCATGGGCTTCCAGACTGGCAGGGATCCATGTCCAGGTAGTTTGGAAGCAATTTATTGTTTGAATGAAGGAGGTAAATTGTGCAGTGATGTTTGCTATAGCAATGTTACATAATGTTAAAGTACCAGCCTGGAAATTAATTCGCCACTTTCAGTTTTATCTCTGAAGGGAGGATGATAATAAGAACATCTACCTCACAGTGTTGTTGGCAGGATTAAATTAGTTAATGATTTGTAAAGTGTTTAACATAGTGACTGGCCCATAGTGCTCAATTAATGTAATCCATGACTCTAGCTGCATCCTTTTTGGATGAAAAAAAACCTTTTTAACAGATTACCATGAGATCAACAGAAGGAGTAGTTGAAGAAACTGAGATCATCTGAAGCAGCCTTTAGAAGTACTGATCTGAGAATCCACAGAGGAGGAAGCTGTGCCTCTCAAGCCTGCTCCAGTTACAGCAGTGGGGCTGAGGAGGAAGGCGAGACCTAGGAGAGGCTGTACTGTCACGGGCTCCACATTGGCTCATTACGAGTGACACAGAGCTTGGGACTTTTCCAGGCAGGTGGGTACACTGTCTTGCTCAGGAGATCTCTCGTTGAACACCATCCTTAGGAATTTATTTGAATAAAAATTTCCCCACCCAGAGGTTTCTTCCTTTAGTCAGGTTAGATTGAGCAATGAGCAAGTAGGAATTTCCTGCCTGATCACTTTGTGGGTGGGGTGGTAGGCATGACCCATTTATTTGTAATCTAGTTCTGGTCTTAAGTGTTGTGTTAACTTGAAGAATTGCTAGCAGGAGATGTGTGCATTGTTTATATATTGGCTTCAAAATGAAACTAGAAAGGAAACTTCTGGGTTTAAAAAGTATTAGGCCTTGTTCTCATTTTGCTTAATTGATGTGTAAAGTTTAGAAATTAGTATAAGGCCACTTTGTTTTCCAAAAAATTGATTTTATAGGTCCAAGGAGTTCTGGGTATAAAACTGGAGTGGCAGTTGAATCCAAAATGCCTATTACTACCTATAGAGATAAAATTGTGACTGCGATATCTGAGAGTTAATCATAATGCTAGAGAAGGCTTTAACCAAATAAACTAGGACTCTTAGACATGGTGCTATGACAATTCTCAAAACATGATCTGAAGAAGGTCCAGTGGCCTAACAACTGGTCCAAAATGCAATTCATCTAATAATCATTTATTGAGCACCAAGTATATGTAATGTACTATGCTAGACATTAGGGATACAAAGATGGATAAAACACTGTCGTATTCTTGTTATCCATATCCAGAGGCACACACACACACACACACACACACACACACACACACACACACACACAATGTGGACTTTTTCTCCAGGTTTGCTTCCAATATAGCATTAAATCTCTGCTAAGCCTCCTTCTCCCATCTCAATCACATAGTCAGACTCCTCTGTGCTTGGTTTTAAGATGTCATTCTCCCATGACAATGCAGGCCAAAAACATATGTGAGCCCTGGTGCTCGAGCCCCCACTCCTATTACTCAAGTTCAAGGGAGTTTCATTGATCTCTGAAAGATGGCTGATTTTGCAGGAATCCGTAAGCAAGAGAACTGGTGTCAGAAACAAGGTAAAAATTGAAATGTTTTGTGATGTATGATGCTTCTGCCTGGACATTTTAATGGGCCCGTCCTGCAGTGGTTCTTACTGATGGGCAGCCTTGAACCAGGGCACTGACATTTAATAGATGGCAGCATCTAACGACAGAACAGGAGACAATTTAGGCTTTGATGGGTCTATGAAAATCAGGCTATGAATCAAATTGAGAAGCTATGTAATTTCTTCCTGAAAATTCATGCTACTTAGGTGGAAGTGAAACCCTCTGGTGAAACTCTGAAAGGCCAAGTTATCTGTTTTGATGCCAAGATAAACTTTGCGGATAATTCAAGATACCTACTAAAAGATGTGTTTGCCATGGACAATAAATTAAAAATGCATATACTGAAAATGGTATGTTCTAAAATACATAAAACTAAACTGGAATATCATTTGCTTTGTTAATGGTGTTGGACTACACATGCCTCCATATGACATCATTTCCCTGAATGGTCAAAACCCAGTGAACTTCATGGATCACAGTAGTGGTATATAAAGGAAGCTGAGGTATATTAAATATTTAAATTGCTCACTGTTGATCCTAAGGTTAAAACCATCCTCAACATTGTTTTAGGTGGAATAGTAAAGTTTGCTATCACTGCTGATGGCATCGTCAAAGACTGCTGAGAACTCCAACTCATGGTTCTGGTGGTTAGCCCCGAAGGAATCAAAGTCCAGGAGTCTCAGAACATATTCAACAGGATTCAACTCCCCATCACTTCTGGCTTTGACTTGGAGGATGCAGTCAAGAAGGTTGTGGCCATATGGCAAGGAAGTGATTCCTTTTTCCTAATCCATTGGGGATAAAAGTCTCCATTCCTAGAAAAAGGGACAGTTCTTATCATACCTGGAAGAAAATAGTTTGGCATTTGAAAAAAAACAAAAGGTGTGTGAGGGTCAGGAGTCATATGGAAAATTTTAAATCTATACTTTTTCAATATAAATATCTAGGTATCCTAAATAATTTTGATTTTGCACATAGTTTTCATTAAAATAATTTTCTTATGTTCTTTATCATGGTAAACCTCTCAGTGGACAGCATTTTGCTGACTTTTGGGAGCAATAAATGTGGCCAGACAATGTGGATATAGTGAAAAATTTGAATCAAGACTTAGTTTAATTAAAAGAATTCTGCTGGAAATGTAGTCCACAATAATAAAAATAGAGATAAAAAAACTCAGACAAAATTACATATAAAACAGCCTTGTTCATATTAAACTTTGAAGGGATATACCTGAAACATAACAAATAGCTATTACATAATATAACATTATTGTGTTTCTTATTCCAACACATTGTGTATTAATGGGGTTGCTATATTTCAAAATATTTTCCAATGAAAGATCTGTGTTTATTTCATGTATGTATTGTACGATTTGCCTTAATCTTGAATATACCATTTACCTGACAACCCACATAAAACCTAAAGGATTATTTGTGTCCGTGGAGCAGAAGTTTTCATTTTTATTTCAAAACTGAGTAATTCCGATTCTTGTGAAAATCTATATAATTAATTCAGTTTCAGTTGAGATGAACCTGAAGATCAAGTTTGTTATAGATGTTGGTGCTTTAAATTTATTTTTTCTTCACAGCCTACCAGCTTGTTGTTGAAAGAGGGAAGATATAATAAAGTACGCATAGCTTTTTCTATGATATTTATGTGGTAGAGAAGAATTTAAGGTTTTGTTTAAATGTTGATAAAGATTTTAAAATCTGTTCACAAATTAAAATTCTCTATTATGTGACCTAGCAAAATTTCTGTATTGTGAAGCAAAAAAAGTAATCTTTGTGATTATGTACTTATTTTAATAAGTCAAAAACAACATATTTCCCTCTTATTTTGGAATGTATTTTGAATAAATAAGAGATGGGTGAACTTGATAAGTAGATAGAGAAAAGGATGGATGGGCAGAAAGATGGAGAGGAGAGAAGGTAGGAAGGGTGAATAAAGGAGTAACATGGAAAAGACATTTATCCAGAATTTTGAGAGACTACAGATTTCAAATATTTTCTTCATTGTCAGATTGTATTTCAAATGATGAGTCTCAATTTTTGGTTCAGAAAGTATGCTACCATATACATGGAGATGTTTCTCCTAATACTTTAAAATACAAACTGAAAGAGATGATCACCATTACACCTTGTCTTCATTCCACATTTACTGAGTGCTATGTGCTAGGTTCTGGTGGACAATGGAGATGTGAAGATGAATAATGTGGAGTCTGCCCTAAAAAAATCTCACAGTCTAACAGCAGAAAAGGCATGGAGACATAAATTTATTATAAAAGAGTAAGTGGTGGTCTATTTCTGAGGGATGTGGACATATTTCTGATGGAGCCCATTGGAAGGAGTGCCTGTGATATATTTTAGAATGTTGTCTTGCCAATGGGTTTAAGCCCCGGGCAAGTTCACTATGGATTCAATGAGACCAAGGAATAACAATGTAATGTTCTTGGAGTGAAAGGGTTTATACCCAACTTTACTTCCATGGTGGCAGGTCCATCACTAGAATCCTGTCCACTCAGAGTGAGTTGCATGCCGCAAGCCGGTCTCTGCCTCTGGGCCTCTGGGCCTCTCTACCCCAACAGCCATCTCAGTCTCTGTCCTTGGTGCTGCCGCCACTCCAGTCTCTGCTCTCCTGCAGCTTTGCAGCAGCCATGCCACCGTGTCACCCAGAGCACTGGGCAGAGCTCTTTATATAGAGTCAATAGCAATGTATTGTCCACACATGTGTAGTGAGCTAGCCAACCAGGGTCAGGTGAGAATCCTGACAACAGGAACCTTCACTTTATCCACATTCCACTCCTCCAGGATTCTCACCTCTCAATCTATGTGCCCTCAATCTCTGCAATGGTCCCTCTGCAAGGAAGCTGGAACGTTGTAACCAAATTCCATAATAACATAATATAATATACAAATAACAAAAATTATAACAAATTATAATAACCCTCCAGCCTGAGGAGATCCATTGCCACAAAGTGGTCATCCTGGCTGTATTCAAACAAGTTCTACTCAAATGAGTTAACCAAAAGGACCATGGTGAGCCTTACAATGCCCACCTTCTCCAGCCTCTCCAGCAGAAAGTCTTGCAGACACACAGTCCAGTCTTGTTGCTTTGTCTCTGGCTTCTGCTTCATCCTCAGTGGCCAGAACTGCTGCTCTGGTTTCAGTTGTTGCCACAGCTCCAGTTAAGATTCTACTTGACTTTCCATCCAATTTCTTCCTGTCTGCTCCTGCCTTTATCAAATCAACCCACATCTGGGTCCTTGTGAACTTCATGGGTTCCTTTAAATTCTTCCTTTGAGTAGCAGACCGTATTTCCTTTTGTACTTTCATTGTTTGAGCCTGAGGATAGAAGCAGAGCATAGAGCGCTCCACGACCTGGGGAGGGGGCTGCACCTCTTGTGGAGGAACCCGCGGTTGCCAAGTCTTTATTTTCTTTTGGGCTTTTCACCAGCTTTCAACCAGGTGGGGTTTCAACTGAGGAGGGGCTGATGCCTCTACCCCAACCTGTTCAGTGGACCTCCACTCCTCCTCCATTTCTGGGGCTGATGGCACCACTACACCCTTTACCTGCCCCATGGCACCTGGCACCCTGCACCCAGAAGTGCTGCTTCTCAAACTGATGCTCCTTCCAGACTACCATGACATCCTTTACCATTTCCACAGCACCTCATAGTGATGCCATTTTAGTCACCAAAAAAATTTTTACCTCCTCAATGGCGCCTCGCTCACGTTCTTGTGCTGCCTCTTCTTGTGCTTCCTGAAGTAGGACATCTTTCTCCCTTACAGCCTTTCTCAATATTGTGAGAAAAAACTTCCCACCATTCCCACTGCCTCATGGGCACTCTGTTTCTCTTAGGAATTCCCTATTTTGCTGAGGGCCAACTTTACTGCCTCAGGTGTCACCTCCACCCCTTCCCAGTGTTGGGGTGGGGCCCAGTCCTCTAGGAGGCAAGCCACGTCAGACCACATGTCCAGTGTAGGACACTCGGATGTCTCCCCATCCATATGCAGACCGCTGAAACACTCCTCCCATGAGGGCAGCCTGTTCTTTTCCTTGGTCAACAATGAATTCTGCTGACATCGCCAATTATCTTGGGTTTCAGATGGGTTTCAGCCCAAAGCAAGTTCACTATGGATTCAATGAGACTGAAAAATGACAATGGAACATTCTTGGGGTGAAAGGGTTTATTACCTGGCTTGTTCTCCTGGGGATGTGGAAGGAGTGCCTATTTTAGGATGTTGTCTTGAAAGACCTACCTCTTTATCCACAGAGGTCTGTGATATATCTTTCTTCAGTATGTTGAGGAATTTTGTACACACAATATTCCAGGGAAGAGCATGCTTCCTTTTAACTCAGTGGCATATCATGAGTGCCCATTTATTCATGCAGCTCATCTAAAAATCTGTAGCTTTACATTTCATGGAATCACACATTTAAGTGTATTAGTCACATATACAGCAGCCTGGAGTGATGTGCCTTTGAATGACTTTTCAGCACTTAAAATTCCTCATAAGAGCCAGGCTTACCTGTTCTTTCTTTTGTTATTGTAGAAAGGGCTTCTTCTATGAAGCACCTGTGGATAAAATGAAGGTTCCTCTGACCAGGATTCTCATCTGACCCTGGTTGGCTAGCTCACTACACTTGTGTGGGCAATACGTTGTTATTGACTCTTTATAAAGAGCTCTGCCCAGTGCTCTGGGTGACACAGTGGCATGGCTACTGCAGGGGAGCAGAGACAAGACTGGAGTGGTGGCAGTGCTGAGGCTAGAGACTGGGATGGCTGTGTGGGCAGAGCGGCCCAGGGGCAGAGACCAGCTTGCTGCATGCAGACTTGCTCTGAGTGAACGGGATTTTAGTGATTGACCTCTCACCGTGGAAATAAAGTTGGGTATAACTCTTTCACCCCAAGAAAGTTCTACTGTCATCTCTTTGGTTACATTGAATCAATAGTGAACTTGCCTGGGGCTGAAACCCATTGGCAAGACAGCATCTCCCAAACTCAAAAACATATGTGAATTCATGATCCATTAACTTTCTTCACTTCAACAATAATTTCATGAGTACCTACTATAAATAAGACACATTTCAAGGGAGATTCTACATATTTAGGGCCTAAAATTTTTTGAAGTGTAAGGATAATAAGAACAGCTGAAGATAATTTTTTTTATAATGATGAAAACAGCTAACACCTCTACCTTGCTCTATGTCCCAGGCATTATTGTATGCACTTTGCATGTTAACTCAAATAAAATGACAGGGGCCTCTCATGTTTCTGGCTTGATTTCTGTGGACTTGGGAATAAAGGAGATGAGAAATTGCATTTGCATGTGCAAGGAAATAAAGTTTTCTTTTAAAATCCCCATTTGCTAAATCTCTTCAGCCAGTGTTTCCTGAGAGCCAGTATAAAAGGAGATGCTACAAATGGCAGGGTTATCAACAATTTTTAAAGGCCAAGAAGCAGCCAAAGATAATAGGGAGAACTTTTGAGGCTCAGGAGCCACAGGTAGGTGAACCAATATGTCTTATTTACAATATCCTTTTATGAAACTAAGAAGCATTCTTAAACAGAGTAGTCAATATAATTTTTCTGTTCCCTGTTCTGCTATTGTCTCTTGTGGGGAAGTTGGGGTTCCTATGGCCAGGATCTTCACTGAACTTAAACCACTTGATATAACTGGCCTGTTGCTAGGCTACTGCTTCCACACCTGTAGGCAATAAGCTATTATTGCACTATATAGAGAGCTTGGCCCCGTGCTCTGGGCAGAGACAGAGATGCTAGTGCTTGACCTTACCACTGGGAGAACAAACTGGGTAATAAACTCTTTTGCTTCAAGAATGTTATTTCTTTGGTCACACTGAATCCACAGTGAACTTGCCCAGGGATGAAACCCATTGGCAAGACAATTGGCATAGTTGGCAGGATTCATTGTTGACCAAGGAAAAAGACACGTTGCACTTATGGAAGGGGTTGTTCAGCAGGCTACCCCTATAAATGGGGAGACAGTGGATCATCCCCCAATAGGTATGTGGTCTGAGATGGCTTGCCTCCTAGAGGGCTGGGCCCCACCCCAGGACTGGAGGCAAGTGGAGGTGACACCTGAGGCAGTAGGGGTGGCCCTTGGTATAGTAAGCAGATCCTTTGAGAAGCAGAGTGCCCATGAGGCAGCGGGAACTGTGGGTTGGCTGCTTCTCACAGTTTAAAAAAAGTCTATAGATGAGAGGAACATGCTCCTGAAAAAGACACAAGATATGGTGGTACAAGAATGCGAGCTGAAAACTGCTGAGGATTCATTGAAGAATGAAATAGCATTGACAAGAGACGAGGCAGCACAAGGATGCTGGCAGCAAGGTGCCATTGAAGAGATAATGGCCATGAAGGAAAAGGACAGACCCCTGCAGAAACCATAAGATGCAGTGCGAGAATGTGAGCTGTGAGGTCTGTGAAGGAGGTAAAAGATTCCTTACAGAATGAGATAGCAGTGCTGCCAAGTGCACTGAAAGAGAAAAAAGACAAATTCCTGAAGGAATCACAGGTTGGAGGTGGCACAGGAATACCAGCTATGAAGCACTGAGGTGAAGGTAAGAGAGCTGCTGAAGACTGAGCTAGTATTGCTGCGAGGCAGAGTAGAAAAGGTAAAGGTTGTAGCAGAGGAGGCACTCAGGGGAGGGGAGAGAAGGGTGCCATCAGCCCCATAAATGGAGGAGCTGGGGAAGGATGAAGGGGTGGTGCTGGAGGCACTGAGCTCTCCTGTATTGAAAGCACGCCCAGTGGTTCTAAAGAAAATAAAGACCCAGCAGCCAAGAGCTCCCCAAGGAGAGGAGCAGCCCCCTCCCCAGGTCGTGGAGCACTCTATGGTCAGCACCTATACTCAGGCTGAGCTGGTGGATTTGGGCTCCCACTCAAAAAGAAGCCCTTGGAATCAATATCAGCTTGGCTCCTGCATCTGTGGGACTTAGGGGTGGATGGAATTGTTCTGTTGGGATCAGAGATGGGAAAGCTGGCTTCCCTGAAAGTTCAACCCACTTTGAGGCAGCCATTACAAAGTGCACATCAGACCCAGGGAGTCACTCCCTCCTTAACTGGTTTATGGCTGCACTTCATTCTGTGCGGCCCTATCAGGGTGATCTACCATCCTCTCCTGCTAGATGGCAGATGTATGCTGAGCTCCAACAGGTGTTATGAGAGCTAGGCATAAGAAATGCCATTTATAGTCCAGAGAATTATGGCCCAGATGAAAAGATTTTCACTACCGGGATGAGAAATGTTGTGCTTCAAATGGCTCCCACATCCCTCTTTGGGTCTCTGGTGGCCATTCTTTCCCCTCACTTAGGGCAACCCATAAGCAAGGTGACACGTACAGTAGCAGACTTAGGAGAGGATGAAGCAATGAGAACACAGAAAGAAATAAGGTCTGCTGCTCACAAGAAGAATTTAAAGGGCCCCATGAAGGTTACAAGGACCCAGATGTGGGTTAATTTAATACGGGCAGAAGCAGATGAAAGGAAATTAGATGGGAAGTTAAGTAGGATCTTATTGGAGCTATGGCAACAACTCAAACCAGACCAGCAGTTCCAGACATTAAGACCAAAGAGGCAGAAGTTAAGGACAGAGTCACAAGATCAGCCTGTGTGTTTGGAAGACTTCCTGCTGGACAGTGAGCCAGTCTCACTTGAGTCCACACAGAAAGATGATTGGGGAACATGTTTAAACTGAGGAGAAAGTCGAGGTACCTGCCATGAGGAACCGGAGGGTACCAGAGGCCACATGTTGAAGTAGCTATCCATTGATCCCCAGTGAACATACAACACGTCCTGGCTCTGGTGGACACAGGGACTGAGTGTTCACTGATTTATGGTAAACCTGAGTGCTCCCCCGGTTCCCCAAATATTATACATGAATATGGGGATAAAGTTACCTGAGTGAAACAAGCCCAAATCTCTTTGGGATAGGGCGTCTATGCCAAAAAGAGTATACTGTGTATACCTTTCCCATCCCTGAGTATATTTTGGGGATTTATATCCTGCAGAGTCTATGGTTGCAGACCACTGCAGGTGAGTTCAGACTGGGAGTATGTGTGGTGAAGGCAGTTCTGAGAGGACATGCTAGGCATCTGCCCATAGCTTTGCCTGTGCCTCAGTGGGTGACTAATACCAAACAATACAAATGGCCTGGAGGGCATAAAGAAATTGGAGAAACCCTTCAGGAACTGGAGAAGGTGGGTATTATAAAGCCCACCCATAGTCCTTTTAATTCCCCAGTGTGGCTGATAAAAAAAGCCAGATGGCTCCTGGCATATGACTGTGGATTACAGGGAACTGAATAAAGTCATACCCCCTATGCATGCTGCTGTCCCCTCTACTGCAGACCTGATGGGTACTCTCAGCCATGAACTCACATGCTATTATGTGGTACATCTTGCTAATGCCTTCTTTCCATTGACATTGGGCAGGAAAGTCAGGAACAGTTTGCCTTCACATGGGAAGGATGGCAATGGACTTTCACCTTCCTTCCACAGGGATACCTCCACAGCCCCACCATCTGTCAGGGACTTGTAGCCCAGGACTTGGCTACATGGGAGAAACCGCCAATGGTGCAGCTGTACCATTATATTGATGATGTCGTGTTCATGTCTGATTCTTTTTCAGATCTAGAAGGTGCAGCACCTAGACTGCTGCAACATCTACAGGAGAAAGGATGGGCTGTGAACAGTACCAAGGTTCAGGGACCTGGTTATTCAGTCAAATTCTTGGAAGTCATCTGGTCGGGTAAAACCAAAGTTATACCAGAAACAGTCATAGATAAAGTCCAGGCCTTTCCTACCCCTACAACTATAGCATTGTTACAGGAGTTTCTGGGTCTTTTAGGCTACTGGAGAGTGTTTATCATGCACTTAGTGCAAATTCTGAAGCCCTTATACCAGTTGGTACAAAAGGGCGTCAGGTGGGACTGAGACGAAACATGTGCATCTGCCTTTACTACAGCAAAACGGGCAGTCAAGACCATGCAGGCCTTGAGTTGATAGACCCATCAAGGCCCTGTGAGCTGGATGTTCATGTGACTGAAGACCGTTATGGCTGGGGTCTCTGGCAGCGGCTTGAATGAACTCGCCAACTTATTGTATTGTGGTCACAACTCTGGAAAGGGGCAGAGGTATGATATGCTTTGTTAGAAAAACTGGCTGCATATCAGGCTTGCTGGCTACAGAGCCCATCACTGGAATGTCCCCAATAATGGTAATAACCACCTATCCCATCTTGGTGTGAGTACGAGACTGGACCCAAAAGCCAAGGAGTGGTGTGGCACAAATGCCTACACTGGCCAAGTGCAGTGCTTACCTACAATGTAGTGTCTCTGTAGTAGCCCCTTGAGTGAATAACTCCAACGCTTGTTGGGGCCAGTGATATATACTAGTGAAAAGCAGGAAAAATTTACCTTAGAACCATTAGTAGCAGAAAGTCTTTATTGGGAGGGAAGAGCCCCTATATCCGAGGATGCATGGTACACAGATGGCTCCAGCCATGGGCAGCCACCAAAATGGAGGGCCATAGGTTTCTGTCCTAAGACTGAGACAATATGGATGGAAGATGGTGAGGGGAAAAGCAACCAATGGGCAGAGTTGTGGACAGTGTGGCTTGTGATCAGCCAGGAGCCCCCCCTATAGTTGTCTGCACTGACAGCTGGGCTGTCTATTGGAGCTTGACCCTGTGGCTACCAAGATGGTACCATGCCAATGGGCTGGTTGGTCACCAACCCCTTTGGGGGCAAGAATTGTGGCAAGACTTACAGGCCTGTGGTCAGACTAAAATAATTACAGTATACCATGTGACAGGTCATTTGCCACTGGCAGCCCCAGGATATGATGAAGCAGATAAATTGGCCCAGATACGTTGGTTAGAAGAAAAGCCTGCCTCTGATGTGGTCCAATGGTTACATCAGCATTGGTTGCATGGGGGGCAAAAGACAATGTGGGCTGTAGTCCACCGGTGGGGCTTGCCTTTGACCTTTGAAGAAGTTAGTAGAGCCCAGCAGGAGTGTGTTGTATGCTCTAAAAGGGAGTTACACCGAGTTCCACAGCAACATGGGACAATAGCTAAGGGGCTGAAACCCCTCGTCAGGTGGCAAATAGACTACATTGGGCCACTATGTGTGTCAGAAGGATATCAATATGCCATGACTTGTGTGGACACAGCTACTGGACTTCTAGTTGCTTTTCCTACATGTTGTGCAGACCAGCAGGTGACCAAAAGAGGCCTGGAGCGTCTCTTTGCCGCTTATGGCCAACCACAGGTAATCGAGAGTGATCAGGGCACCCATTTTACTGGACATGTACTGCAAGGATGGGTGCAACAGTTGGGAATAAAAATGGAAGTTTCACGTGACATACAATCTTACCACGGCAGGCATGATAGAGAGGTACAATGGTTGTTAAAATCTGGACTAAAGTCAGACACCAAAAGTCTGCGTGGATGGTCATCTGCTTATGGACAGTGCTTCAGCGTCTGAATGAGAAACCGTAGACATGTTAACACACATTACTGCCTCCTCTATACAACTGCAAATTCAAACCAAGGAAGAATCACTGAAGCCGAGGGTCAGCCACCAGAATAATATCTTGCTGCCAGCACCAACTGGGCTAAACCCTGGAGACTCCATTGACTGGACATGGCCTTGGACCTTTTGACACATGGATCAATGATGACTGGCTCTCCTGGCACCTTGGGGACAAGACCTGGAAGCTGGCCTCCTGTGTATTCCTGGAATAACAGCAGAGTCACCCCCAGAAGGTAGGATCATCTACCGGGGAGTTTTGTTTTATCATTATGGCCAAGTGCATGCACCTCCAGTAGCACTATATATAGACCCTTCAGTAACCTCCATGGGGAAAGGAGTAAAAGTATGGTATACTAGACCTGGAAGGGACCCCTTCCTGCTACAGTCCTATCACAGGACGACTCTCTTGCATGCATCCTACCTGATGGACAAGATGTGCCTATGTCAGTGTCATTAAAACATGTGTCTTATGGCCCCTAAGGTCTTTGTTGATTGGGAACCTACTCTTGCTTGAGGATTATTATAATTTTTGTTCAAAATCTTGTTGTATCTTAATTTTTATTATTATTTGTAAGCTGCTGTTCATTATCGCCCCTAAGATCTTTGTGAATTGGGAATCTCCTCTGGCTTGAGGATTATTATAATTTTTGTTACTTGTATCAAAATCTTGTTGTATTTTAATTTTTTTTATTAACTCTAAGGTGTTGTTATCCTCTGTTGCTGTTGTGGAATCTGGTTAGAGTGGTCCAGTTTTCTTGCACAGGGACCATTGCAGAAGATTGAGTGCACATAGACTTGTAAGGAGAGAATCCTGGATGGGTGGAGTGTGGGGAAGTTGGGGTTCCCATGGCCAGGATCCTCAGTGAACTTAAACCACTTGATGATGTAACTGGCCTGTTGCTAGGCTACTACTTCCACACCCTTAGGCAATAAGCTATTATTGCCCTACATACAGAGCTCGGCCCAGTGCTCTGGGTGGAGGCAGAGACCCTAGTGCTAAACCTACTGCCGGGAGAACAAGTCTGGTAATAAACCCTTTTGCTCCAAGAACGTGCTACTGTCATTTCTTTGGTCACATTGAGTCCATTGTGAACTTGCCTGGGGCTGAAACCCACTGGCAAGGCACTCTAAATAAAAAGTTCTGAGTGACTGAGGTGCCTTATATATAAAGTAGATAAATATCCTAAAATAAGAAAGAGGGAAAAGTATCCAAGAGAAAACTAAAAATTGTAACAGCAGTGCCAACATGTTTTCAACATCCCAATGTAGAGTCAGCATCAGGTGAAGGAAGTGAATCACAAAATTATCCTCAAAGGCGCTTACTGTTTGTGTTGTTCTCATTAAAATGGCAGAAAAACCCAATAGAAAAGTTGCTAATAGCTCAATCCTAACAGAACATAATTCCATGGTTATGTTGTGGATATGATATACAGGCATTTTCTTCTATGCCTGGGAAATTTGCTAAGAACTTTCAAGTACACGTAGTTATACAGAGAGTGCCATCAAAATTGTGGATGATGTTTTCAATTCTAGATTAGTTTTCATTGAATGGGCTGAAAGGGACCAGGACTACTTGGAATAATAGATTTGCATCAGAACACTGGGGTAAACTTTTCCTAAATAAATATGTCAGAACATCACCTAGGCCTAGTGACTCAGATTCCTTGTGGGGGTGAGGTCCATGTATGTGTTTTTTAAAACTTTCCCAGGTGACATTAATGCATACAGCTGATTAAGAATCACACACAGGAGATAAGCCAAGTTCTATAAAAGCATCAGCTGCAGTTCATTTGTGTCATTTTATTATATTCTTGCAAAGTAGTAATAAAATTTTTATGTTGTCCCAGGCTGAGCCTTCTAAACATGCCTGTTGCGCATAGACAACAACAACGTGGTTTTTTCTTTCTTTGCCTAAGTGGAACTGGCAGTTTACTAGCACAAAAGCAAGAACATTTAATAGGCACTCCACAGAGAGAAGCAATGTTTGCTATCGTTTACCAATAACATTTATTAGGCTGTGGTAGGCATGGTAAGGCCACAGGAGACTGGGCCAATTCATTTGCAAAGAAACATGATGTAGCACACAGGGATGGAGGAAAAGCCTTAGAGCAAAACATTTTTTTATAATAACAGCCAACATTTATAGGGTCTTACTTTGTACCAGGCCTTATTTAGAACACTTTACTTGCATTATCTCATTTCACCTTCACAGCCACCATAAAGATGAGTTCTATTATTACTATTACCTTCCCTTAAAAAATTAATTAATATTGATGTGTCATTAATGCACAATCTTATATTGGTTTCATATATACAACATAGTGGTTCAAGAGTTATCCATATTACTTTTACTTAATCCTCACCCCCACTAGTGATATTTATTACAGATTGGCTGTAATAGTAAATATGACAGAATTATTGACTATATTCTCCTAGCTGTACTACCATCCCCATGACCAACTTATGACTGAGAATTTTTGTGCCCTTTTATCTTCTTCACCCTCCTCTGCCACCCCAACCCCTCCCACATGTGTCCAATGGATTTCATCCCCGGGCAAGTTCACTATGGATTCAATGTAACCAAAGAAATGACAGTAAAATGTTCTTGGGGTGAAAGGGTTATACCCAACTTTATTTCCATGGTGGCAGGTCAATTACTAGAATCCCATCTACTCGGAGTGAGTGTGCATGCAGCAAGCTGGTCTCTGCCTTTGGGCCTCTCTACCCCTGCAGCCATCTCAGTCTCTGTCCTCGGCACTGCCACCACTCCAGTCCCATCTCTGCTCTCTTGCAGCCTTGCGGCAGTGCTACCAGGTCACCCAGAGCACTGGGCAGGGCTCTTTATGTAGAGTCAATAACAGTGTATTGCCCACATATGTGTAGTGAGCTAGCCAATCAGGACCCAGAGAGAATCCTGGCCACAGGAACCTTCACTTTATCTACACCATGGTAACCACTAGTCACTATGAGTCTACTGCTGTTTCATTCATACTGTTTTGCTTTGTTTTTATAAATTTTATAAATAAGTGAAATTTATAAATTTGTTTTATAAATAAGTGAAATCTTATAATATTTTTCTTTCTCTGCCTGGCTTATTTCACTGAGCATAATACCATCCAGGTCCATTCATGCTGTTGCAGTGGCAGGATTTCTTTTTATGGCTGAATAATATTCCATTGTGTATATGTACCACCTCTTCTTTATCCCTTCATCTATTGATGGACACTTAGGTTGCTTCCCTACCTTGCCCATTGTAAATAATGTGATACTAAACACAGGGATGAATATATCTTTTTGAGTCTGGGATTTTGTTTTCCTTGGGTAAATTCCTAGCAGTGGAATTACTGGGTGAAATGGTATTTCTATTTTTAATTTTTTGAAGAACCTCCAGAAGGAAGTTGTCCAATTTATGGACATATAAGTTTTCATAGTATTCTCCAATATCTCTTTGTATTTCTGTGATATCCATTGTGACTATTCCTTTTTCATTTCTGACTTATTTGTGTCCTCTCTTTTTTTTCTTGTAAGTCTGGCTATGAGTTTATTTTCTCAAAGAACCTATTCCTGGTTCCATTGATTTTCCTTCTATTGTTTTATTCTTTCTCTATTTTATTTAGTTCTGTTTTGATCTTTATTATGTTCCTCCTTCTACTAACTTTGAGTTTTATTTGTTCTTTTCTAGTTTCTTGAGTTCAGACAGTTTATTTGGGATTGTTTTTGTTTCTTGAGGTAGGCCTGTATTGCTATGTACCTCCCTCTTAGTACTACTTTTGTGGCATCCCACAAATTTTGGACTGCTGAATTTTTGTTTTCATTTGTCTCCATGTATTGCTTGATTTGTTTTAATTTGTTCATTGATCCATTGATTATTTAGAAGCATGTTATTTTGCCTCCGTGTGTTTGTATGCTTTTTTGTTTTCCTTGTGTAATTTGTTTCTGGTTTCATACCACTGTGGTCTGAGAAGCTGCTTGATATAATTTCAAATCTTTTTGAATTTATTGAGGCTCCTTTTGTGGCCTAGAATGTGATCTATTCTGGAGAACATTCCATGTACACTTGAGAAAATGTGTGATGTGTATCCTGCTGCTTTTGAGTGGAGTGTTATGTAGATATCTGTTAAGTCCATCTGATCCAATATATTGTTCAGTGCCTCTGTTTGCTTATTTATTTTCTGTCTGGTTGGTCTATTGATATAAGCGCTGTGTTAAAGTCTCCTAAAATGCGTGCCTCATATCAAATTTACCGAGTATCATAATTCTTCCAAGTGGTAAAGATACCTCAAGACAAATGCTGGGCATAGAAGCTACAGGGCATAAATATGCAAAGAAATAAAAAGCTAACCATTTCAAACAATAAGGCTTCTCTCTCACTTACCAACTTTACATTTCCCTGTATGGCCCCGGAAGATGACTGGTTAGCCAGAGACGGGTAAGATTCCTCAAGGGAGGAACAACCTAAGACAGGCACAGTCGCAGGGGGGCCATCAGGTGAGAAATTGGGGATCAACAGAGGTGAGGCTTAGAACCTCACCCCCCCGTTCTGAGAGAAATCTTCTGCATACGTGGATGTTTTATTGCCCTGGTCTAGCTTGGATTAACACATAGTCTACAGGCACACACCTGATCATCTACATCTGCTCTCTTACAACACTAAACTATGTTTTCTACCTTTATCTTGTATCTACCTACCACTTCAGCATTTTATTAAAAATAATAATAATAAAGAGAGAAATGTATCCACATATAAATCAAGTATAAAAATCAAATGAGTATTCATATTTGAACTGACTGTTTATAGTTCATAATGCATGAGCAAAACCGAAGGTTTCTGTGATGGCTGCCCTTGTACTGTTCACCATGTAAGAACTTATTCACTAAGTAAGAATTTGTTCTCCATGTAAGAACTTGTTTGTTATGCCTCAGAAGATTGGAGACTGACGAAAATTAGGCTTGGAATGGATTAACGATTGTGCATTGAGCATTGACTCCCCTATACAGAATTTTATTGTTGTTAACAACCATTTGGTCAATAAATATGAGAGATGCCCTCACAACAACAACAAAAAAGTACACACTTCCAATGGTAAAATAATAAGTAACTGGAATGTAATGAATATAGTCAAGATATTGTAACAGCTTGGTATGGTGATAGCTGGTACCTAGAATTGTCATGTATATAAATGTTGAATCACTGTGTTGTACACCTGAAACTAATGTAATGTAATACTGTGTGTCAACTACCCTTCAATAAAAAATAATTATCTACAAAAAAAAAAAAAGTCTCCTAAAATGAATGTGTTGCAACTTATTTCCCCCTTTAACTCTGTATTTGTTTTACATATTTAGGTGCTCTTTTGTTGGTGCATAGATGTTTATAATTGTTATATTCTGGTTGGGTTGTTCCATTTATCATTATGCAGTGTTCTTGTCTCTTTTTACTTTCTTTGTTTTGAAATAAATTTTGTCTGATATAAGTACTGCTACTCCTGATTTTTTCTCCCTGTTACTTGCATGAAATATTTTTTTCTACCCCTTTACTTTCAGTCTGTGTATGTGTTTAGGTCTGAAACAAATCTCTTGTAGACAGCATATAGATGGGTCTTGTTTCTTTATCCATTCTGAGACTCTGTGTCATTTGATTGGTGCATTCAGTCCATTTGTATTTAAGGTAATTATTGATAGGTAGTTACTTAATGTCATTTTTTTTTCTGGTTGTTTTTATAGCTCCTCTCTGTTCCTTTCTTATACTCTTGTTACTTGATGTTCTTCTATAGTGTTATGATTGGATTAAAAATTTTTTGTGTGTGTATCTATTATAGGTTTTAGGTTTGTGGTTACCATAAGGTTCAAGGATAGCTTCTTGATTAAGTTGATGATTGCTCTATTTCAAACACAAACTAAAAGTACTTCCTTCTCCACACTTTATGTGTTAGATATCATAATCTGCACTTTTTCTGTCTCCCTTGACTGATTTTGTGTGCAGTTACTTTTAGAACATTTGTTTTAATTTAAAACTTGCCTGGTAATTAATTGGTCTACTACCTTTATTATGGGTTTATTTTCACTGGTGAAGACTATTTAGCCTTAGAAACATTTACATCTATGATAGTCCCTTTAACATATCCTGCAATGCTGCTTTAGTAGTTATAAATTCCTTGAGCCTTCATTTATCTGGGAATTGTTTAATCTCACCTTCAAATTTGAATGATAATCTTGCTGGGCAGAGGATTCTTGGTTGAAGGTCATTCTGTTTCAGCACATTAAATATTTCATGCCCCTCCCTTCTGGTCTGTAAAGTTTCTGCTGAGAAGTCTGCTGAAAGTCTGATGGGCTTTCCTTTATAAGTAACATTTTCTCTCACTCTCTGGCTACTTTCAATACTCTCTCCATGACCCTGATCTTTGCCATTTTAATTATTATATGTCTTGGTGTTGTCTTCCTGGGGTTCCTTTTGTTAGGGGATCTCTGTGCTTCCAGTTGTGCCGAGTTCCTGAGCACCTATCCCCTCCCCGCTCCATTCCTCTTCCTCCCACCTGTGGGCTAGGATCGGGGAAGGACTGGGGTTTGCTTGACTGTGGCCCTGCAACTTTACCCTTTTCTGTGTCATCTTCTCTTCTTTCACAGCTGCAGGCAGTCTGTCTGCAGTCTTGAGGTTTTCAGGTTTAGTTGTATTTGCTGTCCTTGCTTCCTTGATGTGTTTGTGGGAGAAGGTTTCTGCCTTCCTTTCCTACTCTCCCATCTTTATTCCCAATCTCACCTATTATTCCCACCTTCAAATAGGAACCTGAGGCATATAGAGGTCAAGGTCACAAAGCTAGCAAGATTCCAGGCAGTCTTACTGCAGAACCCATATCTGAACTACTATGTGATACTGTCTCTCAAATCCATACTAGTTGACTGCTATTTGGTGAGGAGTAAAAAGTGCAAGTTTTATTGCTTTGTTTTTTCACTAAATTGTTAGTCAAAACAACACCATACCAGAAAAAAAAAAAAAACAGCCCCATACATAGCAATCTGGAAGGTATTTTAGAGAAGGGGCAAGGAAGAGTGGATATCACCATACATCAAGAGACCATACATATCTCCTTCCTCTTTGACGGTTGCTTTCTTTTCTCCCTTTCATCTTACTCCATTTCTTTTCCTTTTCCACTGCTGAAGCTGTCTACAGACATCAACCACAGTAATTTCTTAGTATTCTTGGGAACCTTCAGGTATAAAAAGGCAGAGGGGAAGAAAACAGCCAAGCATTATGCCAAGGGAGGAATAGTAAGAAGTATAAGGTAGGAATGCTACAGAGGGGAAAAGCCCAAAGAACCAGGGGTGTATTCCAGCTGAGTGGAGGAAGGGCGTCCCAGGTGGCTTTCCCAACAACAAGGACATCAATTAGGCTCATTCAAAGAGTGGAGGAAAGGGAGTTGTTGAGAGATTTGAAAAGATCAAGCTGAGGAGTATAAAAGAGGTACAGTTAGATGCTGCCTTGCCCATGGGTTTCAGTCCTGGACAAGTTCACTATAGAGTCAATGTGACCAAAGAAATGACAGTAGGATGTTCTTGTGGTGAAAGGGTTATACCCAACTTTATTCCCACAGTGGCAGGTCAATCACCAGAATCCCATCCACTTAGAGCAAGTATGGATGCAGCAAGCTGGTCTCTGCCTCTGGGCCTCTCTACCCCCACAGCCATCTCAGTCTCTGTCCTCGGTACTGCCAGCACTGTAGTCTCATCTCTGCTCTCCTGCAGCCTTGTAGCCATGCCACCATGTCACTCAGAGCACTGGGTGGAGCTGTTTATATACAGTCAGTAACAACATTTTGCCCACACGTGTGTAGTGAGCCAGCCAGCCAGGTCCAGGTGAGAATCCTGGCCACAGGAACCTGTACTTTATCCATAAATGCACACAACACATCTGTCTTTATTTCATTGCTGCCAAAGTGGAAAGAGCCAAAGTCAACAGAGGCCAGTGAGGGTAAAGGGAAGTATTGTTCTTAGATTGGGATGGACTACTACCTAATAAGATGCTTGTGCCACATAAACATCAGTGCAATTACAAAATCATATTATATTAGAATGAAAGGGACATTTGAAACACTAGAGTCAGGTAGTTAAAAAAAAATTAGCCATAGAACCCTTATAAATGACCTTCTGTGAACTCAAAATTAAAAAAAGCAGATCTGCTCTCAATAAAGTGGGCATGGAACAATGTTCCTCTCCTCTCCCCACTCCCACTGTGCATGGTGACCCCCTGAGGCATCCTATAGAAACCCTAAGACTCAAGATTACACTTGAAAATTAAGTTTGGTCCAACTGCCCCCCCTTTTACAGAGCAGCAATTGAGGTGCAGAAAGGTGACAAGACTTGCTGTAATGAAATCCTTCTCAGTTGTGCTCCTCTGCTGTACTGTGGTGCCTTTAAACCAGTAAACAGACTAAATCAACAAACATATATTGGCACTATTTATGAGGAGTACTCATTCCTGGTTGCTATAGTTTAATACAAAAGTAAAAGCTGTGGCCTTCAAAGAACTTATAGATTAACTAGGGGAAAATGCCTTAATAAAAAGTTGAAGAGACTACGCCCTGTGACCTTCCTGACCACTGTAGGAATATAAATCAGACCTACCTGCACCCCCTGCCAGCCCAATCTGTTTCCAAGGCTTGGTTTGTTCTCATTAAGAGCGCCTTTTCAACACACTTGGAGTCCCTTGACCTCTCATCTGTAGGCTAACGTGTCCCAGCAGTTTCCCCCAGGAAAGATTTAGGGCCCCCACAGGGCTCCTCCCTGCCGCTCAGTTTCAGGGTTAGTGTGTGAGTTCTTCAGATGTTCTTCCTCTCCACTGCTTCCAGACCCGTATCCTGAACATGCTTTCCCTGAGAACTGAGACCCTGAGGCCTTTGCTGGGAATTCCAAGAATTGCCTGCTGTTGGATCTCCTTTTTTGTTACTATTTTGTGAAGACTCTACCTTGTGTTGCTTGCACATCACTCAAAATTCTGTCCTGCTTTCTGGATGTTCTGTTTTCTGGCAGCACTGAGGAATCCACATCTCATTCTAAGTGTAGTTCTGTGTCTTTTCTTTGGGTTTAACCAGGCCTTGCCAAGGGCAGCCGCGGAGGTCCTGACTCCTGCTGGTGGCTTCTCCTCCTCTCAGCTGCTGCTGGACTAACTGAATGTGTTCTGACCTTACTTGAGTGCATATGTATTGTTTAGGTCTCTACGTCCAACAAGGAGTTGGAGACTTGTTTTTGACAACCTAACTTGCAAAGTAAAACTGGAGTGGACTAGCAGCCTCACTTGTGCCTTCCGGGCCTTGCCTTAACTCTGGTAAAGCTGTGGCTCTGTGGTGTTCAGACCATCAGTTACTGGAAGAGAATGCTGCTTTGAGGGTTACATCTTCTTCCTCAGTGAGGAGCAGCAACTTTTGAAGGCCCAGCACATGGGACATCTCAACAGTGCGGCTGACTTCACCAATGGTTTGATGTGTGTGGAGGAGTGAGAGTCCTGCCTAGTTATTTGGTGTTGACTTACCTTTTTCTAGTTTTCTAGGATCTTGAGCCTCGTCAGGGACTCTTCTACTGATCACATGAAAATCAGGCTAAAGTCCATTTCTCAATGGATAAAAAACCTGTTGGGTGAGTAACAGCCCCTATGACAGCATTTGTGGACAAGCCCCAACAAACCTCAGGGGAGAGAAACAGCGATGATGTAAGAAGCAGTAAACCAGCTTTTTAATTCTAGGCTACAGGTTTTTCTCCAATGGAAACTGAAGTGCGTCACAGCAGAGAGGGGCTTAAGCCCCAGCTGTTTACAGCAGACCTCTATCAGTGTGTCCAGTGTACACCACAGGTGGAGGTGGCTCAGCTCCATATGAAAGGCCTGACAGCCCTGTCTGGCCTGCTTCATGCTGTCCACTCCAGTACCCGCACATGACTTGGAACTCTGGCTTCCTGGCCAATGCTTGCTCTGGAAACTGCCTTGTCTGGAGGGATGGGGGTTGTATTTTTTCATACCCCTTCTAATAAGACTAAATCTTTGCCAACCTGGGCTACATCTTTAATGACAGACAACTGGCTGGAGCCTGTCTCCAGGTCCATACAGGACCTCAGCTGTGGGCACTTTCTTCTAGCGCTTGTGGGATTCTCTCAGTGCTTCTACTGACTCTAACGTGACACACCTAAATGTGGCCTTGCAGCATGGGGACCAGCATTCTGTAGCTAACGGACAACATTCTCAGTCTCCCCCTCACTGTTCTGGGAGCAAGGGCTGTTCTCAGCTTGTTTTCATGGCCTGAGGGCCTAGATTCATGGTGATCAAAATCTGAAACTCAAAATGTTCAGAGATCTCTACATGTGAGACTTCCTGTGGGCTCTCCTGCCTCGTTTGTGTAAGAAACAAACCCAGGGTTCTCTGGCTGAGGAGTATCTGGTTTTGTTTACCTCCAATCCTTTAACCTCAGGACCACTTCTGCTGTTCCAAACCTGACTAACCAAGAGTATGAGCTTGGATCCTGATGTGAAAGAGGAGGACTGTTTGGGACCTAGTAGGAGCTTTCTTGAGGTTGTGCTAGCACTAGATCCTTTGACTTGAAGGGTGGGTGACTGATTCTTGCTTAATTATGGGGCCTGGATCAAACAGACAACCCAATACAAGCAGCCTTAAGTCTGATTTAACCAAAAAGTATGCCAGGGGAATAGATTTCCTGAGCACATTTTTCCTCAGGAAATGCAAATGATGGCTCAAATCTAAGTGTATTTGTTTAGAACACCAGAAGTTCTCAGCTCTTCTTCAGTTAGTAGTTTGGCCCTGTTTTTCTACTCTCACTGTCCCTAGGTACTTCCTGTTCCAACCACCATCTCTGCTTTAGACTTGTCTAGAAAACTAAAGAAAGTTCTAGATCATCTTGAGACCAAGTCATGCTTTATAAAATGGCACAACCAAGAATGCAAGGCATTGTACTAGCAGTAAACTCCCTACTGCA
The DNA here is from genome assembly GCF_030020395.1 of Manis pentadactyla. NCBI lineage: Eukaryota > Metazoa > Chordata > Mammalia > Pholidota > Manidae > Manis > Manis pentadactyla. The sequence continues at coordinate 34,449,501 of NC_080031.1, read as the reverse complement.
ATTCTTTGTGATGAGGTCTGTTCCTCCACCCCTCACCCCTATTTTCTTTTCAACTGGAAAAATCATTGACCAGCCTTCTTTTTTTGACTGACACCCTTGTTTTATTTCTCATCACTGTATTTGCTTTAACAGCTAATGAAAAGGAAGAATGATCTACACCATTTGATTTTAGCTGTCACAGATACCTTCAGTATAGTCCAAGAAACTGAACTACTCCCAAGTACATGATGACTCTCCATTGCCAAGATCCCTCCTAGCCTGCCCCTATGTCCACCACCACTACTTAATAACTAGAAGAGCCTGGGACCCAGCCTAGGTCTTTGGTACTGGTTTCTGTGTTAACATTTCTGGTTCTCAGTCAGGTCTGCTTTTTGCTCTATTCTGATATGTAGCCTAAGCCCTTTCATCATCCTGCTTCTTACTGAAGTGCTATGGTGTCTCTCTTACTTCTAGTTGATTTTCTTGGTCTAAACTGAGCTGACTTCTGAGAGACCCTTTGTTACCATGGCTTGGTAACATCTGCTTAATACTTTAGCACTCAGACTTCTATCTGGACTGTGAACAGGAGACCGAGGATCACTTCAGTGATGTGGCACCTCCTAAAGAACTCCATTCCAGATAGAGCCTTTGGAGATTCCAGAGCTCTTGAAGCAGGATCCAGATGTCCAAGTATGTGCATTCACCCAGGGCTTCTTATATTCTAGAAGTTCCTGCTTCCATTGCTGCCATCTAATGGCTGAACTTGCCTGTAACACTGAAAGGAATATGGCTCAGAGCTTACTGTATTTCTTTAGGTCCTGGACCCCTATTTCTTTAACATTTTGTCTCTAATTCCTTTTGTTTCCTGAATTCTCAGCCAAGGTTTATCTAAGTACCTCAACTCCAATCTCCTTGGGTTAGATTAGAAACAAAACAAAGCTACTGTCACGATACCACTTATATTCATTGGACTGAAAGGGCATTTAGAACTATGGAGGAATTTGTAATAGAGGGGACGACATAAGAAGTGTCAGGGACTTGTAAACCCCAATTATTTTGAGGGTCATGGAAGATATTTAACTTGAGATCATGATCTACATATATCACTGCTTTAGTAATTCAACTTCAGTAAGTTTCTTATTTCAAATGATTTTTTTAAAGCTATCTATTTCCATTAGGGTGTTTTAAATTTCATGAGGAGTTCCATAATCAATGCTAATTAATTATTAATTATTCACCCTGAGACTGTCAACAGGCTTCCTAGAGATGCTGAAAGTAAATTTTAGGTCTAGTTAACTTCCTATTAACCACATGGTACCATAAACCATTTCAAATAGGTGAGAAAATGATGACATCTGATCTTATTTCTGACACTGGCAAGCTAGAACAACAGGAAACAAGATAGTTAATACTGTTTGTCTTTTTAAAAATTAATAATATAGTGTCTAATACAAACTTAAGATTCTGGACAAACTATTATTGAAAGTTAAAAAATTATACTGTGTAAATTATTCTTGCATGTGCTTAAAAGATGCAACTATTGAAATAAAACATTCTTCATGTTGGTCACATCTGTATTTGTCTGATGGTGCTCAGATAGACTTCAAAATGTCACAGGACATTTTCTCTGCAATGGTGTTCCTAAGCAAAATGTATGCAATTGGAAAAGAGGAGGGACTTGGGGTTGGACTATTGCCTGTGTCACCACTAACTGTGTGATCTTTGGAAATCCACTTAACCTCTCTGAACCTCAGATTCTACATCTGTAAAACTGAGAGAAAAAACTCCTATTGTTTGTGTTAGGATTAAACACCAATGTATGTTAAGTGTTTAGTATTTATACCAAAGACCTAATTACATTTATGTTTTATAAAACGAAGTCCTTTAATTCATGTGAGAACACCGACATGAATATAACTCACTTCCTTAAGTACTTCCCATTCAAACAGTTTATATGCTTTAAGTCTCAGTTGCTGCATCTGTAAAATAGGATACGGAGATGCCAATGATTAGAACTCATATGAGACATAGTTTTATGTGTTCTTTAATAATTTCATAATATGAGCACTGTATCACTTGGGTTTCTTGGTCCCTTGCCACTAATATAAAGCATTTTACATAAAATTAAAAATCCAAATACATCAGAACTTTGACAGTACCTTGACAGTTTTTCTCGGACAGATTTATAAAGAGCTCTCTATATTGATGACTAATATACACTATTTTTCTTTGATGGTTGAACACTAGGAAGAACAGCAGGATTGCTTAAGCATGCATATTGCTGGGTTCTGGCCCCCGAGATTTTTGAAACACACTATAATCCACTGGGTTCAGAGAAACCACTTAAACTTAGCATTTGCTTTTAGTTGACTTATTATGTTTAGTGAGATCTGGAACTCTGTTTTTAACAAGCACTCCAGTGATTCTGATGCAGTCAGTCTAAGGGTCACCCTCTGAACAACATGCCCGAGGTGCAGTGGTATATAACATGCAGTAGGGACAATTCAGGTTATCTGAAAAAATCCGATGGAAATTCTACTAGTTTTATCTAAAGCAAATTAATGTTACTCACATTTAGTATACTGGAGGCTTTATTAGGTCTGCATGTCTGAGTGTCACATGTCATAGACTTTGAGAGGTGCTCTACAAAGAGTGGAGTGGGAATTTGCAGGCAGGGGAGCTGACCCTGGCCCCCTCCCTTCCTTTGCTTTAACCAAGACATGATTTTTGTGCTTGGTAAATGCTTATATAACCCAAAAACTACTTTTGCAAAATGGACAAGTGGGCTAGAAAATGCTAAATTCTCTACACTGAAGATGAAGATAATTCAAGCAAAATAGAAAAGGCACAATTTCTCCTAGTATGAGGTCTTAGTCAGCCATAATGTAAATACAAGCTAAGACTGTCTAATTGGATCTAACAAAAAACCTACAAATTCAGAAATGATCATGACTATATGAAATATGGATTTACATCCAGTATAGTTAATGATGAAGCTTGCCCTCTTTTGAAAATATCTCTGTATTTTTGGGTCTTTGAGAGATTAATGATAGAATGGATCTATCAAAGTAGTTACATATTTTTAAATTGTTTACAAATTAAGAGAAATTTTTTCTTGTAGAGTTAAGGAAAATACTTAAAAATCATTCATTTATCATAACCTTTAAAAATCCACAAATCCCACTCTTCTGGCTATCCCAAAGACTTTCTTGCATCCTGTTATCAGTTCTTTATTCTTTTCTAATTGAAAAGTATTTTGCTGAAAAAGAATTATTTTGTCAAGTAGGCAGGTTTTCGGCCTCAATAATAAACCATGTTTTTGTGGGGTGGAGGATGATTGATAATGCTTTAGAGCTAAAATCCTATGTTTTGCAACTGACCAAATAACAATCTTCCAAGTGGACTTTTATGGTTTTGTATTAGAAATTAAAGGCTCGTGCCTTTTCTTTTTTTCATCATCTTCTTCTTTTTGAGGGGTTACTTTTGCTTCTAATTACTGCACAGGAATTCTTTCACCATATGACTTATAAAGCTGCAAACTTTGCATTTAATTTTTATCAGCAGAGCATGAATAATGTATTCAGTCCTGAAATGTCATAGTGAGCATCAAATGGTTTTACATAAAAATTATGCATTCTTGTTGGAGTTTTAAGAAAGCAGAAATCCAGGGAAGCAGAAGAGAAAACAAAAGTTTGGGAAGGAATTTTGTCATTTACTCAGCAGGGATAAAACAAGTAGCTGAAGAATACATGGGGAAGAAACACTGAGATACGAAAGTGTTTTTCAACCATAAATAGGAAAAAAATCAAAACCTATATACTTACCATTGGGTACAAGTGGGAAAAAAGTCAAAAGGTAGCAAAAGACAAATGGTCTAGGCGGGGGAAAAAGGAAAGGGTAATCAGGAACATCATTATGTATAGGAGTTGAATTTGAAACTGCAGTAAAACCGTATCACATTTTGGAACCATAGCAAAAATGGAACAATTTTCAAGGACTGTTGGCAACATTTCCATTTTTTTCTGATGAGGAATCTTGAAGCAGGAATGTAAAGCTATTAGACGTCTACCTTTGAATGCTTTATTAGTTGATGAGAGTGCTCACTCTTCTAATATCCCTTTTTCTTAGGTTTTGAGGTAAACCATATTATGATAATCCAGCCAGATGATGTATTCAGGCCCCTTGTGAAATATGCTGTTGTCTACCCAATAGCTGTTCTCCCACTTTTCTTGCTAACAGAACTAATTTTAATTATAGACAGAGCATAGTTTCTCAAGATCTCTTGATCTCAGGAACAATGGGCCTCATTGCAGCCTGTGGAATTCACCATGACTGGCCCAAAGCAGTCAAGGCAATGCCACTCCCTTTAACTAGTGATTTGTCTGGGTGAAGCATGTGTAATAGTTTTCCATTGTTGCTGTAACAAATTAGCAAATGTATTATTTCACAGTTCTACAGGCCATAAGTTTGGGTCGGTCATGTGGTTTCTCTGTTCCATTTCTTAAGGAAAGTACCAAGGTGTTGGCTCACTGGGCTCTTATTATGATGCTCTGGGAAGGATCTGCTTCCAAGCTTATCCCAGTTGCTGGCAGAATCCAGTTCCTTGTGGTTGTGGAACTGAGGTCCCCACTTTCTTACTGGCTGTTAGCTAGGCGTTATCTCTAGCTTATAGAAGCCCCTTTCTGGTCCTTGCACGTGGACACTTACAACTCAGAGCCAGCAATGGTATGCTGAATCCTTCACACTTGTATTCTGATCTCTTCTGCACCATCTCTCTTGCTCAGCCAGAGTAAATGTTCTGCTCTTAGTAAATATAATCTGTCTGGTTATATTGGCTCCTAGATAATCTATTTTAAAGACTGCAAACGTAATTATATCTGCATTTTTCACAGGTTCCAAAGATTAGAGTATGGATATCTTTGGGAGTCCATTATTGTGCTTACCATAGCATGCAGCCCATGTGGCCAAAGAAACCAGGGGAGTCCATTGGGAGCTTCATGTCTTGGATGATAAGAGGAGACTCTGCTCCTTTTATCCAGCTAGAGAAGCTAGTTGGGAACAAGATGTCTGGAGAGGAAGCAGTGACTCTATAATCAGGAGACATCAAGAATGAGGATAAAGTCAACAAACCAAAGATGGTGGGGCAGGAGATGAAAGCACCTGGTTTCCTGATGACAGTTTTGAAAAGCACAATGAGCGCCAATGACTGCTTTTGTATGGATGGCTTGTCAACTGAAGAAAAATAACTGTTTGTTTAAGCAATCAGCCCAGTTTTCTGTCACTGGCAACTAAAGGCAATTCTAAATATGTTGCTCATCACCCTAATTTTGGAACTCTACTGTAGGACAGACCTCTACTATTCCATGCTTTAAAATGTAGTGTTGGCTAATCTGATTAAAGTCATTTATACTGTAATTCACTGTAAATGCCTTCCATAGTGGCACTAATCTTAGCTTTACCTTGAGACTGTGCTCAGGATTAAAGAGTCCAGGAAGAGGGTCCAGGGGTCAGCAAACTACAGCACATGAGCCAGATCCTGCTGGGATAAGCCAGGGAGTTAAGAAAGGTTCTTACATTTTTAAAGGTTGTTAAACAAAACAAAACAAAACAAAAAACCATGACCAGAGACCATATATGGCTGCCAAGCTGAAAATATTTATTATCTGTTCCTTTATGGAAAAATTTTGCTATCCCCTGCTCTAGTGACATGCAGAACTCACGCATCGTGAAGCTAAGAACAGGCTTTTACTAAGGAAAGAGTCATTAGGTCAGCATTTAATACCTTTAAAAAATTATACAGGTCAACATGTAAAGCTTTTGGTACAGGTGAAAATGAATTCTATCATAAAATTAAATTTCTTTTCAGTTCAACACTTACTACAATTTTATTATTATAAGGCTATGGAAGATATTGGAGTTACATAACAAATACAACAGAACCTTAATGTAGCTGAAAATTGCCTCACGGTATCATCTTCTCTGGGAGAAATAGCAAAGATAAGAGCCTGTATAAAAAAGATTGCATCTGAAATTTTAAATGTATCCACATTTTTTCTAAGGATATGGAGGCAAGGGTGGACAGCAGGTGGTTGGAAATTTGGGCCTGTAACTCAGGAGCAAAAGAGTAGAAAAGGAACGAACAATCATTTAACAGCTACTTTATGTACGGCAGTTAACTATTACACCAATCCTAAAAGGTAAACTCTATTTTGCAGTTTCTACTTCAGTTCATTAGCTCTAATGCCCATCATTGTTTTCACTAAACTAAACTGCCTTCTAAAGGGAAGCCAGGGTTGATGATATGATTTGAGAATTATTCACAAAGCTCTAAAACTCTGGAGAAGCAGACAGGGAAAGGCTAAAATAAGAGAACAGGGTGAAACAAAACCTGAAAGAGTGCCTGCATTTAATTGTGAAAAGAGGGAGGGAAGCTAGTAAAAAAACTCTGAAAACACGTCATCAGTATGTGATGACAAATAGGAGAGAGGAGTTGCACAGAGGCTAGGCAATTCAAAGTTTTAAAAGGTTCAGGACCTTCAAGCAGAGTGGATATGCAGATGAAAAACACGTCATCAGTATGTGATGACAAACAGGAGAGAGGAGTTGCACAGAGGCTAGGCAATTCAAAGTTTTAAAAGGTTCAGGACCTTCAAGCAGAGTGGATATGCAGATGAAAGAACTGAATTTGGTTAATAGGAGGTAAGGGGATATGTTACATTGTTGTCCAGTTTGGTAGCCACTAGCCACATGTAGTTATTTAACTTTAAATTAGTTAAAACTAAAATTTTTAAAAATTCAAAATTCAGTTCCTTAGTTGCCTAGCCAAATTTGAAATGCTCAAAAGCCACACGTGGCTAGTGGTTATCACACTGGACAACTCAAAAAACATTTCTATCATTAAAGTTCTACTGGAATGTTTTTCAAAGCATCTGGTAGTGCAGGAGCAAAACTACAGTGGGGAGATGGAACATGCTTTCCCTTATACCCTTCAGTACTTTACAATGTCTCGCTGATGTGCCTTTCTAGCTTGCACATGCCTCTTCACTTCTGCTGTTCAGTTTTAGCTTCACCCTCTCCTGGACTATTGCAATCTCTGTCTATCTGCCTGTCAGCTTCTGTTCTTTCCTCTTTCTAACCTATTTTCCATTCTTATTAACCATTTCTTCACTTAATAGCACTCTTTCAGTGCCACTTTTCCTAGCTGGCCAGCCTTAACGTTTACTGATAGTCCACTGTGGTTGGATTCGGACAGGGGCATTGTACCAGCACTGCAGGGAAGGGATTTCCGACCCACTCCCAAGTTTCCTTCCCTACATGCACACAGCTCCTAATACAATTTCTGTTATTTCTGATATGTTAGTACATCTTTGCCCTTTCCGTCTGCCACTGCTGTGTTCTAGTTAATAGTTTCGTTTTCACTGTGTTCTTACTTTTAGTCTCTCTTCCCACCTTCCACCAGAAGCTCTGCCCATAGCACCCCCCCCCCCCAGAGATCCCTTAGGCTTACAGATTAGAATGGCATAGTTCTCCAAAATCTGACGCAACCCCTTTCCTGTCCAACCTCCCCCAACATTCTTCCACACACCTTCCTACCACTCTGTGGTACTCACCATTCCCCTGGCAAGCTCACGTATATTCACCTTTTTCTCTTTCGCCCATGCGACGTCATCGTTCACACCCCAGGGACCTCTTTCATCCTTCTAATAAGGGTCAGGAGGAAAGATGCGCAAAGAGCGGAGGGCGGGTGGGGAGGATTACTGACACCGAGGGATACACCTGTTTGACTGTATCCATCTGGGGGAGGTACCCCAGATATGCTGCACTCACAAACCTTATTATAACCCAAAATAAGACAACTGAATTTTCACAGTATCGGAACAGCGGTCTACTGGCTGAAAAGCCTTCCGTAATGCGACTGGGGGAGGCGAAAGGAGTTGCGGGAATTCCGGTCATCGCCCTGCAGGCTCATGGGAAATGTAGTCCAGTTTTATCCAACATGGCTGCGCCCAGGTGAGATGCTGTGGGTGTACTCGCCGCAGAGTTCAGGGGTACATTGGAGTGGCTGGCTGAAGGAGCGAATACTCACGTGGCGAGAAGCCATCGTGAGCTGAGGCAGTTTGTGGCACTCCCTACTGGCCGGCTTGATGCCTGCAAATCGCTGCTTTCTCTTGTCTGCCTCTGCCGGCCTCTGTCGCGTACGGGCTGAGAGCTTGCGGAAAAGAGGGTTGGCTCGGGCGGTGCTGTGTTGCGGTGCGAGGGCGGTAGAGTGTGCGTGTCCTGGGCTGTCCCGTCGGTATTTGACTTGCCCCTGTTTGTGTTTGTTGCGGATCTGTTGTTCCTTTTGGGGTTGGGCACTGACGGTTGCAACTAGGAAGTATTAGGCTGGCCTTTCCGGGGCTTTTTTGACCCATGCCAGTCCAATGAGGAAAAGGCCCCCTGGGTGAGCTCAGCACACAATCAATTATAATACAGTGTGAAAACTGCAGAGATAGGGATACACCAAATATTAACGAAAACATTGAAGAGAGACACCAAACTCAAAATTGAAGAAGAGGTTGAGGAGGTAAGATGGCAAGGTTAGTAGGTTTAGTAAGTATATGTCGATAAACGTTTATTGAATGCCTACTAGGTGCTATATCCTGTTCTAGGTGCTGAATGCTCCATGGTGAGCAATACTGACTAAATACTTTAATATTTTACTTTCTATTAAATTAGAGGAGGCAAACAGAATAAGCAAATTAATGATGGCACACAAAAATATAGAGTAGGTATTCCTCAAAGAATTAAAATGGGGTGGTATGACAACTGATGTGGTCAGTTTTTTTCTAATCATTTAAAATTTTCATTTCCTTTCATAGGTAATGATATTTCAATAGCTACTAGATTCAAAAGTTAAAAAGCAGGAACGTTCCCTCTCATTCCTGTACCCATCTACCCATTTCCCCTTCCTGGTGGCAACCTCTATCACTAATTTCTTGTATGTCTTAGAGATTTGTATGTATATCCTGTATACCTGTGTGATACTTTATAATCAGGGCTCATTTGATAGGAATTTGAGTTCTTTCTGATTTTTGCTCTTAAGTAAGTATAATTTACACACAAGAAAAGGAATATTTGTTTATCTGCTTGGTTGGTTGTAGGAACTTTATTGTTCAAGGAGGCCAGGGAGACACATACTGCCATTACTGTAGGGCAGTATCCGGTAGGCTACATTGGGGTTGAACTTAGCAGCAGAGCATGTGTGATTTCTAAATCTTATTATCCTACAAAGTGTACTTAGGCTGGATGGAATTAGACTGGATTCACTGTGGCTAATATTGTAGTAAATAGTGACCTCATTCCTGTAACATCCCGTAACTGGCAAGGACCATCCAAAGCCATTGTGCAACAGTGTAAATTCCTTGGCAAAAGGAGTGGCTTTGTTAGGAAGGGGGCACCTCCAGACCTCAGCTGCTGGTCGCAGACAATTCCTTTTTGAGGTAATTCACACCTGCTGGGCCAGTGCATTGCCAAGTCACTGGAATGGGGAATAAACGAGCCTCCAAAGCTACACCTGTAATACTACTGCTTGACTGAAGGAAGGAGAAAGGAGAGGGTGAAGTGTGATCATGAGGTTCCATCTGCTGGTGCTGGACTCCTAGTGTTAGACTTTTAAGAAGACATGTTCAGCATCTTTTCTTTCTCATTTCTTTCACTTAGTCTTTCCTCATGTGATGTTTTAGAGAAAAATTCTTAGTGCGTTTCCCCCTTAATCTCCATTGCATACTGCAAAAATGCTATTCCAAAGATGACGATCTTGGATGGAATGGCGTAAGATAGTTCCTTTGAGAGCCCTCAGCTTTTCTTTGTCTTCATAAACCATTCTGACTTTGCTCTTCTGGAAATTAGCAGTAATGTAATAATAGGCATATTTAATCCTCTTGACAGCATTATGATGTAGTGCCCAAGATTAACACAGCCAGTCATTAAAGTGTAAAAACAGATTTTATTTAGTAACTACTGACAGTAGGGGAAAGAGCTCAGCTTTATTCTGATTTGTGCAGAAGTGATTTGGGTGTTATAAAGGGAGAATGGGGAGGTGGCTAGAGGGGGGCTCCGTTGAGTCAGGGGTGAAAATTACAAAGGATTGGTCAGCGCATACTAGCTGCTAGCTGGCAGTTACCAGAGTTAAAAAGTTTCCGAAGTTTCTATCCTGCCATGGAAACAGGCCGGATCCTTCCTGATTATTACATTTCAAGGGAATGACTCTGAAATCCTTGAGAGAGATACTTCTGAGTTGCAAGAGATACCTGTTCACAACTGTGAGCCCCTTTTGGTACTACTCCAAGGAAAGGAGATCAGGGGCCTATAGTTAGGTGCTGCTAGAACAATAGTAGTAAACAACAGTAGTAAAATTTCCTGGCAGCATTTTGAGTTTTCTCAGGCAGGCATTTTAATAATGAGCTGGGGTCATTCTAGGGGCATAGTTTTATGCTCCCAGAAGCCATGCTAGACTTCGGTCAAGACTTTTTAGTGCAGGGTTTGGATGGAGTTAATGTGCCAAGAATAGACACTATTCCTATTTTATAGGTGAAGAAACCTAAGCACAGAAATAAGTAATTAACTAAGTTAACTAAATAAGTAATTCACACAGGATTATACAGCCAGTAAGTGGTAGAGCTGAGATTTGAACCTAGAACCTGGACCCTTAAATACTGTGTTATACTTTCTCATAGCAATGAAGGAGGTTCTGGGTAAACAAAGAAAAATCTAATTTAATCCTTGTTCTCAACACATAGTCCATTGAAAAGGTATGAATATTAGAGCAAATAATTGTAATTAGTTCAATATAAAAACTGTCCATTCAGCTATCCCCTTTCTGTCAAATGATGATACCTAAAACTTTCTCTAACCTCTTCTCCTCTTCTTTTCATGTTGTCATCTGCCAGCCAGATGTTGGAACGCTATCTCACCAGTACCTCAAGTGTGTTATATCCTAAATCTGACTCATTACCTCTCTTACTGAGCAGCTCCTCCTGACCTTTTGACTTTCTCTGTTTGAAATGACATTGCGAGTCTCTGTAAGTCACCCAGGCTCCGTCCTGTTAGTAAGTGATCTGTGCTTCCTTTCTCCCCTCACATCTGTGTCGTCATCAGGGCCTATTGGTAGTGCTGGAATTTTTCTTTTGCTCTCGCCCTCTTTTCCTAGGTCAGGCCAGCATTTCTGTTTGCCAAGCTGGATTCTTGCAGACCCTCTTGCCTGTCGCTTCCCTGTTACGCTTTCCCTCTAGCCTGCTTTGCTGGCCTTGCCTCCTCTATCACATGTGTCCTGTGTGTTAGTTAGGCTGGACTCCTGGCTGTGCTTTCAATAGATTTGGCATTTTTCTTTATACATAAAGATTAGTAATTAGAATTTTGACTGTTTATGAGCTGTTTTGGAATATGATTTTACTTCCTAAATTTATTTTGTTTGCTAACTTTGGAGATTTTCAAGTGGGTGAAGAATGGGATTGGTGGACCAGCCAGCGTTTCCTGCTCTAAAAAAATTATGCCTGCCTCTCACTGTGTTTGCAGATCACATGCATTTCTGTTTCAGCTTCTCTTCATTGCCTCACTGGATACACTCCCTTCCGTAGGATTTTTTATTCTTACTATCCTTAAATACTCAGCTCAAGTCTCCTTATGTTCTGAAGTTCTCCCAGACTTCACCAGTTAACATTGTTCTAATTTTGTTTGTCTTTAATTCATGTCACACCTGAAGACTGCATCATTACCACCTAATTACATGAAGGTGTGTCATATTCTTTCATTGTTTAGTATTTGCTTTCTTCATCTAACTTGTAAACTTGTTGAAGGTGTAAGCTGTGTATTGTAGTTGCATGCTGCAGAGTGCTGAAACCCTAAACAGGCAGGTGTGCACTCACCATTATCATTTGTTTATCCCCTCAACAAATGTATATTGGGCACCTACTGTGTGGTAACATTCCTTCTATCTTGTAGTTTACATCCTGATGGGGGAATTAGGGTAAAAAATGAATCATCACAAATTGTGTTAAATTCTGTGAACAAAATAAAATAGGCTACTATAATAAAGCATGATGTAGGGTCCTGATACTGTGAAGGCCTCTTTGGCAAAGCACTCAGTCACTACTTACTGATTGACGTATTTCAATAAAAGGAAAATGACTTTATGGTGTTCTTATATCTGTTTTTAAGAAATTATAGATACACAAATAGGTAACATGTATAGCTTAAAAAATAATAAACACCTAAACACTGTCTATCTTAAGAAATACCTGGTGATTTTATGTGTCTCTTTCATAATACGTTCCTCTCCTTCCCCCACGAGATAACTTCTCTTCTGAATTTTGTCTGTTGTTTCCTTGCTTTTCTTTTACTATATATGTATTTCTAAACAATACATGGCTTACTTTTGGGTTCTGAACTTATGTAAGTGGTATTATACTGTATATTCTTCTGTGAATTTTTTGTTTTGTAGTTTTTTTATTTCCTAACACTGTTTTTGAAATTTGTCCTTGGCATATTTTATCTAGGACTTAATAAGCCAGGCCTGTGGGTAAAATAGCTCACTTAATAGAGCTAAAGCATGGGAACGTTTTGTAGAACCACCAGAGAAGCTGGTAGATGTTTTTGCTTGCTACTTTCTTAAATACTCCTTTATTCTCCATGCAGCTGTTTGTTTTCACTTCTCTTGGTTGGTGAAAGGTAAAGTAAGCATTTAAAAAAACTATTTCCTAGAAATATTTATAAACTGGAATATATGAATAGCATCATTGTAACTGTCCCTTTAGGACTCTTAAGGTTGACACTGTGTACTGTTATTTTTGCAGTATTGCCATGGACAGCAACCATCAGAGTAATTACAAACTCAGTAAAAGTGAGAAGAAGTTCTTAAGAAAGCAGATTAAAGCCAGGCATACGTTGCTGAGACATGAAGGCATTGAGACAGTATCCTGTGCCACTGAGGTGACCTGAAATTATTACTATCATCTGAATGTAAATATATTGCCATTTTAATGTGTTAGTCATATTTACTAGTAATTGCTAAGAGAAAAAGGCTGTAATTAGTCATGTATTACATCGATATTTAATAAGACTTGTGAACTTTCTATTTTGGGACTTAGTATAGTTTGAATTTTCATTATTGTGTTGATTGAACTAGAAGTTGTGGGTATGTGTTAATAACAGTAACATTATACAACTGTTTACAGTTTACCAAGCATACTTATATTCATTATTTTATTTAACTCCCTAAAAATCCTTATGAGATAGGTGAGAAAACTAAGGTTCTGAGAGGTTATGGTGTGTCCATTGATACAAAGTGGCTGAATAGAAAACTGAAGCTAGATCTTTTGTATCTTAATGCAATCTTTTTTCTATTCTTGACTTCACCTGTATTATAAAGTATTTTGATTGTATGCTATAGAACATTTTTTATTTATTGGACTTTATTTACAAAGCCTTTTTATTATCTGATGGCAATAATTAAATTTACATATGATTATGAGACTACCTGGGCTATGAATTAGAAGAACTTAGTTTAATTCTTAGCTTCTCCACTTCATTGGGCAAGAGTAATGCCCTTTGACCTCAGCTTTCTTCATCATAAGGACATAGTATTGCATAACACTTTATCCCATTGGATTGTTAGATTCTAAAAAGAATGTGTATGTGACAGTGCTTACTAGTCATTAAAATGCTATAGGAATTTTCTTTCTGGTTCTAAAGATAAATGATATGAATAGCAAGGAAGCTTAGTCATCGTCTAACTGAGGGCCAAAGAGAAACAAATGAGAAGGTGAAGCTGGGATTAAAATTTAGGTCTCTAGACTCTCAGGCCAGTGCCATTCCCTCGTGTGTGCTTACGGTGCCTTCTGTGCCGCATCAGAGTTTAGGAATGAGTAGTCTGTTGAGGGAAATTTATATTTAGCAGGTTAGAGGCCCATACTTAGATTTTGTTAAATATCAGTGACTTCAGAGATTTTAAAACAATCCCTATGAAAATGATGGAATAGGTAATAGATTAGAATTAATATTTCTGCACACACTTGGCTATTTCTGCCAAGAGGCACTGAAGCTGTGAGGTTCTCAGAGGCTTACACTGACATAACCTACTCTCATCTCCTCCCAAACGTAACTTGCTTTCTTTTCCTTACAGGGGTTGTGAAGAGAAATGGTAGAAAAAGAAATAGGTTAAGTTTCTTTACTGCCTCTGAAGCTTGTTTCTGGTTTAATCTGTCTTTTCTTCATGGTCTCTGGAAGCTTAAATCTCAATTTCTTGGCTTCCAAATTGTCATCTTATTTGGGCTTGTTGATTTTTCTCTCCACAGTATTTTTAAAGGAAAAGAATGAAATTGTATAAGGACCTCCAATTATATATTACCCATCCAAAGGAGAACAAATGCACTTTTCATGATGTCGCACAAGTGTAGATGACTTCCTTCAAATTTATAGCCATGGTGAAATTTTTCTAGAGCGATGATCTTCAAATTGTCATGATTGGGGGGGTGCAGCCAAGATGGCGGCGTGAGTAGAGCAGCAGAAATCTCCTCCCAAAACCACATATATCTATGAAAATATAACAAAGACAACCCTTCCTAGAATAAAGACCAGAGGACACAGGACAATATCCAGACCACATCCGCACCTGAGAGAACCCAGCGCCTCGCGAAGGGGGTAAGATACAAGCCCCGGCCCCGCGGGAGCCGAGCGCCCCTCCCCCCAGCTCCCGGCGGGAGAAGAGCAGGCAGAGCGGGAGGGAGACGGAGCCCAGGACTGCCGAACACCCAGCCCCAGCCATCCAGGCCAGAGTGCAGACACAGTACGTGCCCAGGGGGCCCTGGATGCTAGGGAAACAGGGCAGCAAGAACAGTGAGCGGGCACTGGAGGCTGGGCGCCGGAGGACATAAGAAAAGCGCGCGACCTTTTTTTTTTTTTTTTTTTTGCTGTTTTGTTTTGGCGAGCACTTTTTGGAAGTCTTAAAGGGATAGGGCCCCCAATACTAGGGAAACAGGGAAGCAAGAACAGTGAGCGGGCACCGGTGGCCTGGCGCCGGAGGACACCAGAAAAGCGTGCGACCTTTTTTTTTTTTTTTTTTTTTCTGTTTTGTTCTGGCGAACGCTTTTTGGAAGTCTTAAAGGGATAGGGCCCCCAATACTAGGGATACAGGGCAGCAAGACCGGTGAGCAGATGCCTGAGGCTGGCGCCGGAGCATAAAGAAAAACAAGCGGCCACTTTTTTTTTTTTTTAATTAAAAAAAAAAATTTTTTTTTTTTAATTTAAATTTTTTTTTTTTTTTTTGTGGTTGTTGTTTTGTTTTGGTGGGTGCTTTTTGGAAGTCTTAAAGGGGCAGGGTGGGACACTTAATCCAGAGGTACGGAATCCGGGGATCTCTGGGCACCCTAACCCCTGGGCTGCAGGGAGCAGGGAGGCCCCTTACGGAGATAAATAGCCTCCCAGCAGCTCCTGCTCCAACGCGACTCCACCATTTTGGAGTAGCTGCCCGAACCAGGCCACACCCACAGCAACAGCGGAGATTAACTCCATAGCAGCCCGGTAGGAAGCAGAAACCCTGTCTGCGCGCAGCTGCCCAGCACAAGCCACTAGAGGTCGCTGTTCTCCCAGGAGAGGAGGGCCACAAACCAACAAGAAGGGAAGTTATTCCAGCCGTCACTCGTCCCAGCTCTGCAAACTATTCCTATCACCATGAAAAGGCAAAGCTACAGACAGACAAAGATCACAGAGACAACACCAGAGAAGAAGACAGACCTAACCAGTCTTCCTGACAAAGAATTCAAAATAAGAATCATAAACATGCTGACAGAGATGCAGAGAAATACGCAACAGAAATGGGATGAAGTCCGGAGGGAGATCACAGATGCCAGAAAGGAGATCGCACAAATGAAACAAACTCTGGAAGGGTTTATAAGCAGAATGGATAGGATGCAAGAGGCCATTGATGGAATTGAAACCAGAGAACAGGAACGCATAGAAGCTGACATAGAGAGAGACAAAAGGATCTCCAGGAATGAAACAATGTTAAGAGAACTGTGTGACCAATCCAAAAGGAACAATATCCATATTATAGGGGTTCCAGAAGAAGAAGAGAGAGGAAAAGAGATGGAAAGTATCTTAGAAGAAATAATTGTTGAAAACTTCCCCAAACTGGGGGAGGAAATAATCAAACAGACCACGGAAATACACAGAACCCCCAACAGAAAGGATCCAAGGAGGACAACACCAAGACACATAATAATTAAGTGGCAAAGACCAAGGACAAGGAAAGAGTTTTAAAGGCAGCTAGAGAGAAAAAGGTCACCTATAAAGGAAAACCCATCAGGCTAACATCAGACTTCTTGACAAAAACCCTACAGTCCAGAAGAGAATGGCATGATATATTTAATACAATGAAACAGAAGGGCCTTGAACCAAGGATACTGTATCCAGCACGACTATCATTCAAATATGACGGTGGGATTAAACAATTCCCAGATAAACAAAAGCTGAGGGAATTTGATTCCCAGAAACCACCTCTACAGAACATCTTACAGGGACTGCTCTAGATGGGAGCACTCCTAGAAAGAGCACAGCACAAAACACCCAACATATGAAGAATCGAGGAGAAGGAATAAGAATGGAGAGAAGAAAAGAATCTCCAGACAGTGTATATAACAGCTCAATAAGCGAGCTAAGTTAGGCAGTAAGATACTAAAGAGGCTAACCTTGAACCTTTGGTAACCACAAATTTAAAGCCTGCAATGGCAATAAGTACATATCTTTCAATAGTCACCCTAAATGTTAATGGGGTGAATGCACCAATCAAAAGACATAGAGTAATAGAATGGATAAAAAAGCAAGATCCATCTATACGCTGCTTACAAGAAACTCACCTCAAACCCAGAGACATGTACAGACTAAAAGTCAAGGGATGGAAAAACATATTTCAAGCAAACAACAGTGAGAAGAAAGCAGGGGTTGCAGTACTAATATCAGACAAAATAGACTTCAAAACAAAGACAGTAACAAGAGATAAAGAAGGACACTACATAATGATAAAGGGCTCAATTCAACAAGAGGATATAACCATTCTAAATATATATGCACCCAACACAGGAGCCCCAGCATATGTGAAACAAATACTAACAGAACTAAAGGGGGAAATAGACTGCAGTGCATTCATTCTAGGAGACTTCAACACACCACTCACCCCAAAGGATAGATCCACTGGGTAGAAAATAAGTAAGGACACGGAAGCACTGAACAACACAGTAGAGCAGATGGACCTAATAGACATCTATAGAACTCTACCTCCAAAAGCAACAGGATATACATTCTTCTCAAGTGCACATGGAACATTCTCCAGAATAGACCACATACTAGGCCACAAATAGAGCCTCAGAAAATTCCAAAAGATTGAAATCCTACCAACCAACTTTTCAGACCACAAAGGCATAAAACTAGAAATAAACTGTACAAAGAAAGCAAAGAGGCTCACAAACACATGGAGGCTTAACAACACGCTCCTAAATAATCAATGGATCAATGACCAAATCAAAATGAAGATCCAGCAATATATGGAAACAACAACACTAAGCCCCAACTTCTGTGGGATGCAGCAAAAGCAGTCTTAAGAGGAAAGTATATAGCAGTCCAAGCATATTTAAAAAAGGAAGAAAAATCCCAAATGAATGGTCTAATGTCACAATTATCGAAATTGGAAAAAGAAGAACAGATGAGGCCTAAGGTCAGCAGACGGAGGGACATAATAAAGATCAGAGAAGAAATAAATAAAATTGAGAAGAATAAAACAATAGCAAAAATCAATGAAACCAAGAACTGGTTCTTTGATAAAATAAACAAAATAGATAAGCCTCTAGCCAGACTTATTAAGAAGAAAAGAGAGTCAACACAAATCAACAGTATCAGAAATGAGAAAGGAAAAATCACGACGAACCCCACAGAAATACAAAGAATTATTAGAGAATACTATGAAAACCTATATGCTAACAAGCTGGGAAACCTAGGAGAAATGGACAACTTCCTAGAAAAATACAACCTTCCAAGACTGACCCAGAAAGAAACAGAAAATCTAAACAGACCAATTACCAGCAACGAAATTGAAGCGGTAATCAAAAAACTACCAAAGAACAAAACCCCCGGGCCAGATGGATTTACCTCGGAATTTTATCAGACATACAGGGAAGACATAATACCCATTCTCCTTAGAGTTTTCCAAAAAATAGAGGAGGAGGGGATACTCCCAAACTCATTCTATGAAGCTAACATCACCCTAATACCAAAACCAGGCAAAGACCCCACCACAAAAGAAAACTACAGACCGATATCCCTGATGAACGTAGATGCAAAAATACTCAACAAAATATTAGCAAACCGAATTCAAAAATACATCAAAAGGATCATACACCATGACCAAGTGGGATTCATCCCAGGGATGCAAGGATGGTATAACATTCAAAAGTCCATCAACATCATCCACCACATCAACAAAAAGAAAGACAAAAACCACATGATAATCTCCATAGATGCTGAAAAAGCATTTGACAAAGTTCAACATCCATTCATGATAAAAACTCTCAGCAAAATGGGAATAGAGGGCAAGTACCTCAACATAATAAAGGCCATCTATGATAAACCCACAGCCAACATTATACTGAACAGCGAGAAGCTGAAAGGATTTTCTCTGAGATCGGGAACTAGACAGGGATGCCCACTCTCTCCACTGTTATTTAACATAGTACTGGAGGTCCTAGCCACGGCAATCAGACAAAATAAAGAAATACAAGGAATCCAGATTGGTAAAGAAGAAGTTAAACTGTCACTATTTGCAGATGACATGATACTGTACATAAAAAACCCTAAAGATTCCACCCCAAAACTACTACAACTGATATCGGAATTCAGCAAATTTGCAGGATACAAAATCAACACACAGAAATCTGTGGCTTTCCTATACACTAACAATGAACCAACAGAAAGAGAAATCAGGAAAACAACTCCATTCACAATTGCATCAAAAAAAATAAAATACCTAGGAATAAACCTAACCAAGGAAGTGAAAGACTTATACTCTGAAAACTACAAGTCACTCTTAAGAGAAATTAAAGGGGACACTAACAGATGGAAACTCATCCCATGCTCGTGGCTAGGAAGAAATAATATCGTCAAAATGGCCATCCTGCCCAAAGCAATCAATATACAGATTTGATGCAATTCCTATGAAACTACCAGCAACATTCTTCTATGAACTGGAACAAATAATTCAAAAATTCATATGGAAACACCAAAGACCCTGAATAGCCAAAGCAATCCTGAGAAAGAAGAATAAAGTAGGGGGATCTCACTCCCCAACTTCAAGCTCTACTATAGAGCCATAGTAATCAAGACAATTTGGTACTGGCACAAGAGCAGAGCCACAGACCAATGGAACAGACTAGAGACTCCAGACATTAACCCAGACATATATGGTCAATTAATATTTGATAAAGGAGCCATGGACATACAGTGGCGAAAGGACAGTCTCCTCAACAGATGTGCTGGACAGCTACATGTAGGAGAATGAAAGTGGACCATTGTCTAACCCCATATACAAAAGTAAACTCAAAATGGATCAAAGACCTGAATGTAAGTCATGAAACCATTAAACTCTTGGAAGAGAACATAGGCAAAAACCTCTTAGACATAAACATGAGTGACCTCTTCTTGAACATATCTCCCTGGGCAAGGAAAACAACAGCAGAAATGAATAAGTGGGACTATATTAAGCTGAAAAGCTTCTGTACAGTAAAAGACACCATCAATAGAAGAAAAAGGAACCCTACAGTATGGGAAAATATATTTGAAAATGACACATCCGATAAAGGCTTGACGTCCAGAATATATAATGAGCTCACACGTCTCAACAAACAAAAAACAAATAACCCAATTAAAAAATGGGCAGAGGAACTGAACAGACAGTTCTCCAAAACAGAAATGCAGATGGCCAACAGACACATGAAGAGATGCTCCACATCGCTAATTATCAGAGAAATGCAAATTAAAACTACAATGAGGTATCACCTCACACCAGTAAGGATGGCTGCCATCCAAAAGACAAACAACAACAAATGCTGGCGAGGCTGTGGAGAAAGGGGAACCCTCCTACACTGCTTGTGGGAATGTAAGTTAGTTCAACCATTGTGGAAAGCAGTATGGAGGTACATCAAAATGCTCAAAACAGACCTACCATTTGACACAGGAATTGCACTCCTAGGAATTTACCCTAAGAATGCAGCAATCAAGTATGAGAAAGATCAGTGCACCCCTATGTTTATCGCAGCACTATTTACAATAGCCAAGAATTGGAAGCAACCTAAATATCCATCGATAGATGAATGGATAAAGAAGAAGTGGTACATATACACAATGGAATACTACTCAACCATAAGAAAAGGGCAAATCCAACCATTTGCAGCGACATGGATGGAGCTGGAGGGTATTATGCTCAGTGAAACAAGCCAAGCGGAGATAGAGAAATACCAAATGATTTCACTTATCTGTGGAATATAAGAACAAAGGAAAAACTGAAGGAACAAAACAGCAGCAGAATCACAGAACTCAAGAATGGACTAACAGGTACCAAAGGGAAAGGGACTGGGGAGGATGGGTGGGTAGGGAGGGAAAAGGGGGGGGGTAGAAGTAGGGGGGTATTAAGATTAGCATGCATGGGGGGGTAGGAGAAAAGGGAGGGCTGTACAACACAGAGAAGGCAAGTAGTGATTCTACAACATTTTGCTATGCTGATGGACAGTGAGTGTAAAGGGGTTTATAGGGGGGACCTGGTATAGGGGAGAGCCTAGTAAACATAATATTCGTCATGTAAGTGTAGATTAGTGATACCAAAAAAAAAAAAGGGCAGTTCCTGTGTGGTAACCTCCAATGAGTTCTACACAAGAGTATAAAGGGCATATAAAAGTGTAGGCAAAGGGTCTGTTTGTGTTTATACAGAGGATCAAAGCCTAATTGGGCTACACCGAAAATGAACTCAGATACGATAGGAAAAAGAACTTCCAACATCAGCACTCTCTGGAAGCCTCATGCCAGAAGATGATCATCAAAAAACCCCAACAAAGATCCACGCACTGCTACAGCTGTAGATGCACTCATCCCACCAGTTCCTGGACTTGCCATGGGAATGAGGAAGGAGATATCTAAGCTGGCCTGTGCATACAGTAAAACAACAAATTTTATCTATACTGTTGGAACTCAACCAAGAATTAGGAGAAGTGCAAATTGTAGCTCTCCAAAATCTTACAACTACAGACTATTTACTGTTAAAAGAACATAAGGGATGTGAACATTCCCCAGGAATGGGTTGTTTTAATTTGATTTCTCTCAGACTGTTCTAGTTCAGTTGGACAATATCCACCATATCATAGATAAGTTTTCACAAATGCCTAAGGTGCCTAACTGGTTTTCTTGGTTTCACTGGAGATGGCTGGTAATTACAGGTATGCTTTGGTTATGTAACTATACTCCTATTATGTTAATGTGTGTGCGCAATTTAAGTAGTAGCTTAAAACCTATATATGCTGAAGTTACTCTACAAGAAGATATGTCAAAGAAATAATCAATCTTCCCAGGTTTTCTGCCGCCTGCTACTTCTATAGCTTTTCTTCTTCCTTCCTAATTACAACCCTTAAATAGAATTCGTGCCTCATATCAAATTTACCGAGTATCATAATTCTTCCAAGTGGTAAAGATACCTCAAGACAAATGCTGGGCATAGAAGCTACAGGGCATAAATATGCAAAGAAATAAAAAGCTAACCTTTTCAATCAATAAGGCTTCTCTCTCACTTACCAACTTTACATTTCCCTGTATGGCCCTGGAAGATGACTGGTTAGCCAGAGATGGGTAAGATTCCTCAAGGGAGGAACAACCTAAGACAGGCACAGTCGCAGGGGGGTCATCAGGTGAGAAATTGGGGATCAACAGAGGTGAGGCTTAGAACCTCACCCCCCCGTTCTGAGAGAAATCTTCTGCATACGTGGATGTTTTATTGCCCTTGTCTAGCTTGGATTAACACATAGTCTACAGGCACACACTTGATCATCTACATTTGCTCTCTTACAACACTAAACTATGTTTTCTACCTTTATCTTGTATCTACCTACCACTTCAGCATTTTATTAAAAAAAATAATAATAAAGAGAGAAATGTGGTATCCACATATAACTCAAGTATAAAAATTAAATGAGTATTCATATTTGAACTGACTGTTTACAGTTCATAATGCATGAGCAAAACCGAAGGTTTCTGTGATGGCTGCCCTTGTACTGTTCACCATGTAAGAACTTATTCACTATGTAAGAATTTGTTCTCCATGTAAGAACTTGTTTGTTATGCCTCAGAAGATTGGAGACTGACGAAAATTAGGCTTGGAATGGATTAACGATTGTGCATTGAGCATTGACTCCCCTATACAGAATTTTATTGTTGTTAGCAACCATTTGATCAATAAATATGAGAGATGCCCTCACAAAAAAAAAAAAAATTGTCATGATTGAAGATAAAAAAAATTCTGAGTTCTCTATTTCGTATTGCTGGGAAAGTTGCTTGACTGAACAATTATAAATGAAAGAATTATTGCATTTAATTGTATTGTACAATTCACATGTAATAGGAAACAAGTGCCTCCTTTCCTTCCCCTAGTGCACTTGTTTTTGTTTGGCTTGCCTTTAAAATTTCCCACAGATCACTTAGACTGCATCTTTGATGACTACTAGGATTCCTCAAGTCACATGTCACCATCTTTCTCATTTCCTAGATGGGGCACTGGACCCTTGATATTTATAAGACCTTTGCATTTCCTTAAGTTTGGTAATAATGGAAATGTTTTTGTAACTGTAGCTGCATATAACCAGATTATTTTGGTACTTTACAAACTTCATTGGATAACGTACAGGGCCAGCCATCTGAGACTAACTTTTATACCATATTTTATATTATTGTATTACTGTTTATTATGTGTACATGTATGCCTGTATACATATAATGTATTGGCTGTCCATGGCAGAACAGAGCTTTAGTTTTCTTATTATTGAATTTTTATAAGAATTATTACATTCTTTTAAAACAAGGTTATAGATATTCCTATTTTGTGTGTATGACAGTAATACATTATGTTCTTAATCTCCAGCATAGCGTGAATCGGTTTGGCAAGCTGTTGTGCTTGGGTCAAGTCTGACTTGTGAGCTAAGAATGAGTTTTACATTTTTAAATGGTTAAAAAATAAGAACAAGAATATGGACAGAGACTTACATGACCTGCGAAGCCTAAACTACTCACCATCTGTCCCTTTTCAGAATCAGTTTGCCAGTGCCGGGTATGTGATGAGAGAGGGAGAGCAAGCCATCATTTGTTTACTTTTGTTGTATTGCAGTTTTGGGGAGTCATAGCTCATAAATTAAAGATCTTAACACTGTATAGAATGCTTTGTAAGTAGAAAGATGATAAGGGTACTAGGCCTTAACCATCTGAATGAAAAATAGAAGAGCTCTTCCCTCCCCACAAAATCCCTTGAATAAAGCTTGGTGCCACACTGCAAATAGTAGGAAGTAAGCATGAACTTACAAAGGAAAGAATTTTAATTGCAAAATGACTGAATTATTCAGGCACAGAGGAAAATTTTCCTATTTTGTGTTCAGTAGAACCTATAATTGGTTTTTCTTTGAGCCAGTACCTTTACTTTAGTTTTTAGGAAACATTGTATTATCTTGTTATATCAAAAGTGTGGATTCTGGAAACTTAACAGACAGAAATAGGCTTGAAATCCAGCTCCCCTAGTCACTCCCTTAACCTAATTTTCTGATTTTCAGTTTCTTCCTCTGTGAGGTGGGGCCCGTAGTACTCACTGTGTAGGACTGTCGTGAAGATTGTGTTAATGAGGACTAAGTAGGTAAAAGCATGTCGCGCACAGTGTCTGACAAAACGCAAGTCTTGTGTAACTCCTTATTCCTTCTCCTTTCTTTTATTTCTCTTTCATTATGTTAAATTTATGTTTGAACAGTGAAGGAGTTATCTTTTAATTTGTTTGTATGGTTATTAAAAAAGGAATATTTTACTGAAAAGGCTATTTAAAAAATTAGTAATATTTACAACATAGGCGTACTTTTAAATTCCCATTATTTAGTAAATTGATTTTTGTACTTTGTATGAAATTAGAAAAGCAAGTAATCACCACATGGAATGCTTAGTTACACCTTTTTTAGTTCTCTTAGCTATACCTTTGTAGAGATTGTACTTAAAAAAATCTTATTTTATCTTATTTAAAAATATTAATTTTATTTAAAAACTTTATCTTTATTTTAAACAGGTCAAAAAATAAACATGATGGTCCTTTCTTTTTGTTTTTTTAAGAGCCTGGTTGTTGCCAATGGTGGTCTGGGTAACGGTGTGAGCAGGACCCGGCTGCTCCTGGTCTTAGAGGCGTGCGGAGCGGTGGACGCTCTCCTGATGCCGCCTACGAAGCCCTACTCATTTGTAAGATACAAAACTACAGAAGAATCTGAGAAAGCCTGTGTTACCCTCAATGGAAAAGAAATAATGAATGATTTAGGACAAAAGATCATTCTGTACTTGAATTTTGTGGAAAAAGGTATATTATTATACAGACATCTTTTTAAAAATACTGCTTTGCTTTTGTATGAGTTTTCTTAAGTTGGGAGGTTCAAAATCGGACCCAGCCCCTTTTTGTTTGACAGACATTCTAAGCGTGTGGTTTTGCCTTTTGTGACCGGTAGTTGAAGGGAGGTGATTTAGACATTGCCTACTTCTAAGGAGCTGGTCCCACCAACCCAGCAATGTATTTATTATGCAGGTTACTTGTTTTGGAATGCTGCTACCTAATCATGTTTTTTTAAATTTAATGTTGAGAATTCAGATCACCAATCTATTTTTCAGTGTCTTCCCAGAAGTTTTCATTTAATTACTTAAGAATTGATTGATCCAAATGTTTATGTACCAAGCTTCATATTTATGGAAGAACACTGTTATTCACAAAAGATCCCCAAAGTTTATAGTAGCACTGTCCAATAAACTTTTTGTGATGATGGAAATATTCATATGTTCTATCTGTGCTAACATGCTTGTTTGATTGAGGAACTGATTTTTAAATTTCTAAATTTCTAAATTTTAATTTTATTTAAATTAATTAAGTTAATTTATTTAATATAAAAGTTTTATAGGCTGATTTACGGAATTACTACAGGGATTATTACATTGTTTCACTACTCTCCCATGGATAGGAGATGTGTTAAGATGAACTTTGATTTAGACATCCAATCTCCTTCTGTTATATTTATTTGCCACCTATTTAAGCAATTAAAGACTTTTGTTTAGATATTCTGGGGGTGGGTAGGTGAGTATAATCTGATCAAATTTATGTTTTTATAAAATAAGACTTAAAGGAAACTTTAAAAAATTCCTTTAAAGTTATATTTTAGAACTTATAATTCTCACTGCCTATGTATTTGACTTTAAATCTGACTTCACAGATTTTTAAAACTAGATTATATTTTATGTGCTCATGATGAGTTTCTGAAAAATTGAATAGTTTTGATCATAAAATACTGTCCTTGGGTATTCCCTTAGGTAGTATGTTGAACACTTTAAGAAAGTATACATAGTGAGTTTTGGAGTGTTCTTTATTTGAAATCTTACATTAGATCCATATGTACTTCTAAGACTGTTTTAATCACATTTATATCCTTGGAAATCATTTTTAATAGAATGAATAGAATAGAACTGTGTCTGAAATGTTTTGATACTTGTTTTGGTATCTACCACCACATAGTTGCTAAATAGCAAGTACAAAAGATTATTAAAATTGTTTTTTAAAACTACTTAGAAAATTAAATGTGAATCACCTGTACTATAAATTACCTGTCTTAAGGAATTCTTTCCAAAGTTTTCCTTATATAATTTGAATAAATAATGTAATGCCTAGCATATAGTAAGCAGTTGATAAGTACTTATAGATCATTCACTATTTATATTTCTGAAATATTAATAAAATCTAGTATTTTTATTACTGTTTTTATGAATTTTTATATTAAATGATTCAGAGATGAAAGCTGTTCAACAGAGAAGGTTCAGAAATCACATCTATAACATGAATGGTCAGATAGCTTAACAGCAAATGTGAATTACACTATTCCCTTTAGTCAGATTCTTTTTCTTTTTGTTTTAGAACTATTTCTAAAATTTTGAAGGACACGGGGACTTAAATTACTTTAAATATACCAAATAAGTCTTCATAAAATGGTATTTTTATTTCTTTAAAAAGTATTATGTTGTCCATTTTTCTGTTACTTGACCATAGCTAGTATCAAGAACCTAAGGGCAAAACTGAGCATTTAAATTTTTGTGTTCAGTAAAGACAGTCTGACTTTTTTACAGGTATACTGTTGATATTATGAGAAACCTTGTTTCTTATGAGATTTAAAAAGTGGCTTAATCATGTTCAAATAATATTTAGGTAAATACTATTTTATTTGCTGTTGGTAATTGTAGTGGATAAAATTTACCATAATTTTTATTTTCATCGTTATTTTTATACTTTAATATGTGTGTGCCTTTAGCATTCTTATTTCTGAAGATGAGAATTGGGATTCTTCTGAACTGATAACTGGCTGCTGGACTGAGTTATTATTATTATGTTTTTTTTAAGTAACCTATGAATAATTTTTTTTTAAATTTTGGTATCATTAATGTACCAATTACATGAGCAACATTATGGTTACTAGACTTCCCCCATTATCAAGTCCCCACCACATACCCCATTACAGTCACTGTCCATCAGTGTAGTAAGATGCTGTAGAATCACTACTTGTCCTCTCTGTGTTATACTGCCTTCCTCGTGTCCCCCCACTGCCTACATTAAAACTGAGTTATTTGTATGTAGGAACTAAGTTTTGTATGTGACTATCTAATCTGGTTTCCCACAGTACAGTGGAAAGAGTTGGGTCATCAAGCCTTACCTCCAGGCCTCATGGTAGTAGAAGAAATTGTTTCTTCTGATGATGAAAAAATGCTTTTGGAAAGCATTAACTGGTCAGAAGATACAGACTATCAAAATGGTGAGTAAGACTTATAAAAATCTTTATTTAAGAGTTTCTGAAAAATGCCATATTACTGCTCCTTCTCTCCTCCTTCTGTGATGTATTGAAACTCTTAATATTTCCTCAAAATTACTGAAAGTAGCCTGGATCTAATGTTACACAATTCATACGAGCATTAATAATAAATAATATTTACATAGCTACCAATTTAGAATTCCAAGCTAATTAATATTAGGCAACATTTGTAGAGCTAACATTGATAAGCCTTTTCACATATATTATCTTATTTGATCCTGTCCACCCTAAGGCAAATTTCCTATGAGGAATTGGAAGTTCAGTACATACCACTGTAATATAAAGTGATCCTGGAGATACTTGCAAGTTAGAGTTACTCTGACTCTTTCCAGATCAGTTAGCATTCTTATGTGTGCCTGTGTGCATGTTTAACTCTTTCAGATTGATTGGGAGAAACTCTAAGCATTTGTTATAATTTTAGCCTTAAAAGAACAGCAGATATTAGATAAAATGTTTAATTTTATTAAAGACAATAATTTTGCAGTTAACAGGTTACCATTACTAAACAAACCTTATTCATAGTGTCAACTTTGAAATATATAAAATATTGCAATTATTTTCTTTCAAGTAGTTCACTTTTTTTTCTTTTCATATAGTTCAAAAGTCCTTAAAACACAGAAGAGTAAAGCATTTTGGTTATGAATTCCACTATGAGAACAACAATGTAGATAAAGATAAGCCATTACCTGGGGGTAAGTAATTGTTAACAAAAAATAATTGCTGGTTCTGAAAAAAGATTTAATATATTGGAAGTCTATCCTAGTTAAGGATAATGTTTCATTTGTCATCTTTTGGTAAGCTTTTGAAACATTGAATAAATTTAAAACAAGTTAGATGCATAGTGCAGTTTTGATGTAGAAACATCATATCATGCAGATAAAGTTCCAGTTCCTCTTGAACACTATCCTTAGTTCTATACTTTTTCCCAGGAGTAGTACTATTAACTCGTTAGTATATATTTTCCCAATCCTTTAAAAAAATGAAAAAATGAGTTTATATCCAAATAGAGGTACCTATAAAAGTATATAGTTGTTAACATGTAATATATTGTATGTGCTGTATATTCACATATTATATATATCATTCCAACTTACTCTTTTCCCTTTATGGTATGTCTTGGAGATCTTAAAGTTTTTCATTTTATTGATTATTCAGTAATGGCTTACTCAGTTCCCTTTTAATAGACATTTAGGTTATCTCTAGCTTTTGACTTTTACAAGTAGTGCTGCAGTGAATATCCTTGTATACACCTTTTTATGCAGTAAGCAAAAGTTTCTCTAGGGAGACAACTGAGAATTGTGTCAAAGTTTTGTTCATTTTAAAATGTCGGTGCTGATGAAGTGCCCCCCAAACAGCTATACCAGCATACTCAGACCAAGTGTGGACCCGTTTCCCTTCATTCCTACCAACATGTTGTATTGTAAACTTTTAACTCTGTAATTAGTTACATGAGTTACATCACTAGATGACTAGTGAGGTTGGCCATTTCTGTGACTTACTTTTCATAATCTTTATCAATTTTGTGTGTGTAATTGATTAATAAGAATTTACTATATAATCTGATTATGAATCCTTTGGTAGAATTCTTTGTTGGAATTAAATTTATCTGTATTTTTATGACTTTGGTCTTATTTAAAAATTTTCCTTCCCTCGTGAAGTAACATTTATGACTCCAAAGAAAGTAAGTTAGTGCCACTTTGAAATAATTAAAATAAATTAAAATTTAATTTAAAATAAGTGGAATAATTTAAAATAACAAAAAACAAAGTGGTCAGGCTAATTACCAGTATGTAATAGTCAATTTTATAATTTTATTATTTTACAGAGTACTAAAATTGTCAGCAAAATTGTTCTTTTGGGTGTTTTATTTGATAAAAATCAGTAAAAGAGAAGATTCTTTAGAAAATTTTGTTTGCTTGTGGGTTTTTTGTTCTATTTAGATCTGACTGCTAAATTAAAAGCTGTGTGATTATTATCACAGTGAATAATTATTTTTATTTTTGAATAAAACATGCAAAGTAAATATTTTAATGTTTCATCTTTATGATTACTGACTTCAGGTCTTCCTGACATTTGGGATAGCATTTTGGAAAAGTGGTTGAATGAAGGTTTCATTAAACATAAACCTGATCAGTTGACCATCAACCAGTATGAGCCTGGGCATGGTGAGTATTTCTTCTTTTAAAATTCCAGTCATGTATTTCATAACTAAGTAGATTGTGTAACTCTCTAAGATCAAACATATGTTTTAGCTCATACTAACTCCTGGTTTGCTTATATTTGTTACCTTCATTGACTTGAATCCCTTCCAAATCTACATGTTAGTCCCTTGAGGAATTTGCTTCTCAAAGGGTAAACAGACTGACACAGTTGCTATTTGTGATTTTGTTTTTTTGATCCCCTCTCAGTGTTTTATTTAGAGTGGGGAAGATGGTTTTAAAGCCATAGGAGGCATGTATAATGGAAGAAACCAAATCAGTTTACAGATGCAGAGATGAAGGCTAATTGGTTAGGTAGTCTTGCTCTTCTCCTGTGAGAATGTGGAAGACAACTCTAGGATGACCTGTTAGTAAAAAATCTTCAGGTTATTGATTTTTTTTGTACCTGTTAGCAAGATCTGCATCTCATATTTATAGTAATCAAATGGTCTTAAATGTTTTATTAATGGAGGCATCATGGAGGTTTTGGGTTTTTCTGCATTTATCATAATGTCTTATAATTGCATAGTTACCTATCAGTCTTTCTGCTGGTCTGTATGCTTCCTGAGAACAGGGACTTTGTCTTATGACAACGTGTACTTTCACTGTGTAGCAAAGTGCCTTTTTCTTAAGAGGTGTTCAGTTAACATAGATTGAAAGATAGGTAGTCAGCCATGTTTTAATTACTGATACGCTGTTTTCACACCTGACTATTGCTTTTGTTCTGTAAGTACTTTGGGATATAGTGTTTAAGGGAAAAAATGACTTCAGTATCTCTCTTTAACATCTTCCTCTTAGGCTGGATTTCAGTAAATGTCCTAGTTAGGCAGTGAGTCTTGAGTCCTGGTTTAGAACTGAGTCCCAGTGGTAGTTGAAGTTGAAGATAAGATAATTTTAATTTATATTTATTTTGATTCTGTTTAGTCATATTCACCCTAAATGTTTCTTTTTAACTAAAATTATGGTACACTTCTGATTATCAGTGTTTTCACTATAATAGTGTGAGGCTGTATTTAAAGTCATCTTAAATCTACCAAAGAGAAAAATGAAGTGATGTGTTAATCTTATTTTCCATCCCAGGAATTCCTGCTCACGTTGACACACATTCTGCTTTTGAGGATGAAATCATTTCTCTCAGTCTGGGGTCAGAGGTAAATGTTCAACATTTTTATTAGCTATCAACAAGTATCTTACCTTAAAAAATGCCATTTCTTAATTCAAGTGAATTAAGATTTAAAGATGAGAAAGGCACCATTGACACTTTTAATTTCTTACAAAATGAGAAATTATCATAGTCTCTCTTATTAGGTTTCCCAGGTTATATCTATTAGCTCATTGGATAGCTAGAATTTAATTTAACTTTTGCAGTTAAATAAAATCCAGACTTCCCTTGGTGCAACATCTTACTTATGCAGCATTGCCATCTAGTGGCAAAATATGGTAGCTGCAGGCTATAGAAAAAGAAAAAGAAGAAAGTGTATGTGTCCAGAATTTTGATTAATTTTTTCATTTATATTACCTGATTCAATCCCCTCAAAAACTCTAAGCAATAGAGGATAATGTCCTGATTTTTACATGTGAATAATAAGAGGTCCATATCTATGCACTGATTTATTTCTGTAGCTGCACTTCACTTGAACTGCTAAAGAAGATATAGAACACCTGATTTAAACTGATCCATACAAGATGCAGACAGAATTTTAATTAGAAATAAAGAGTTTTAAATCTAGAAGAATCCTTAAAATATGAGGGCATCTCGTCTAACTACAGGTTGCTTCAAAATATGATCTATTCTTGGAAGCAAATACTATTTACTAGTATTTTTTTTGTGTTTGTGTAGTTGCTGTCGCTAGGTCTTTAGGGTTTTGGCTTTTTAATTTTTGCTGAGCTTATATGATCATGTTGATACTGTGACTAGAGACTTAGCATTATTTGATAAGACAAAACCATTTTATCAACTGTGTGTAGATTTTTATTAAATGCTTTCAAAAGTAATGAGGATGGGTAGGAAAAGAGCTCTTTGTCCGGTTTATTTTTACCTCTTATTCGATCTTGTAGCTAGCTCTAGGGACCACTAAAGATCATCCTTGTTTTTTCCCCTCAACTGTATAACCAATTGAAAAATGAGACAAAAGATAAATGGAGAAAAGAGTGGCAACTAGATCACTGAGAAACACGGAAGAGCATGGCTTTAGAGCCCTCGCCAGCGGGCTTGTTAATACTTCACCTGTGAAGTAGAGAAGACATACTGCCCTTGTCACTGACGCAGCCGGGCAGCTAGAGATCTCCCCTATAGAGGCAGAGGCTTCCCTGTCATAGAGGCATGAAGGAGCATATACTAGATTCTGCAGAGCAGCTGGGTCTGAAGGAGGCTCAGCCAAACAGGCTTGGCTCCGGCTAACCAGTCAGCTGAGACATTCCTTCTAGAAGCTGAAAGTGAAGGAGTGGAGAAAAGCATGGTGTGTTCCTCCTGTACATCCTTTCCTATGGAAATGCCCTCCCCTCCTAGGGAAATAAGAGGAATGGGGACTAAGTGTTTTCCAACACTGCATAGTCACTAAAGTTGTAAAAAAGGGAAATCTTGCCCTTTAGTTGCACTGAAAATCTGCTGTTATTGTTATCTTCATTCCGTGTCTCTGGAGGCATATCATTTTTATCTGCCAATTTGAGTGGAGTTTTTGGTTAAAGTCATCTTTATAATAGCAGGAAAGCATTCATGTTCTAAATTATGACAAGAACAATAGATTTTCTTTTAAAATACAGCTTTTGAGGGGAAGTGAATCTTTTTGTAACTTTGAAAACAATTTACTAAGTATTTAAGTTTATCATTGCTATTTAAATAGTCTAGTATATTTGGGGGTAACTTTGAAAACAATTTACTAAGTATTTAAGTTTATCATGCTATTTAAATAGTCTAGTATATTTGGGGTCCTTTATTTCATCTGTAAAATGGCATAATCCTCATGCCTGGCTGAAGGATTGTGATGAGCATATAATGAGTTAATGTATGTGGAATGTTTTTCAAATTTAGAGCCATCCTTACAGGTAAAGGGTGTTAAGGTATGCTGCTTCTTGGGCTACTTATTTTGAAGCTTCACTTCTGTAATAAAGGAAGTTCTTATTCCCATGGCCTCACAATAGGGTTTCAAGTGGTCACGAGAAAGATGGCTTTCATCTTTTCTTGCATTCACCCTCCATTGCACCCTGTGCTGTTCTGGGTTTTCTTGGTACTGTGGGACTGAATTCTCTCCTAACTCCTTGCAACAGACGTAGAGTCTGGGTCCCATACTTTTGTCCCTTTTTCTTTATCTTCCCATCCTTGACATTCTTAATTTTGTAATAAATTTATTGTAATGTCTATTCCAGCTTCCTTTTCATTGTACTAATTTGTCAGTGCACCACTGTTTTGGTTTTTAGTGTTTGTTTCTCCTGGGCTGAGATTATGTCTAATTCTTTACTTTCTTCCTTTTCCCAGAAAATTTCTAAGATCTTTAAATTTTTTTATTAAGCATAATTGACATACATGATTACATTGATTTCAGGTTTATGACGTAGTAAATTGAAATGTATATACATTATAAAATGATCGCATAGTAAATCTAGTTACCATCTGTCACCATGCAAGTTAATATATTATTTTATATTGTCTATTCATTACATTTCCATGTCATTTATTTTATAACTAAGCTTGTACCTCTTGATCCCAATCTTTGCCCATTTTTGCCTACTGCACAGCCCTCTCTCAGCAGCAACCTTCAGTCTGTTCTCTGTACCTATGAGTCTGGTTTTGTTTTGTTTTTTAGATTCCACATGGAAGTGAAATCATAGTATTTGTCTTTCTCTGACTTATTTTACTTAGCATAATACCCTCAGTGTTCACCTATATTGTCCCAAATGGTAAGATTTCATTCTTTTTTATGGCTAATACTCCACAGTGTGTGTGTGTTGCACATCTTTACCCACTCATCTATTGGTGGATGCTTAGGTTGCTTCCATATCATGCTTATTGTAAATAATGTTGCATATGGAGGTTCAGATATCTTTTCAGGTTAGTTTCTTTGTTTACTTCAGATAAATACCAGAAGTGGAATTGCTGAATCGTATAATAATTCTATTGTTAAGTTTTTGAGGAACCTCCGTAATGTTTTCTATTGTGGCTGCACCAATTTATGTTCCCACGAACAGTACACAAGGGTCCCTTTTTCTCCAGATCCTTGTCAACACTTGCTATTTTTTATTTTTAATAGTAGCCACTGTAACAGGTGTGAGGTGATATCTCATTGTGTAGCAACCCCTATTGTATGTTTTGCATTATAGGAAACAGTCTGTGGCCTCAGGAATAGATATACTCATGACTCCTGTGGTTCTTGTTACTCTCATTTTGGTTATCTATATATATGTCTGTTGGTTAATTTTGTTTGAGGAGGAAAGTCTAGAAAATAAACAGATGGAATTTAGGAAGCCTTCTGTAAAAAAATCTAAGATGCACCACTCATAAGCAATTTTTAAATTTTCAAATAAATTATTTATGACAAATTCATTTATTCATTCAAAATATTTGTTGAGTATAATTTGCTAGACAATCTAGCAAGTAAACAGTGATAAAATGCAAAAAAATTTTTAAGCTAAAATATCTCATTATCTCTGTAGCCTTATCATATACAAAGTAAAACAATTTTATTGAAGTGGTTTGTGATTGACTTTTCTTTTGAGAATCGGTTTTTGGTGGCAGTGGATTCACTTCAGAGTTCCTGCAAACAAAGGAAGCTGCAGTGTGATACACGAGAGCTTATAGCAGGTGGTCTCATTGCAAACACATAAGCGTGATCATCATGGGCCTTTACACTAAGCATTTATAGTATTGAATATTCTGTGGGGGCTAAACTATCTCCAGTTTAGCATCTTTTCTTTTTCAAGCTTATTTTTCTCTTGTGCCGTGTTTATTTTGCTTTCTATTGTGCTGCTTGGCAGTGTATTTAATGTACCATGAAACTCCAAGATGCCTTCTTTTTATTTTATATTCCACTGAGACAGTCAGATAAGACAGTTCAAAATCATTTGTATTTGGGAGTGAAAAGGAAGAGATGGCAGAATCTATGTTCTTAGCAGCTGAGACCTAGTTTTTTAAAGCAGAGCTGTGTTTGAAAGGTGGCATTTGCTGAATGTGCTCTAAAGTAGATTTGTTTGTGATGTTTTATTTTAAAAATTGAGCCTGATCTAATTTTGCTTGTTTCCTATATGCAATACTGCAGACAAGTTCCCAGGTGTGTACCCTAAAGGTATATACATAGTATTTGATCAAGTAGGAAAGTTTTCACACCAGACATCAAACCTTTGCTTCTCGTATCCCACAGAACAATGAGAAAAAGTGTGTTTGGGCTAAAGTGGTATTTTCTGCTGCAGATGCCACTTGAGCAACCACAAGCACCATCTCATCTCCGTGTGCTGATATGCGAGGTATTTTTCACCTTATGACGAGAATATTGAAGCCAATGCTTTATATAATTGCTCTGACTGCACGACAAGGGAGCAGAGCTTATTTCGTTTACTCATGTCGGATGGGAGATCCTATGTCCTGTACGTCAGTTCCAGGATGTGTTGCTGTCATGTCTCCTTCCTTTGAGTTTCACAAGACTTGGTAATCTTGGATCCTTGTTTTTATGAAATTTAGCAAATGGATTCAAGGCTCCTAATCTTTAGTTTGTTTTGTTTTCTTAAAACATACCTTGCCAGTAGGAGTCAGGGAAGGGAAATGGGTTTGTTGAGGTCCTTGATTTTAACTTGTCTTTAAGGATGGAAATTAAGCAGGTGAATATGGCTTAGGTAAGAGATTTAAAGGTCATTGACATTAGCCACTGGTCTCCAAGGCAAAATTCCTATTAATTCCTCTGCCCTGGAAAAATGTGGTATATCAGCAAGCTGCTTTTCCAGCTACTTTCTAGCCTAGCAAAATATACTTCTGGGAGTATCATCTTTTGTAGAGAGAAAACTGTTTGTTTCACTAAAAATATTCCAATTTCTTCTTGTCCACAATGGACCAATTATTTCATGATAAGTGGGATTCTATATTTGTAAATCCAGGGGAGGCATGTAACCAGACATTTTTGACATGGCTGTACCTCTTTGTAAATAGTTTGTAGCTTCAATCTCATGTCCTTGCAGTTACGTCTGTCTGCCCTTTCTGGCCCTCCTTTCCCACTTACTTAAACATGGTAGACATGGCCATGAGGAAGTATGTGGAAACCACGTGTGTGCTGTTTAAAATAAAAGGCAATCCTTTATTTCATTTGAGTCCAATGAAAACATTAGTTAGCTACAGAGGGTTTATATTTGTCTGGCTGTGGGAAACAGGCAGACTTCTCTCTCTTCTGCTAAATCCTCAGCTGTGATACATTTGCTTCAGTTAAATGTAGTGACTTCTATCCTCTCAGCTTTCATCATTCTGTAGGAATCACACATTCTTCACATCATATTGTTTCCTGCCTGTTTGCCCTTCGGGGTTTTAAAAGGTTAATGATTGCAGCCTATTTCTGACCAATAAAGATTAGGATTAAATTTGTCTTCTTTCTCAGAAGTGTTCCCAGTAGCAGTATATTCTTCATTTTCATATTTAGCCAACGTGGAGGAGATCTATTCATTCTTTCATGTACTTGCTTGTCATGTATCTTTACCTAAGTGATAGTGATAGCTGTGTCTGGGGTTTTCATTCTGTTGTATTTTGGATGTGTAAAGATTTTATAAGATGAGAATGTCTGGGTTTTTTGTTTGCTTGCTTTGAACTGAACATTATCCTCTGTCATGCCCCAGGAGCCTGCTGGGAACTTGATCTTTATTGACTCTGCCATCTTAGAAAATAAAGAAAATAGGTAAAAACCAGAAAGAATAATTGGAGAAAGCTCCCATGGAGCAAAGCTGTCACATGGCACAATGATTCAGCAGTTGCAGGGGAGCATTACTGATTGTGAACCCTCAGTGAATTTTTTTTTTAATATTTTTTTCTGGTCTTTTAACAAAGGTGATTTAGTTAAGAGACAGATGATTTAAATAAAACACTGATAATAGTTTATGATGGAATGTTTTAAGATTAATTTATTCTTCATAGAAAATGTACATATAATTTTTTAAATAAAGATTTTTTTATTAAGGTGTCATTGATATACAATCTTACACTCAGGTTTCACATGAGCAACATAAAAATGTTTTCTTTAAATAAAAAGAACTGTATTCTCACATTATACCTATGACATAATAGAAAAAATATGTATTTGTCTCTTTGCCCCAGTTTCTGGCACAGAACTCCTAAAACTGTTATAATTTCCTAAGTGATAAGAGCACTGGGAGCATCTTTGCTCTAATGTTTGTTCTCTCATCCTAGTTCCCAACACGGAGTTCCTAAATCCCTTAGAATTTCCCAGGCGGTAGCAGTGTCATTTGTTTTAATGAGCTGACTCTTGTCAGGCCCCTGAATAATGGCTGGTCACCAGAAACACCAAGCAGTGATTACAAGTTTGGAATTTTCAGCCCTCTCCCCCATTCTCCAGAGAGGGGAGAGAGGCTGGAAATGGGGTCTGTAATTGATCATGCTTACATGATGAAGCAGCCATAAGAATCCCAATAGTACAGAGTTCAGAGAGCTTCTAGGTCGTGGGGCGCAGGGAGGTGCTGCAGCAGCGGCACGCTGGGAGGGGCCTCGGAATCGCCGCACCCCTCCCCGCATACCCTGCCTCATGCGTCTCTTCCATTGGATGTTCATCTGTGTCCTTTATCTTATCCTTTTATAATAAACTGGGAAAGACTAAGTAAACTGTTTTCCTGAGTTCTGTGAGCCTCTCCAGCAAATCAGTAATGATCATCAATAATAATCAGTAATAGGTATACTGTACATATTCTAACATAATTCCCATAACATTTGACTTATTTGGTGGTATATTTTTTTCCCTTAAAAGTTGGGTTGTGTAATTCAAGACAGGTGCTTACGAATTAGTGTCATGTTCATATTTATCTTATTAGTTCCAATCATTAGTTTAAACTGGCATTTCCCTACTTTAAAATCATTACTGTCTGTTGATAGGAGGGACTGTGTCTAAATTTCACAAATACATGAACTATTATGCATTAGTAAAATATGTTGAATACTAATTAGCCAGAAACTATAACCTCTGGTTAGGCAGAGAACACATTTCTTATTCACTATTGTAGACTTTGATGTCTCACACAGTGATTAATAAGTATTTGTCTAATGAATGAATTGTAATCTAGTATCTCAGAATATTTTTCCATAACAGGTTTTGTCCAGAAATTTCTCATTCCTTTTAAGCCATAAATGATTTTATCTAATAAAATAATTAATAAATATACTCATTATACTTTCCTATATGTGGACCTTATCATCTCTTTAGAAAATTGAAACCTATATGTATTGGTTTAAAGGCCACAGTGGCCTTTTCTCTCCATTAGCCAATGTTTTAGTGTGAAAATTTTCATACAGAAAGTTAAAAGAATTGTACAGTAAAAACATATGCCCACCGTCTAGATTTTTCAGTTAACATTTTAATATATTTGTTTTATCAAATACTCATCTATCCATTCTCTATCAGTCCCTATTTTATTTATGCTCTTCAGGGAAGTTACAAGTATCAGTACACTTTACCCTCAGACTTCATAATTTATCTGGAGTATTTATAAATAGAATGCTTTTGGGGTATGACTATTTGAAATTACATTGTTTATTTTGAACAAATAGTTATTGGAAAA
Organism: Manis pentadactyla; assembly: GCF_030020395.1. Classification (NCBI taxonomy): domain Eukaryota; kingdom Metazoa; phylum Chordata; class Mammalia; order Pholidota; family Manidae; genus Manis; species Manis pentadactyla. The sequence continues at coordinate 34,411,376 of NC_080031.1, read as the reverse complement.
TTATATTCTATCCTCTTACTTTATTTTCCATACTTAGATTGAAAGCATAGATGAGAAGGAAAAAAAAAACAGCTTAGAGCTGTATAATTCTTTATCATTCATAAAGAATCTTAATGTGTATTTTCTAATTTGATCCAATATTATTATTACTCTGCCAGGTACTGTGCTGCATGTTAATCCTTAATGAAGGTTCTAATCTAAATTCTTTTCATCCCACTGATACTTGGTTGTCGTATTTATTTTTCAAATGGATTGATTTATTCACTTAAAAAATATTTTTCGCCTCAGTGGCATGCCTTTGAAATTCACATTGGTTAGTTGCTGCTATATTTAGGCTGAACTCTTTGGTGCTTGCGTTCATGAGGACCAAAAAACTTTCTTGGGTGGTGTATCTTTATAGGTTGCCATTCATAGTATTTGAGCATAACTCTGAAAAATGTTCCTGTGTTCTTTGATTGTTTTTATCTCCTGTAAATCAGTCCCTAATATCCAAAATGTTGCATGACTTTAAAGGCAGAATGGGTTATATGAGAATATGCATCTAATAGTTATTTCTCCTTGGATTATTAATTATTATTAATATCCTATGAATAATAATAGCTACTTTTTTATACTTATATGCCAGATACTGTGGTCTATATCCACTATATTTTAATTAATATAACAGTCCTGTAAAGGTTGAGGAAACAGGCATAAGAGGATTAATGGCTTGTCCTGGGTCAGATGCCTAGGAAATGGAAGAGCCAGGATGTGAATGTTCTAGCTCTAAGTCCTTGTATCTGACCATCATCTAGTGTTTCACATAATATGATCCTCAGACCACCTACATTGTGATTTCCTGGGTGATTGTTAGAAATGCAGATTCCTGAGACTTACCCTGCCTGCTGAGTCTGACTCTATGAATGGAGTGTGTTTTTAGTCAATCACTAGATTTTCATGTGCAGTAAAATTTGAGGACCACTCTGCTATGCTCTTCTACAAACATTCTCATGTTTTAATTTCTGTTATCCTAGGAAGATAGCCAGAATCAATGAATCATTCTTATCCTTGGAAAACATGACATTTTGGGTTGATCTTTATGCTTTTGTCTTTACTTCAAGATTGTCATGGATTTTAAGCACCCAGATGGTGTCACAGTGCCAGTTATGTTGCCTCGTCGGAGTTTGATGGTGATGACAGGAGAATCTAGATACCTTTGGACCCATGGGTATGTATTGAAGTGACTTTGATGACAGGATCTCTTTGCTTTGTGAGAGTTCTTATTTCTGCCTGCGCTCCCAGAATCATGCTCCATGTCTGCACATTGAGGCTTCTGGGTTTAAAGTCCCAGGGATATCTGTAGGTTTTTTTTGTTTTTGTGTTAGCCTTTTATTTTTTATTGTTTTTATTTTGGTATCATTAATCTACAATTACATGAAGGACATTATGTTTACTAGGTTCCCCCCTTCACCAAGTCCCCCCCACATCCCCGTTCACAGTCACTGTCCATCAACATAGTAAGATGCTGTAAAATCACTACTTGTCACCAAGTTCACAGTCACTGTCCTTCAACATAGTAAGATGCTGTAGAATCACTACTTGTCTTCTCTGTGTTGCACAGCCCTCCCCATGCACCCCCCAACACTATACATGCTAATCATAATGCCCTCTTTCTTTTCTTCCTGCCCTTATCACTCCCTTCCCACCTGTCCTCCCCAGTCCCTTTCCCTTTGGTAACTATTAGTCCATTCTTGGGTTCTGTGCTTCTGCTGCTGTTTTGTTCCTTCAGTTTTCTTTTGTTCTTATACTCCACATATGAGTGAGATCATTTGGTACTTGTCTTTCTCCGCCTGGCTTATTTCACTGAACATAATACCCTCTAGCTCCATCCATGTTGTTGCAAATGGTAGGATTTGTTTTTTTCTTAGGGCTGCGTAATATTCCATTGTGTATATGTACCACATCTTTATCCAATCATCTACTGCTGGACATTTAGGTTGCTTCCATATCTTGGCTATTGTAAATAGTGCAGCGATAAACATAGGGGTGCATCTGTCTTTTTTCAAACTGGAGTGCTGCATTCTTAGGGTAAATTCCTAGAAGTGGAATTCCTGAGTCAAATGGTATTTCTATTTTGAGCATTTTGAGGAACCTCCATACTGCTTTCCATAATGGTTGAACTAATTTACATTCCCACCAGCAGTGTAGGAGAGTTCCCCTTTCTCCACAACCTCGCCAACATTTGATGTTGTTTGTCTTTTGGATGATGGTGATCCTTACTGGTGTGAGGTGATATCTCATTGTGGTTTTAATTTGCATTTCTCTGATGACAAGCAATGTGGAGCATCTTTTCATGTGTCTGTAGGCCATCTGAATTTCTTCTTTAGAGAAGTGTCTGTTCAGCTCCTCTGCCCATTTTTTAATTGGATTATTTGCTTTTTGTTTGTTGAGGTGTGTGAGCTCTTTATATATTTTGGATGTCAACCCTTTATCGGATCTGTCATTTTCGAATATATTCTCCCATACTGTAGGATACCTTTTTGTTCTATTGATGGTGTCCTTTGCTGTACAGAAGCTTTTCAGCTTGATATAGTCCCATTTGTTCATTTTTGCATTTGTTTCCCTTGCCCAGGGAGATATGTTCAAGAAGAGGTCACTCATGTTTATGTCTAAGAGATTTTTGCCTATGTTTTTTTCTAAGAGTTTTATGGTTTCATGACTTACATTCAAGCCTTTGATCCATTTCGAATTTACTTTTGTGTATGGGGTTAGACAGTGATCCAGTATCATTCTCTTACATGTAGCTGTCCAGTTTTGCCAGCACCATCTGTTGAAGAGACTGTCATTTCCCCATTGTATGTCCATGGCCCCTTTATCGAATATTAGTTGACCATATATGTTTGGGTTAATGTCTGGAGTCTCTATTCTGTTCCATTGTTCTGTGGCTCTGTTCTTGTGCCAGTACCAAATTGTCTTGATTACTGTGGCTTTGTAGTAGAGCTTGAAGTTGGGGAGTGAGATCCCCCTCACTTTATTCTTCCTTCTCAGGGTTGCTTTAGCTATTTGGGGTCTTTGGTGTTTCCATATGAATTTTTGAGCTATTTGTTCCAGTTCATTGAAGAAAGCTGTTGGTAATTTGATAGGGATTGCATCGAATCTGTATATTGCTCTGGGCAGGATGGCCATTTTGATGATATTAATTCTTCCTAGCCAGGAGCATGGGATGAGTTTCCATTTGTTAGTGACCTCTTTAATTTGTCTTAAGAGTGTCTTATAGTTTTCAGGGTATAGGTCTTTCACTTCCTTGGTTAGGTTTATTCCTAAGTATTTTATTCTTTTTGTTGCTATTGTGAATGGAATTGTCTTCCTGATTTCTCTTTCTATTAGTTTATTGTTAGTGTATAAGAAAGCCACAGATTTCTGTGTGTTAATTTTGTGTCCTGCAACTTTGCTGAATTCCGATATTAGCTCTAGTAGTTTCGGAGTGGAGTCTTTAGGGTTTTTTATGTACAATATCATGTCATCTGCAAATAGTGACAGTTTAACTTCTTCTTTACCAATGTGGATTCCTTGTATTTCTTTGTTTTGTCTGATTGCTGTGGCTAGGACCTCCAGTACTATGTTGAATAACAGTGGGGATATTGGGCATCCCTGTCTTGTTCCCGATCGCAGAGGAAAAGCTTTCAGCTTTTCGCTGTTCATTATGATGTTGTTAGCCTTTTATTTTTAAAAAAATTTAAGTTTTATGAAAAGTTGCAAGCATAGTAAACTCCCTTTATCTTTTACCTAAATTTGCCAGTGGTGAACATTTTGCCATGTTTTATTTCACTCACAATGTTATTGTCATTTGAGCTTAAGTTAGAGACATCATGATCCTTTATTCTTACATGCTTAATTGTATATTTCCTAAAATCAAGGACATTCTCTGTATTAGTGGTTGGCAAACTATGGTCTGTGGGCCAAATTCAACCATTAACCTGTTTAATGAAGCTTTTGAGCTGAGAATGGTTTTTACATTTTTAAAGGGTTGTAGAAAGAAAAAGACTTCAAATACAGACTATATTTTTTCCTCTGTGCTTAAAATATTTACTGTCTGGCCCTGTTACAGAAAACATCTGTCAATCCATTATATAAAACCTCAGTGCACTCCTCAAATTCAGGAAATTCAACATTGATAAAATATCCTTATCATACTCTTGTTTAGTCCATCTTTAAATCTTGCTCATTTTACTTTCTAGTACTGTCAAAGACAAACCAGAACGTGACAGTGGTTAAGGGGACAGAACCAGATTTTACTCAGGAGCTACTGAAATAGGAGAAAAGAGATCACAGTATAGAACTGGGCTCAATTCCAAATCCAGCAAGGAAAAGGGGGGATTTATAACCAAGGAGCTGGGGGTGGGGGTGGGGTAGTGTCAGTGTATGGAGAATTACTACAGGGAAACATAAGTGATAAGGCGGGGGATGGGGGAATTCTGGCCAAATTCACTACAGGATTCTTGCTGAAGGCAGACCAGGGTGATCAGACATCACCAGGGGGATGATGGGAGTGTGGACTTTGGTCAGATATTGTGGATGATCAAATATCAATAAAGTTTGAGGGATTCTAGCTCAACTGACTACCTGATTCTTGCTAAAATTGGGCTCTTGGAGGACATCCTTAAGGACAGGGCCTAGCTGGGCTCAGAGCAACCTGACCAAAGTTTGATTGAGAATCTTCTTGCCAGCCCTGTAGTAAGCTTTCCTTCTGCTCTAGGAGTCAGTACAGGATCCTGAATGATAATTTAGTTGTCAGCTCTCTTTAGTCTTTTTAAATTTGAAACAATTCCTCAATTTTTCCTTGTCTTTCGTGACACTGACACTTAAGAAGACCAATTATTTTATAGAATGTCCCTCAATTTGAGTTTGTTTGGTTCAATCTAAAGTGAAAGAAATGGGTTCTGCAGTTTCAGCAGGAATACCTATGCAGCCTTTTGAGGAGGAAGCATCACACTGTGAAGATTTACATATATTTAAAATACTGCTGAGTTCTATACTTAATACTGTTCTGCATGGAGATTTTAGTTGATTTGTTTTTATAAGAATTCAAGGAAATGAATATATAAATGAATTTGTAACCTGTCTTAAATGCCAGCCATAAAAACAGATGCTTTGATTTTGTGCATTGAGCTTAAATTTGCCTTCCGCCCTCCCCCTCATGGCCATTTAAAATATTTTCACTTACAGTTAATGAAACTTATGATGTGCTTTAATGGTATCAAGTATTCTGGAATTTTGAGAATATTCGTATTTTCCTTTTTTAGGTTCAAACATTTTTATTATCAGTAATATTTAAACTTCAGAGTAATGGTATTATAGCAAATATAAAATGAAAAATTACTTTTCATATGCCTTTATTATAAAAATATTTTAATCTATTCTGGGTAATTGTGCAGATTAATTCTCCTAAACATCATTTTGATCACATTATTTTCTTGTTCAAAGCATATTGTGCTGTTAAATGTAGTTATTTCTGGAGGATTGAATTATAGGCAATATTTATTTTTAAACCTTTCTCTGGATTCAAAATACTCTGTAACTTCAAGGAAAAACCCCACAATATTATTTTTAAAGGCTTCCATTGATACCTAGTGCCTATAATGTGATTTCATGTGTGTGTGTGTGTGTGTGTGTGTGTGTGTGTGTGTATTAGAGAGAGAGGGAAGAGGAGAGAAGTGGGTACAAATAGAGACAGGAACGGAAGAGAGAATATACCAGCTATTGATGTATTATTCATCAGACTCTGGGTAAAAGGGCAGATAGTTTGAAAAAGCACAATTAATACACTTAGAAATGCATATAAACATAGGAAATACACTTTGATAAAAATTTTTGATAATAGCCACAAAAAGATGGCAGAATAGGATGGTAAGGTGGAATCTTCCCCTCACATACACACCAAGGAAGCAACTACAGCAAGTAGAACTAACCCTGAAAACGACCTGAAGACTGCAGAACAGACCATCTACACTTGGTGAAGAAGAGAAGATCACATAGAGTAGGGTAAAGGAGCAGAGCCATGATCCACTGGGAACCAGGCTCTTCCCCCATCCCAGCCCACAAGCAGGAGTGAGAGGAATAGAGTGGGGAGGGGTTAAACACTCAGGAATCTGGCACACCTGGCCCTGGTGATGTGCTCCGGGAATACGAGTCCTTACCGCATTGGCTTTGCTGATTAAGGGGGCTAGACGCAGGGAGCATCTGAGCACTCTGGGGGAGGTACAAGGTTGGATGGGCAGGGGGATGAGACTTCTGTCACTTGTGAAGGACAGGCATGCTTGGTCAGTCCTGCTGAGACCCAATACAAGTTTGACAGATTTACCAGCAGTGGAAAGTTTGCCAGAGGGGTTGGGGTCAGAGGGAGCCCTCTGTGCAGGAGAAAGGGCAGGCAGGTGATACTCTAGCTCTCCCCCAGCCCAACTGGCCAGGGGCTTGTAGGATCAGCTCTAAATCTCTCCATCTCCCTTGCTGGTGGCTCAGCCCCATGGGGGCACTTCCCTGTGTACCTGCCTTGCCTGGCACACTCAAGCCAGCAGTGGTCTGATTTTGCTGACTGGCAGGCTTAGAGTGGACTACACTTTCCCTCCTTCCCTGGCTTTTCCTTAGTCCAACTGACCAGATGCCTGCAAGAGCGAGGTCTAAACTCTCCACCTGATCCATTGGCTCAACCCCAGCACTCCACTGCAGGCACTTGGCCTGCCATTACTAATTGGACAGCCTTTCCCACAGTGAATCCCTGCAGAAGCACCTCATGTCACACAAAGGGCACACAGAAGCATAGCTGATCTATCTAATACAAAGGAAGAAACACAAGAAACCAGACAAAGGAGGAGGCAGAGGAATATATTCAAAACAAAAGAATGAGGTAAAACACCAGAAAAATGGCTAAATGAAACAGACATCACAGTCTTCTTGATAAAGAATTCAAAGTAACAGTCATAACAATGCTCACTGAACTGGGGAAAAGAATTAATGATCTCAGCAAGGACTTCAACAAGTGAGAAAATATGAGAGAGAGCTACTCAGAAGAACACAAGAAATGAAATGAAAAGTACAATAGAGGGATTGACTAGCAAACCACTAGAAGCAGAGGAAAGAACCAGTGTGATGAAAGATACAGAAGAGCAGAATAACCAAGGTGAGAAACAGGGAGAAAAAAGAATTTCTAAAATTGAGAAAATGCTAAGAGAGCTTTGTGACAACTCCAATCAAAACAATGTTCATATGATAGGGGTCCCAGAAGGAGAAGAGGGAGACAAAAGAGTAGAAAGTCTATTTGAAGAAATAATAGCTGAAAAATTTCCCAATCTGGGGAAAGAAATAGAAGCACAGAGAGCCTCTAGCAAAATGAACCCCAGGAAGACAACACCAAGACACATGGTGATTAAAATGGCAAAGGTTAAAGATAAAGAGAGAATCTTAAAATCATCAAATGAAAGGCAGTTACCTATAAGGGAATCTCCATAAGGCTATCAGATTTCTCAGCAGAAATTACAGACCTGAAGAGAGTGGCATGAAATATTCAAAGTTTGAAAGGGAAGAACTGAGAACCAGGAATAGCCAACAAGGTTATCATTCAGAATTGAAGGAGAGAAAACTTTCAAGTAAAGTTTTTCAGTAAAATAAAGATTAAAAGAATTCATCACCAGTAAGCTTGCCTTGTGGGATATATTAAAGGGACTCCTTTAGATATATTATACAGCAGAGTAACAGCTGGCCTTGTGGGATATATTAAAGGGAATTCAGCAGAAATAAACCTACAGTGAAGGTAGTAGGCCAATTACTTACAAAGCAATTATGAAGTTAAAAGTAGTAAAATCACCTATATACAAAATTAGTCAAGGGATATACAAAAGATGTAGATCATGACATACATAAAGTGTGAAGGAGGAGGAACTTTTAGAATTTGTCAAAATTGAATGTCCATTAAATTAATATAGATTATTATATATTGAGAAAACTATTAACCTTATGGTAAACACAAACCTAAGTCTTATAACAGGTACACAAAAAATTTAAAAAGGAAATCCAATCACAACACTGAAGAAAACCATCAAATCATAAAGTATAAGAAAGGAAGAAAGGAATATAGAGGAACTACAAAACAACCAGAAAGCAATAAAGTGTTAGTAAGTACAAAGCTTTCCGTAACTACCTTAAATGTAAATGGATGCACTGATCAAAAGTTATACAGCGGCGGAATGGATAAAGAAACAGGACCCATCTATATGCTGCCTTCAAGAGACTCATTTCAGACCTAAAGACATATATAGACTGAAAGTGAAGGGATGAAAAATGATATTTCATGCAAATAAAGGAGAGAAAAAAGCAGGAGTACCAGTACTTAACATCAGACAAAATAGACTTCAAAACAAAGAAAGTAACAAGAGACAAAGGGGGACATTATGTAATGATAAAGGAATTAGTTGAACATGAGGCTATACCAATTGTAAATATCTATGTACCCAACATAGCAGCACCTAAATATATAAAACAAATGCAGATCTAAAGTGGGAAATAGACATACAATCATATTAAAGGATTTTAACACCCCTCTTGCATCAATGGATAGGCATCCAGATAGAAAATAAATAAGAAAACAGAGGTGTTGAGTGACACATTAGACTAGATGGACTTAGATATATAGAGAACATTTCACCCCGAAGCAGAAGGATACATATTTTTGTCAAGTGCACATGGAACATTCTGCAGAATAGATCACATATTAGGACAAAAAAAGAGCCTCAATGAATTCAAAAAGATTGAAATTGTATCAAGCATCTTTTCAGACCACAATGGTATGAAACTAGAAATCAGTTACATGAAGAAAACAAAGACCCCACCAATATATGGGGGCTAAACAACATACTTTTAAATAATCATAGGATCAGTGAACAAATCAAAGATGAAATCAATACATGGGATAAATGAAAACAGAAACATAATGGTTCAAAATAGTGGGATGCTACAAAAGTAGTTCTAAGAGGGTAGTACATAGCAATACAGGCTTACCTCAAGAAATAAGAAAATTCCCATATAAAAATCTAAACTCAACAACTAAAGGAACTAGAAAAGAAGAACAAACAAAGCCCATAGTTAGAAGGAGAGATGTGATAAAAATCAGAGCAGAAGTAAATACAATGGAAAATAAGAAAACAGAAAAAAATCAGCTAAACCGAGAGCTGAGTCTTCAAGAAAATAAACAAAGTAGACAAACCTCTAGCCAGATTTATTAAGAAAAAAAGACACAAAATCAGAAACAGAAAGACGTTACACCTGGCACCACAGAAATTCAAAGAATTAGAATCCTATGAAAATTTTATGCCAATAAGTTGAACGACCTAGAAGAAATGGATAAATTCCTAGAAAAGTACAACCATCCAAGACTGACCCAGGAAGAACCAGAAAATCTGAGTAGAGTGATTACCAGTAATGAAATTGAATTGGTAGTCAAACAAACACAAAACAAACAAAATGCCAATACCAGATGGCTTCACAGCTGAATTCAACCAAACATTCAAAGAAGAGCTAATACCCATCCTTCTTGAAGTATTCCAAAAAACAGAAGAGGAGGGAATACTTCCCAACTCTTTCTGTGAGGCCAGCATCATACCAAAATCAGACCAAAGGCACTGAAAGAAAAAAAAGAAAGAAAATTATAGACCAATATTCCTGATGAACATAGATGCAAAAATCCTTAACAAAATATTAGCAAACTGAATTTTAAAAATACATTGGAAGGATCATCCAACATCATCATCAAGGGGGATAAAGGGATGGTACAGTATTTGTAAATCAATCACTGTCTTAACACCACATTAGCAAATGGAAGAATAAAAACCACATGATCATCTCAATAGATGCTGAAAAAGCATTTGATAAAATTCACCATCCATTCATGATAAAAACTCTCAACAAAATGGCATAGAGGGAACATAACTCAACATAATAAAAGCTATATATGACCACTTACCAGCTTTCCTCTAAGATTAGGACCAAGACAAGGTTGCCCACTCTCAATGCCCACTCTCACTACTTTTATTCAACATAGTACTGGAGCTCCTAGCCATGATAGACAGGCAAGAAAAGGAGATAAAAGGCATCCAAACTGGTAAGAAAGAAGTCAAACTGTCACTGTTTGCAGATGACATGGTATTGTATATAGAAAACCCTAAAGATTCCACCAAAAATCTATTAGGACTAATAACTGGATTCAGCTATTAGTATCACGGGATACAAAATCAATGTGTAGAAATATGTTGCATTCCTATATACTAACAAAAAACTAGCAGAAGGAGCAATCAAGAAAATATTTCCATTTACAATTGCATTGAAAAGAATAAAATGCCTAGGAATAAACCTAACCAAAGAGGTGAAAGACTTGTACTCTAAAAACTGTAAGACACTGATTAAAGAAATTGAAGAAGACGCAAATAAATGGGAATCTATCTTATGCTCATGGATAGGAGGAATTAATATTGTCAAAATGGCCATCCTGCCCAAAGCAATTTACAGATTCTGTGCAATGCCTATCAAAATACCAACAGCATTTTTCAGTGAACTAGAGCAAAGAATCCTAAAATGTATGGAACTGCAAAAGACCCAAAATAGCCAGAATAATCTTGAGAAAGAAGAACAAAGCTAGAGTTATTATGCTCCTTGGTTTCAAGCTATGCTACAAAGCTACAATAATGAGAACAGTATGGTTCTGGCACAAGAACTGACTCACAAATCAATGGAACAGATAGCCCAAATAAAAAACCATGCATATATGGTTAATTAATATATGATAAAGGAGCTATGAATATACAATGGGGAAAAACAGTCTCATCCATAAATGGCATTTAGAAAACTGGACAGCTTCATACAAGAGAATAAAACTGGATTGCTGTCTAACCCCATACATAAAAGTAAACTCTAAATGGATTGAGGACCTAAATATGAGACATGAACCATAAAACTTTTAGAAGAGGACATGTCTCTTCAGGCAAAGGTAACAAAAAAAATGAACAAACTAACTAAACTACATCAACCTAAAAAGCTCCTGTATTGCAAAGGAGACCATCAACAAAACAAAAAGGCAGCCTATAGTATGGGAGAATATATTTGTAAACTTTATCTAATAAGAGGTTAACATCCAAGATATATAAAGAACTAATGTGAGTCAATACCAAAAAACCCAAATAACCCAATTAAAAAATGGACGGAGGACTTAAACAGACATTTTTCCAAAGAAGATGGCCAACAGGCACATGAAAAGGTGCTCCACATTGCTAATCATCAGGGAAATGCAAATCAAAACCACAGTGAGATATCACCTCACACCTATTAGAATGGCCACTAGCCAAAAGACAAGAAATAACAAGTATTGGCAAGGATGTGGAGAAATGGGAACCCTCCTACACTGTTGGTGAGAATGTCAATTGGTACAACTGTGGAAAGCAGTATGGAGGTTCCTCAAAAAACTAATAATAGAAATACCATTTGACCCAGTAATTCCACTTCTAGGAATTTACCCAAAGGAAACAAAATCCCTGATTTGAGAAGAAATATGCACCTCTGTGTTTATCACTACATTATTTACAATAGCCAAGATATGGAAGCAACCTAAATGTCCATCAAGAGATAAATAGATAAGGAAGATGTGGTACATATACACAATGGAATATTATTCAGCCATAAAAAAGAAATCTTGCCATTTGTGACAACATAGGTGGACCTAAAGGATATTATGCTGAGTGAAATAAGCCAAGCAGAGTTTACTTTTGTGTAATCCAGTTCCATTCTTTTACATGTATCTGTCCAGTTTTGCCAACACCAGTTGAAGAGGCTGTCATTTTCCCATTTTATATCCATGACTCCTTTATTGTATATTAATTGACCATATATCCAAATATGCTTGAGTTTATATCAGGGCTCTCTAGTATGTCCAGTTGGTCTATGGGTCTGTTCTTGTGCCAGTACCAAATTGTCTTGATTACTGTGGCTTTGTAGTAGAGCTTGAATTCGAGGAGCGTAATCCCCCAAGCTTTATTCTCCCGTCTCAGGATTGCTTTTGGCTGTTGGGGGTCTTTTGTGGTTCCATATGAATTTTAGAACTATTTGCTCTAGTTTGTTGAAGAATGCTGTTGGTATTTTGATAGGGATTGCATTGAATCTGCAGATTGCATTAGGCAGGGTGGCCATTTTGACAATATTAATTAATGCTATCCATGAGCATGGGATGTATTTCCATTTATTGGTGTCTTTAATTTCTCTCATGAGTGTCTTGTAGTTTTCAGAGTATAGGTCTTTCACTTCCTTGGTTAGGTTTATTCCTAGGTATTTTATTCTTTTTGATACCATTGGGAATGGAATTGTTTTCCTGATTTTTCTTCTGCTAGTTCATCGTTAGTATATAGGAATGCAACAGATTTCTGCATATTAATTTTGTATCCTGCAACTTTGCTGAATTTAGTTATTCTAGTAGTTCTGGGGTAAATTCTTTAGGGTTTTTTTATGTACTATATCATGTCATCTGCAAACCATGAAAGTTTAACTTCTTCCTTACCAATCTGGATGCCTTTTATTTCTTTGTTTTGTCTGATTGCCGTGGCTAGGACCTCCAGCACTATATTGAATAAAAATGGGGAGAGTGGGCATCCTTGTCTTGTTCCAAACTTCAATGAAAAGATTTCAACTTCTTGCTGTTAAGTATGGTGTTTGCTGTGGGTTTGTCATGTATGATCTATTCTTGAAAATGTTCCATGTGCACTTGAGAAGAATTTGTATCCTGCTGCTTTTGGATGGAGTGTTCTGTAGATGTCTGTTAGGTCCATCTGTGCTAATGTGTTGTTCAGTGGCTCTGTCTCCTTATTTATTTTCTGTCTGGTTTATCTGTCCTTTGGAGTGAATGGTGTGTTGCAGTCTCCTAAAATGAATGCATTGTATTCTATTTCCCCCTTCAATTATGTTAGTATTTGTTTCACATGTGTAGGTGCTCCTGTGTTGCATGCATAAGTATTTATAATGGTTATAGCCTCTTGTTGAACTGACCCCTTTATCATTTTGTAATGTCCTTCTTTGTCTCGTGTTACTTTCTTTGTTCTGAAGTCTGTTTTGTCTGATACAAGTACTGCAACTCCTGCTTTTTCTCCCTATTGGTTGCATGAAATATCTTTTTCCATCCCTTCACTTTTAGTCTGTGTATGTCTTTGGGTTTGAAATGAGACTGTTGTAGGCAGCATATAGTTGGGTCTTGTTTTTTTATCCATTCAGTGACTGTGTCTTTTGATTGGTGCATTCAGCCCATTTACAGTTAGGGTGATTATTGATAGAAATGTATGTATTGCTATTGCAGGCTTTAGATTCGTCGTTACCAAAGGTTCAAGGGTAAACTTCCTTACTGTGTAACAGTCTAATTTATCTCACTTGCTATACTATTACAAATAAAATATAAAGGTTCTTTTTTTTTTCTTCCTCCTTTTCCTTCCTCCTCCTTTCTTTATATATTAGGTATCCCTTGACTGACTTTGGGTGTAGTTGATTTGAATTTGCATCTGCTTAGTAATTAATTGGTCTGCTTTCTTTACTATGGTATTATTTCTTCCGGTGATAGCTATTTAGCCTTAGAAACACTTCCATGTGTAGCAGTTCCTCTAAAATACAGTATAGAAATGGTTCGTGAGAGGTAAATTATCTCAGTTTTTGCTTATCTGGAAATTGCTTAATCCCTCTTTCAAATTTAAATGATAATCTTGCTGAGTAGAGTATTCTTGGTTCAAGGCCCTTCTGCTTCGTTGTGTTAAATATATCATGCCAGTCCCTTCTGGCCTCTAAGGTTTCTGTTGAGAAGTCTAATGATAGCCTAATGGATTTTCCTTTGTATGTCATCTTTTTTCTCTCTGGCTGCTTTTAACTCTGTCCTTGTCCTTGATCTTTTCCATTTTAATTATTATGTGTCTTGGTGTTGTCTTCCTTGAGTCCCTTATGTTAGGAGATCTGTGTACCTCCATGGCCTGAGAGACTATTTCCTTCCCAAGATTGGGAAGTTTTCAGCAATTACCTCCTCAAAGACACTTTCTATCCCTTTTTCTCTCTCTTCTTCTGGTATCCCTATAATACAACTGTTGTTCTATTTTGATTGTTCACAGATTTTTCTCAATATTCTTTCATTCTTAGAGATCCTTTTTTCTCTCTGTGCCTCAGCTTCTTTGTATTCCTATTCTCCAGTTCTATTCCATTTACTATCTCCTCTATTACATCTAATCTGCTTTTAAATCCCTCCATTTTATGTTTCATTTCAGATATTGTATTCCTTAATGATTGAATCTCAGTCCTAAACTCATCCCTGAGTTCTTGAATATTTTTCTGTAGCTCCATGAGCATGTTTGTGATTTTTATTTTGAAATCTCTTTCAGCCAGTTTCACTTGACTCTCTTTCTTGTGTTTGTGGGATTTTGGTTTAAACCAGGTTCCTTTGACATTTCCTATTTGTAGATGGTGCCCTCTAGTGTCCAGAAGCTCTACTCTGTGGAGCTGCTAAGCCCCTGGAGTAATCGCGGTGGTCACATGGGAGTGGCGCTTGCTCCTCTTGGGAAGAAAGAGGTCTTTCCTGATTTCTAGCTGCAGTGCCTGTTCCTACTGCCAGGGCCAGTGGGCCAAGCATGCAGGGAGAAGCCTCTGTGCTTTGCACTTGTAGCTGCTGTAGGTGGGGCTGCCGTTTAGCTGGCCTGGTGCAATGGCGGGGGCAGCGTTTTGTGAGCTGGTGCTGGCTGGTAGGAAGGTGCAGCAGGCTGCATACCATGGTCTGGGGCCTGGGAGTTGCACAGCTGGCCAAGGAAATAGAGCGCCTGTAGCTCCTGAAAGTTCCCAACCTGCTGGGCAGAGTGTGCCCAGACAATTTTGTCCACCTGTCCTTTCTCCTCAGCAGCAAGCTCTCTGCAGTCCTTGCCCCTTTAGCAGTCTTCTCGCTGTTAGGAAGTCTTTCAGATTGCCCACCTTTCTTTTGTCCCTTACCAGCTGAATGTGGATCCCTGTTTTCCTCAAGCAGCTGGAATCTCAGTCTCTCTGAGTATTCCACTTGTTTTAGCTTTCCAGCCCCACTAATCTCCAGAGCACCATGCAATGTAGGTTCATGCTCCCAGAGCAGGTCTCCAGGGCTGGGTGTTCAGTAGTCCCAGACCTCCACCCTTCCCCACTCTGTTTTTCTTCCTTTCTCCAGTGAGCTGGGATGGGGGAAGGGCTTTGGTCCCTCTCGATCACGGCTTTGGTATATTATCCTTTTCCTTGAGGTCTGCTGGTTTCCCCAGGTGTAGACAGTCTGCTGCAGCCTTCTTTTATGTTGCTTTTTCAGGATTCTATGTATTTGTTTTATTTTAATATGTGGTTTTGGGAGGAGGTTTCTGTCTCACCTCTCATGTGGCCATCTTTAATCTCTGAGACCCCTCTATAATTTTATAAAGCTTTTTCTGATTACCTTAGCCTGAAATAATTTCTCCCTTTACTACTGAAAACATTACTATCTCCTACTACTGTTAAGATGTCTTTACTATTTGTTGAACTATTACTTAAATCTAAAAAATGTTTTTATCACTTTAATATTTTCCCAACTAGATTATAATTTGAGTGCATAGGAGAAAATGTTCAATAATGTTTAAAAATTTTATTATTCTTTACATATGGATGACATATTCCTAAAAATCTGAGATTTGTGCCAAAAGCAGTTAAGTACTGCTTGGCCTCTGCCTAGGATTTAACTCAAAGCAAGTGAAGTAACTGATTTAAAAGAGCCATAATAGAGAACTACATAGTCCCCTGAGGAGAAATTTGTTTGCTAATGGTTTCAAGATACTCAATGTTCCAAAGTTCATGACTCTGCTTAACACCATTGTTTTAATTATTTTCAGCTATTAGAGAGACAATCATAAATGTAGTCAATGATTGCTTGCTTTTCCTTCTAAAAAGTTGCCTTTAGTGTAAGCTCTTTTAAAAGAGCCATTCTCTTAACTTCTTGTATGAGAACAGCGTTGCCTGGACACCAAAACCTGTCAAGGACATTACAGTAAAAGAAAATTACAGACCAATATCTCTCATAACAGAGATGAAGAAAATCTTTAACAAAATATTAGGAAATGCATTCCTGCAATACATAAAAAACAATATATAATGACCAAGTAGAGTTTATCCCAGGAGTGCAAGATTGATTTAACATTTGGAAAGTAAACTTTGTAATTCATGATATTAAGAGAACAAAGGAAAAAAGGCATCCATAAAAAAAGAACCCATAGTTAATGGGGAAATATTGAATGCTTTTTTCTAGGATACTGAACAAAGCAGGGATGTCTGCTCTCACCACTTCTAATTAATATTTGGTAATAGGATAAAGAAATTAAAATCATACAGATTTGAAAGGAAGAAGTAAATCTATGACTGTGGATGTAGAAAATCTTAGGAAATCTACAAAACAAGTACTAGAACCTGTAATTGCATATAGCAAGTTTGTAGCATAAGTAAGATCAATATTAAAAAATTAATTTTTGATAAATGAGGGAAAATGCTTTTTAAAGTAGTATCAAGACCTGTAAAATACTTCTTTTTGGTACTCTAATAAATTAGTTAATGAATTATGGTATGGTTGGAAAAGCTATAAACCAGGGAATTCTAATTTTTTTATTGAGATATAATTCACAACATTGTATTAGTTTCAGATGTGCAACATAATGAATCTTTATATGTTTTATATATTGCAAAATGATCATTATAATAAGTCCAGTTAACATCCATCATCACACAGTTACAGTTTTCTTTCCTGTGATAAGAACTTATAAGATACACTCCTTAGCAACTTTCAAAAGTACTATATAGTATTGTTAACTATACTCACTATGTTGTACATCTCCAGAATTTACTTATTTTGTACCTGGAAGTTTGTACCTTTTGACCACCTTCACCATTTTTCCACCTTTCCCCCGACCATACCTACCCCCTCATCTGCCCACCCTGCTACCACCAATCTGTTCTCTGTAAGTTTGTTTTTGCTTTTGTTTTACATCCACATATGTGTGACATCCTACAGTATTTGTCTTTCTCCACCTGTCTTATTTCACTTAGCATAATGCTCTCAAGGTCCATCCATGTTGCTGTGAATAGTATTTCCTTCTTTTTTATGGTTGAATAATATTCCATTATATATATATACCGCATATTCTTTATTCATTCATCCATCCAGTGGATGCTTAGGTTGATTTTATGTTTTGGCTGTTGTGAATAATGTGACAGCGAACATGGGGGTGCAGATATCTTTTCAAGTTAGTGTTTTTGTTTCCTTTGGATAAGTACCCAGAAGTGGATTGCTGGATCATTGGTAGTTCTATTTTACGTTTTTTGATGAACCATACTGTTTTCCATTTTGGCCGCACCAGTTTACATTCCCACCAACAGTTCACTAGTCTTCTCTTTCTCCACATCCTTGCCAATACTTACTGTTTCTTGTCTTTCTGGTAATAGTTGTTTTGAGGTGATAATCTCTTTTGGCTTTGATTTGCTTTTCCCTGATGATTAATGATGCTGAGGACTTTTCATGTACTTGCTGGCCATCTCTGTGTCTTCTTGGAAAAATTTAGATCCTCTGCCCATTTTTTAATTGAATTATATTATGTTATTGAGTTGTATGAGTTCTTCCTATGTTTTGGATATTAACCCGTTATCAGATATATGGTTTACAAATATTTTCTCTCTTTCAATGGGTTGTCTGTCTATTTTGTTGATGGTTATCCTTTGCTGGGCAGAAGCTTTTACTTTTGATGTAGTCCATTATTTATTTTTGCTTTTGTTGCCTTTTGGGAATTCTGATTCTAACAATAGATTGAATGAAACAGTATAACAATGGAGAATGAAAATTGAGAATTAAAATACATTACATTTTTAAATTTTAGGATTAAATCCATTTTAGTTTTATGGTTGAACTTTCTCTTTTCTAGAGGTGTAGAAAAAACTTACCTGGCTCTTAACAGATACCAACAACTTAACTATAAAATTGTGCTTTTATTTTTTTTAATTTCCTGAGATATTTCAGGCTTAGCATATTTCTTGTGACTATGAAAACCACTCTCATAGGAAGATAGCCTTGCTAGAATAAATCAAGCAGAAAAGTTGGCCTGAGAAGATGTAAGTCTTAGGAATAAATTTAACAGAAGATATGTAACACATACACACTGAAATTCATGAAACATTGCTAAGAGAAATTAAAGAAGATCAAAACAAATGAAGAGATAGAAATGCCATAATCATAGATAGGAAATTTAATATTGTTAAAATATCAGTTGTTCCCAGATTAATCTAATGGTTTAGTATAACTCCAATCAGAATCTTAAAAGTTTTTTTTAAAAATTGATAACAGACCCTAAAATTTATAAGGAAATATGAAGGATCAAGAATAATCAAAACAAATTTGAAATAGAAGAACAGTGTTAGAGCATTTAGTCTACCTGACTTTTAAAACTTAGTATAAAAACCACATATTCAAAAGAATGTAGTATTGATGTACAAATTGACAAATAGACCAGTGGGACTGAATATGTACATGTATATAAGGGTGTTTGATTTTTGACAAAGACACCAATGCAATCCAACGTGGAAAGGAAATTTTTCAACAGATGGTGTTGAAACAATTGGATATACATGTGCAAATAAAATAAACCTTGATCTACTTCACACCATTCACAAAGATTAACATGGGGTAGATTATAGATTTAAATGTAAAAGCAAAACTGAACGATGTCTAGAAGAAAATACAAGAGGATATTTTTGCAGCCTTTGGGTAGGCATGTATTTTTTTACAATGATTTCAGAACATACTGAATATAAAATAAAAGACAAATTAACTGCCTCAAAATTAAAAACTTATGCTCATCAAAAGATACCATTTAAAAGATGAAAAGGCAAGCCACACATGGGGAGAAATTATCCACAATATATATATCTAACAAAAGAGTGAGCATAAGATTTGAATAGATCCTTCTCCCCTGCAGAAGAATCTATGTACGGCTAATAAGCACGTGAAAAGATAAATCATCATTAGTTATCAGGGAAATGCAGATTAAAAGCACAATTTCATACTACTTGCCACTCACTAAAATGACTAAAATTAAAAACTCAGACAATACCAAGTGTTAGAATGTCAAGCAGCCTGGAACTCTCATATGATACTGGTGAATGTAAAAACTGTGTACAACCACCTTGGAAGACTGGTAGTTTACCCTTTGACCTGTCAATGTCACTCCTATGTATTTACCCAAGAGTAATAAAAAATATATCTAAGAATGATGAGTATAAGAATGTTCATAGAAGCTTTATTTGTAATAGTTCCAAACAAGGAACACCAAAATGTTTATCTACCAGAGATCTTGGATAAATTGTGGTATATTCATACAATGAAATATTACTCAGTAATAAAAAGGCAATGAACTACTGATATAAAAACAATATGGGTGAATCTCAAAATCATTATGTTGAACAGACAAAGCCAGACACAAAGTAGTACTAACCATATATGAAATTCGAGAACAGGCAATCTAGTGGTAAAATCAGAACAGTGGTTGCTTTGAGGTAGGGAAAGATCGACTGAATTTCCTTGGGTGATGGAAATATTGTGTACTTTGAGGTGATTACGTGGTTGTGTACATTTGTCAAAACTCATGGAACTGTACACAAGATCTGTGTGTTTTATGCTACATAAATTTAACTTTAAAAAGGATATATTTTCTCACCAGATGATTATTTTTTTCCATTAGAAAATTTGATCTTACTCCAAGGATCCCTTTTAAACTTTTCTTACAATCCAGAATGACTTGTACTTCCCCCTTGTTATTTTCCAATCTTTCTTAGTTATTATGTCTGTATTACAAATATGAGTTAATCATGCATTTTTTCTTTCATTATCAGTTGTTTTCTGGTGTTGATATCCTTAACTTTCAACTAAATTTCCCTTAGTGAGAAAAAATGTATGAGAAACTCCAATGATAATCACATATTTGTCTATTATTTCTCCTGTTTGATTTTTTTCACTTTTTGCTTTATGTATTTTGAGGCTGTATTATTAATTAGGTGCATTCAAATACATAGTGTTTTTACACCTTTCTGTTGTATTGGCCATGTTGTTATTATGAATGTCCCTTTTTATCTCTTACCTTAAAGTCTACTTTGATTAGTATAGCTATTCTACTTTTCTTTTGGTTTTGCTTGGTATATGCAGAATATTTTATGTATGTTACATCTTTTTTTTCTATCTTTATTTTCAAACATATTTTGTCCTTATATTGAAGGTATGTATCCTATAATCATCATATAGTTGGTTTTTATTTTTTTAATGCAGTCTGACAATCTCTAATGGGGTTTTTTAGTCCTTTTACATTTGACATAATCACTGATAATAGATTTGAATTTTATCTATTTGCTCTTTGTCCCACCTGTTTCTTGTTTTTTCTCCTTTGTGAAATTAGCACTAAGTATTTGTTACTCTGTTTCTCCCTCTTGAATAATTTGTTCATTGTACATTTTTTTCATGATTACCCTGAAGACAACTTCTTAAAAGATAAGACACTTCTATTTCTTTGTTTCTACAGTGCTTAACAATTCAGGCAATCCAATAGATATTTGCAGTAAGTTCTTCTAAATTTGCTCTATTCTCTATATTTTGAGAGGATCTGAAGTATAAATTATGTTAACATTCTTTTTAGAATCACACCCAGGAAATTTGATACTGTTCAGGCATCCAGGGGGCACAAAAGTGGAATTATCACCAGTGATGCTGGAGACTTAACTTTAAGCAGGAGGGGAGTACGGACGTCATTTACGTTTAGGAAAGTAAGGCAAACACCTTGTAACTGTGGTAAGTATCTAATTTTGATTCCACTGTAAAATAGAGTAAATCTATTATGAAAATCTTTTAAAGCCCCATCAGAACCTTGGAGAGCTTTTGTTTTAACTTCCCTAATGTAATTTGCATTATTCTGCCTTGTGTGGTACTTATACATACTTTTATTAACCACTCCCACTTAAAGATTTATATTCCTTGAGGTAGGAATGCATCTTCCTTTTATTTTCCCCAATATAGAACTTGAGCATAGTTGGATGCCAAGGAAATATTTTGTTTATTGAGTCACAATTAAGAGTATTACAACTGTAGTACATTAGAATATCTCTTCTACAAAAATAGGTTTTGTTGGAGACAACTTGTCAAGGTTCTGAATTACTTCTCATTAACCCAACAGGGAAGTTGGAGATGGCGAATGGTTCTGTAGTAAATAGATACCTCTAGGGGAATAAACAGTGGCTTATGTTTTAGTCAATTTGGAAATCTAGAAAAGGAATATAAGAAGTCCCCAAAATTTGTCAAGAGTATATTATTTTAAATTGTGACCTATCATGACCTATATTTTTTAGACTCAATGAATAAAAATCTTTTTATTTCCCCATGTTTTCTAGTTTTTATTTATGTATTTATTTTATATATATATATATATTTTTTTAAGGTATTATTGGTATACACTCTTATGAAGGTTTCACATAAAAAAACAATGTGGTTACTACCTTCACCCCTGTTATCGTGTCCCCCTCCATGCCCCTTTGCAGTCACTGTCCAACAGTGTAGTAAGATGCCACAGAATCACTATTTGTCTTCTCTGTGCTACACTGTCTTCCCCGTGATCCCCCCACACCATGTTTGCCTCTCATAATACCCCTCCATCCCCTCTCCCTGCCTCCCCACCCACCCTCCCCCACCACTCCCCTTCGGTAACCACTAGTCCCTTCTTAGAGTCTGTGAGACTGCTGCTGTTTTGTTCCTTCAGTTTTGCTTTGTTGTTATACTCCACAAATGAGAGAAATCATTTGGTACTTGTCTTTCTCCGCCTGGCTTATTTCACTGAGCATAATAACCTCCACCTCCATCCATGTTGTTGCAAATGGTAGGATTTCTTTCTTTCTTATGGCTGAATAATATTCCATTGTGTATATGTACCACCTCTTCTTTATCCATTCATCTACTAATGGACACTTAGGTTGCTTCCATATCTTGGCTGTTGTAAATAGTGCTGCAATAAACATAGGGGGTGCGTATGTCTTTTTGAGACTGGGAAACTGCATTCCTAGGGTAAATTCCTAGGAGTGAAATTCCTGGGTCAAATGGTATTTCTATTTTGAGTTTTTTGAGGAACCTCCATACTGCTTTCCACAATGGTTGAACTAGCTTACATTCCCACCAGCAGTGTAGGAGGGTTCCCCTTTCTCCACATCCTCGCTACCATTTGTTTTTCTTAGTCTTTTTGATACTGGCCATCTTAACTGGTGTGAGGTTTTTATTTGCATTTCCCTGATAATTAGTGTTGTGGAGCATCTTTTCATATGCCTGTTAGCCATCTGAATTTCATCTTTGGAGAAGTATCTGTTCAGGTCCTCCACCCTTTTGTAATTGGGTTATTTGCTTTTTGGTGCTGAGGCTTCTGAGTTCTTTATGTATTTTGGATGTTAACCCCTTGTCGTATATGTTGTTTATGAATATATTCTCCCATACTGTAGGATGCCTTTTTGTTCTGCTGATGGTGTCCTTTGCTGTACAGAAGCTTTTTAGATTGATGTAGTCCCATGTGTTCATTTTTGCTTTTGTTTCCGTTGCTTAAAGAGCTGCATTCAGAAAAAGTTGCTCGTGTTTATATTCAGGAGATTTTTACTTATGTTGTCTTCTAAGAGTTTTATGCTTTCATGACTTAACGTTTAGGTCTTTGATCCATCATTTCAAGTTTACTTTTGTGTATGGGATAGACAATATTCCAATTTCATTCTCTTGCATGTAGCTTTCCAGTTTTGCCAACACCAGTTGTTGAAGAGGCTGTCTTTTCCCCATTGTATGTCCATGGCTCTGTTATCATATATTAATTGACCATATTTGCTCCTTTCCATTTGTCTGTGGGTCTGTTCTTGTGCCAGTACCAAATTGTCTTGATTACTGTGGCTTTGTAGTAGAGCTTGAAGTTGGCGAGCATAATCCCCCGAGCTTTATTCTTCTGTCTTAGGATTGCTTTGGCTATTTAGGGTCTTTTGTGGTTCCATTTTAATTTTAGAACATTTGCTCTAAGTTCATTGAAGAATGCCATTGATATTTTGATAGATATTGCATTGAATCTGTAGATTGCTTTAGGCAGGATGGCCATTTTGACAATATTCTTCCTATCCATGAGCACAGGATGTGTTTCCATTTATTGGTATCTAATTTCTCTCATTAGTGTCTTGTAGTTTTCAGAGTATAGGTCTTTCACTTCCTTTGTTAAGTTTATTCCTAGGTATTTTATTCTTTTTGATGCAATTGTGAATGGAATTGTTTTCTTGATTTCTCTTTTTGCTAGGTCATTGTTAGTGTATAAATGCAACATATTTCAGTGTATTAATTTTGTATCCTGAAACTTTGCTGAATTCAGTTATTACATCTAGTATTTTTTGAGCAGATTCTTTAGGGTTTTTTATGTACAATATCATGTTATCTGCAAACAGTGACAGTTTAACTTCTTTACCAATCTGGATGCCTTTTATTTCTTTGTGTTGTCTGATTGCCGTGGTTAGGACCTCCAGAACTGTGTTGAATAAAAGTGGAGAGAATGGGCACCCTTGTCTTGTTCCCAATCTTAAAGGAGAGGCTTTCAGCTTCTCGCTGTTAAGTATGATGTTTGCTGTGGGTCTTTGCATATATGGCCTTTATTATGTTGAGGTACTTGCCCTTTATATCCATTTTGTTGAGAGTTTTTATCATGAATGGATGTTGAATTTTGTCGAATGCTTTTTCAGCATCTATGGAGATGATCATGTGTTTTTTGTCCTTCTTTTTGTTAATGTGGTGGATGATGACGATGGATTTTTGAATATTGTACCATCCTTGCATCCCTGAAATAAATCCTACTTGATCATGATGGATGATCTTTTTGATGTGTTTTTTAGTTTGTTTTGCTAATATTTTGTTGACTATTTTTGCATCTATGTTCATCAGGGTTGTTGGTCTGTAATTTTCTTTTTTTGTGGTGTGTTTGCCTGGTTTTGGTATTAGGGTGATGCTGGCCTCATAGAAAGAGTTTGGAAGGATTCCCTCCTCTTCTACTTTTTGGAAAAGTTTAAGGAGAATGGGTATTAGGTCTTCACTAAATGTTTGATAAAATTCAGTGGTGAAGCCATCTGGTCTAGGCATTTTGTTCTTAGGTAGTTTTTTGATTACCAGTTCAATTCCGTTGCTAGTAATTGGTCTGCTCAGATTTTCTGGGTTTTTTTGGGTTAGCCTTGAAAAGTTGTGTTTTTCTAGAAAGTTGTCCATTTCTTCTAGGTTATCCAGTTTGTCAGCATATAATTTTTCATAGTATTCTCTAATAATTCTTTGTATTTCTGTGGTGTCCATAGTGATTTTTCCTTTGTCATTTCTAATTCTGTTTATGTGTGTAGACTCTTCTTTTTTTCTTGATACATCTGGCTAGGGGTTTATCTATTTGTTTATTTTCTCGAAGAATCAGCTCCTGCTTTTGATTCTTTCTATTGTTTTATTCTTCTCAATTTTATTTATTTCTGCTCTAATCTTTATTATGTCCTTCCTTCTACTGACTTTGGGCCTCATTTGTTCTTCTTTTTCTAGTTTAGTTATTGTCATTTAGACTCTTCATATAGGATTGTTCTTTTCTGAGGTAGGCCTGTATTCCAATATACTTCCCTTTCAGCATGGCCTTCGCTGCATTGCACACATTTTGCAGTGTTGAATTATTGTTGTCATTTGTCTCCATATATTGCTTGATCTCGGTTTTTATTTGGTCATTGTTCCATTGGTTATTTAGTAGCATGTTGTTAAGCCTCCATGTGTTTGTGGGCTTTTTCCTTTTCTTTGCATAATTTATTTCTAGTTTCATACCTTTGTGGTCTGAGAAGATGGTTGGTCCAATTTCATTCTTTTTGAATATACTGTGGCTGTTTTTGTGACCTAGTATATGATGTATTCTTGAAAATGTTCCATTGACACTTGGGAAGAATGTGTATCTTGCTGCTTTTGGGTGTAGAGTTCTGTAGATGTCTATTAGGTCCATCTTTTCTAATGTGTTGTTCAGTGTCTCTGTCTCCTTACTTATTTTCTGTCTGGGTAATCTGTCCTTTCCAGAGTGGAGTGTTGAAGTCTCTTAAAAAGAATGCATTGTATTCTATTTCCACCTTCAATTCTATTAGTATTTGTTTCCCATATGTAGGTGCTCCTGTGTTGGTTGCATTCATATTTATAATTGTTATATCCTCTTTTTGGATTGACCCCTTTGTCATTCATTATGTAATGTCTTTCTTTGTCTCTTGTGACTTTTTTTGTTTTAAAATCTATTTTGTCTGATAAAAGTATTGCAACACCTTCCTTTTTCTCCCTGTTAGTTGCATGAAATATCTTTTTCCATCCCTTCACTTTTAGTCTGTGTATGTCTTTGGGTTTGAAGAGAGTCTCTTGTAGGCAGCATATAGATGGGTCTTCTTTTTTTATCCATTCAGTGACTCTGTCTTTTGATTGGTGCATTCAGACCATTTACATTTAGAGTGGTTATCAATAGGTATGTACTTATTCCCATTGCAGGCTTTAGGTTCGTGTTTACCAAAGGTTCAAGGGGAGCTTCCTTACTATCTAAGAGTCTAACTTAACTCACTTAGTATGGTATTACAAACACAATGTAAAGGTTATTATTTTTTTTTCCCTTCCTTTTCTTCCTCCTCCATTCTTTATATATTAGGTATGATATTCTGTAGTCTTTGTCTATCCCTTTTTATTACCTCTGGTGACAGCTATTTAACCTTAGGAACACTTCCATCTATAGCCGTCCCTCCAAAATAGACTGTAGAGATGGTTTGTGGGAGGTAAACTCTCAGCTTTTGCTTATCTGGAGATTGTTTAATCTCTCCATCAAATTTAAGTGATAATCTTGCCAGATAGAGTATTCTTGGTTTGAGGCTCTTCTGCTTCATTGCATTAAATATATCTTGCCACTCCCTTCTGGCCTGTAAAGTTTCTGCTGAGAAGTCTGATGATAGCCCGATGGGTTTTCCTTTGTATGTGTTCTTATTTCTCTCCCTGGCTGCTTTTAGTACTGTGCCCTTGTCCTTGATCTTCGCCATTTTAATTATTTTATATCTTGGTGTTGTCCTCCTTGGGTCCCTTGTGTTGGAAGATCTGTGCACCTCCATGACCCAAGAAACTATCTCCTTCCCCAGATTGGGGAAGTTTTCAGCAATTACTTCCTCAAAGATACTTTCTATCCCTTTTTCTCTCTCTTCTTCTTCTGGTACCCCTGTAGTATGAATATTGTTCCATTTGGATTGGTCACACAGTTCTCAGTATTCTTTCATTCCTGGAGATCCTTTTTTCTCTCCGTGCCTCAGCTTCTTTGTATCCCTCTTCTCTAATTTCTATTTCATTTATCGTCTCCTCCACCATATCTAATCTGCTTTTAATACCCTCCAGTGTGTTCCTCAATGATTCGATCTCCATCCTAAATTCGTTCCTGAGTTCTTGAATATTTTCTGTACCTCCAGGAACATGTTTATGATTTTTTAAATCTCTTTCAGGAGGATTTATTAGTTCAGTCTCACTAGACCCATTCTCTGGGGTTGTTGAGATTTTGGTTTGAATCAGGTTCCTTTGGCATTTCATATTTGTATGTGGTACCCTCTAGTGCCCAGATGCTCTACTTTCTGGAGCAGTTCAACCCTTGGAGCGATGTCGGGGGTCGCAGGAGAGTGGAGCTGGTGCCTTGGGAGAGGAAAGAGCTGTTTCCTGCTTCCCAGCTACTATGCCTTTCTCTGCTGCCAGAACCAGTGGGCTGAACACATAGGTGTAAGCCTGTATGCTTTGCCTTTGTAGCTGCTCTAGGCAGGGCTTTCCTCTGGCTCACCTGACGCCAGGGCAGGGTTTGCCGGTTTGCGAGCCCAGTGCGGGCTGGCTCAGAGGAAGGCCCACCAGGCTGCATTTCACAGTGGGAGGCCTTGCAGCTGCATAGCCAGCCAGGGGGCTAGAGCGCCTGAAGATCGTGAAAGTTCCCAACCTGCTGGGTAGAGCATGCATGGACAATTCTGTTTACTTGTCCTTTCTCCTGAGCAGTAAGTTCTGTGCAATCCTTGCCCCTTTCGCAGCCCTCTCGTTTTTAGGAAGTCTCTCAGACTGCCCTCCCAGATCAGCCAGATATGGATCCCTGTTTTCCACAAGCAGCTGGAATCTCCTTTTCTCCAGATATTCCACTTGTCTTAACTTTCCAACCCCACTAATCACCAGAGCACCATGCTTTGTAGGTTTGTGCTCCCAAAGCAGATCTCCAGGGCTGGGTGTTCACAGTCCCAGGCCCCTAGTCTCTCCCTGCTCTGTTTCTATTCCTTCTGCCAGTGATCTGGCAGGGGGAAGTGCTTGGGTCCTGCTGGGTCCCAGCTTTGGTACATTACCCTGTTCCATGGGGGTCTGTTATTTCCTCCAGGTGTATGCAGTCTGGCGCAGCCTTCTTTCCTGTTGCTCTTTCAGGATTAGTTGTATTCATTATATTTTCGTATAGTATGAGGTAGTAGGAGGAGGTCTCTGTCTCACCTCTCATGCCGCCATTTTTAATCCTTTCTGAGTAAAAATCTCTTTTATTTTATAAATAATATTTTATGGTGGTGGTTGTAGTAATATCCTTTTTATATTCTGAGGGTTTTGATTATGGCAGTATCTAGCAGTAGCTTTTGGATTTAGTACTGTTCTTAAAACCGTTTTAAGTTAAAAACTCTTATGTCTACAAGATATCCTGTTAAAAAATTTGAAATCTCTGTATTTGATATGTTAATGTTAGTGAAGCTTAAAACAGGCTTTTGTTTCTTTTGCTAAAAGTATCACTGAGGCCTTAAAGCATCAATTAAAATATATTTATTTTGTGTTTGATGAGTGTCTAACACTGCTAGTAGCTTTACAAGGTACAGAAAAATAAAGCATGGTTCTTGTTCTCAAGGACCTTGAAGTTTAGTTGGAGTGACAAGCTAGTTTCCTATGCAAATGTTTCTGTTATGGGCATTAATTAAGTGTAAGGGGTGCTGTGGAAGCTCAATTGTATATTTGGTTCACAGATTTTTTTTTAATCACTCTCTGTGTGCCACACTCTCTACTTAGTTTATTATTTCATTCTCCTAGTTCTATGAAGGAGATACTTTACAAATGGTTTAGTTCATAGATTTTTTAAAATTCGAAGGCCATCTTTTGGATACTTTTAGTCAAACTTTGTGGATTTTTAAGATAACTTAGATGTTTATAATTTCTAAGAGAACAAAATTTTCCTAAGACCAGTTTAGGAAAAGTATAATATATATTATAGTGTAATTTAATTCTTATTTAGCCAGCATAATGTAACTCATCTATTTCCACATGTATGTTTTAGAGCCCTCAAGCTTTCTGGGGCTACCCTGTTCTTAATGTTCACTTAGAATGTTAATAGCTTCACTTTAGTATTAGTAGGGACTAGATACTTCCACCCCTATTCTAGGCTTTTTAAGGTTTGGCATCCTCTAATCATATTTAGGGAAAATTTCTTATCCATTGACTCTGCAGCCAAAGTATTTGCTGCCATGTGAATTCTAATCATTGCTTTAGTCTTGTCTGTGGTTTGTCCGGGAACACTACTCCTTTTTTATTCTCTAGAATACAATCCATAGAAAGATGTCGTGTGTCACAGACTTTGGCTGAAGACAAAGGGAAATTATAGTATAGCAAAGAATGGGCAAGGATTTAAAATGAATATTAGACATTATTGCACAGAACAAGGAACATCTTCAATATTAATATAATTAGGATGTTAATTAGGATAACAGTGTATGCTAAATTTTCTGTTATCTCCTCGATTTGATGTTGTTACCTTTAGGGCTTTCTCATTCTATTGAAGGAGGCAACACAGTTTAGTTGGAGACAATGTGGGCTGTGGAGTCTCTACTGCCTCAGTGCAAATCCAGCTATATGACTTACCGTCTTTGTCACTTTGTGATCATTATTTAACATTTTGTTCTTTAGTTTACTCATCTATAAAATGGATGTATTATCTCATAGTGTTACGGTGAAAATTGAGACAATACATAATAAACTGCTTCACATAGTGTTCATTCAATGCTTATGATTATTACCAAATGACACTTGGCTTCTACATCTCGTTCTTCTGAGAGTCCTAGAGCTCACAGAACTCTTACCTCCTTCACCGGCCATGAGAAAAACCCCTTTAAGTCCTGTGAATTTAGCTAAATATCTTTCAGTTTAGTCAGGCCCATCAAGATGCTTTCCTGAATAAGAGGACCCTTAATTCCAGGATGAAATATAGGCATCTTCATTATGACGCATGCACAATTACAATCATGTTTTGTTGCAAATGAATTCCCCCCTCCTCCTTTTTATATTAGACCTCTTACACATATAATTGAACTTCTTAGGTAAGAGTTGTTTTTTCAGCTGATAAATTAGAGCCTACTTATCCCTAGTCACCAAATTTGGATTGATTTGCATGTTCTTTTAAGAACATATACTTCATGAATCCCTTGGATAAAAATGAAAGATTTATGTTGCCTTATTTTTTCATTAGGTTACTCTTTGGTCTGTGGCAGCCAGATGAAAGAAACTCCCCCATCATTTCCAGAGAGTGATAAAGAAGCCTCACAACTGGAGCAAGAATATGTCCATCGAGTTTATGAGGAGATTGCTGGACACTTCAGCAGCACGAGACATACCCCTTGGCCACATGTTGTGGAGTTTTTGAAAGCCTTGCCGAGTGGTTCCCTAGTGGCTGATATTGGTTGTGGAAATGGAAAGTATCTTGGAATCAGTGAGGAACTGTGTATGGCAAGTAATTGTTGCTTCTGTCATTTCATTTGAATCTCATATTAACCTGACTAGTAGGTATTTTTAGGATAAGGAAATGGGATCTGAGTACTGTTTTTCTAGGCTGTTCAGCTAGTTACTGGGGAAGCCAGAACTCAAATCTAGAGTTTAGTATACTCTTTCACTTTAGTGCCTTTGTCTTTTATTTCTCTGCACTTTAAACTATATATTGTCAGTCTGGTTTTCTTATAATTACGCATTAATAGTTTTTTAAATGTGTATTTTTGAGAAATACAAATAATATAGCCATATTTCAGAAAATGGATGGAGTATACCTTCAGAAAGGAAAGGTATTTGCCTATAATCCTTATACCCTAATAAACCAGTTTATTGTGAAAAATATAGTACATTTCCTATAATTTGTTATATAGTTATGAATATGCATACAATTTGATAACTCATATGTGTCATTAATATTTGCATTTTAATAGGTAGTCTTATAAAGTTCCTGGACTTAATATTTTGTGAGGTGGATGATACCTGACATTTCGTCTTTTCAGTTTGCAGCAATTATAAATAACACAGTGATGAACATGTACATTGAGAGATGATGTGACAAAAAGGAAGAACATGGATTTGTGGGAAGAGAAAAACCCAGGTTTAAAATCTGGCTCTACCAATTAACTGCTGTTCACCTTGGGGCCAATTGAATTGCTTATCCTCTTTAAAATAGTTCACTCATCTGTAATATAATAATACCTAACTCAAAGTATGTTACAAGGATTAAGTGCATTAATACAAAGAATCTGCTTTAATACATAGTAGATACTCAGTAAAAGCCAATCTTTTTAGCCTGATTAGCTTTTTTCATATTTTTGGATTTCTTTTAGGATAAATTTTGAGATTAACTGTTGGCCAAAAGTTGTGAATATTTTTATCTTCTTTAAAAAATTGTTTGCCAAATTTTTTTTTTAATTGGTTGATCCAGTTTGTACTGTCCACCAACATGAGTAAGTTTTATTATTGCTATCACCATAGTGTACTTTGGTTTAAAAAACTTGTTTGTTTTTTAGAGGGAGGGCAGGACAGGAAAGGGGGCCAGTCTACTCTTCCATTCTTTATTTTTTTCATATTTATTTATTTAAAGTTGAGGTACATTTTTTAAGTTAAAGTACAATAAAATGCACAAACTTTGTGTACAACTTGATACATTTTGACAGATGTATGTAACCGTCACCCAGATCAAGATAATAAGTATTTTTGATACTTTAATAAGAGAAAAATGAAATCTTGCTTTAGGGTTTGCATATTTGATTACTAGGTTGAATATTCTTTCATTTTTATCTGTACTTCCAGAATTGCATGTTTAATATTCTATTGAAGATTTAAAATATAAGTGTAAGCTATAAGCCTAGCCAATATTAGTGTTTTTATATCATTGCTCTCCATCTAACATATAGAATTATGTAGTTTTATATGAGTCCTTTAATATGTAAATATTTATAAATAAGCCATTTCTGTTCTATTGTTGACATTATACAACATTATTAGGGAAAATTTCAAATACTTTATACTAATGTTAGTATAAAATACAAGGAAGTTTAAAAATAAAAAGGGAAGACGAAGAATAGTGATATTTGACTAAAGTATATGGAAGAGTCAAGCAAAATAAGTGCCAGTCGAGAGTACTGAGCCAGGCGTGAGCCAGGCCTGCATTAGACCGGGTGCTTTATAGCTGGAATTGCCCCACCTCTCTCTGGCTGGCGAAAGGGAGCACTCTGTACAAATAACTGTAAAAGCCTGGCAGGAAGAAGGAAATTGTCTCATTTTGTTTGAATGTTGTTCTCTTTGTTCTGTTTTATATGTGGTTCTCAGATAATAACTTTCCTCTGATGAGTAGTTATTGAGCTCTATCTCTGGGTATTTGTTTAACAGATAACGTTGGATTTCTTCCTGTTGACCTTTAGAAAGGTATAGCAAGCTGTCAGCATCAGGCATACTTGAAATTTCTGACTTCATGAAAATTTTATTGGTAAAAAGGTGGCAAGCCCCAAAATATAATATGCATATTATTTGAGTAGTATTATCATCTTGATATTGTGACTGTTGGCTCAGTGGCATAGACTACAAGCGAAAATAAACAAAAGCAATAAGCCAGTGATGTATCTTACATAGGTAAAGGGAGC
This sequence comes from Manis pentadactyla, assembly GCF_030020395.1. Classification (NCBI taxonomy): domain Eukaryota; kingdom Metazoa; phylum Chordata; class Mammalia; order Pholidota; family Manidae; genus Manis; species Manis pentadactyla. The sequence continues at coordinate 34,379,324 of NC_080031.1, read as the reverse complement.
AATTAATTGGGAATTGTGCCATCGTTGTTATTAATCCGAACTTAGTACTTTTCCATCTTAAAATTTAACAAAGGAAAATTGCTATACTTGACCTCTTGCTTGGTACCTTTATTATACTTCAGAAATTAATGCAGCTCTGGTATACAATACAGAAGCTGTTTAATACCAATTAGAAATTCAGAAAATTCATATTAAGTATGACTATCATGGTTGTGTGATTTAATTCAGTAAGAGTTGTTTTGACATGAAGATTCATGTTCTTTATTCTTAGATGGACTGCGCAAACCCTAATGATTAATGCTTACTACATTGAAAATTCAAATGATAAATATAAGCTTGAGGTGGCTACTTCTGCTTGATAGTCTTACACATTTCTTTTTCTCTATTGCAGAGATTGGGTTAAGAAGAAATGTCTGGGGATAATTGCTAATCAGTATTTTAACATTTCTTAAGCCCCTGTCATTCCCCCCTCAGTTTAAATGTTCACATTGTATGTATTCTTAGAACTAGACAGCAAAACCGTGTACAAAAATAATGACAAAACTAGAGAGAAGTTAGGCCCAGCCCTTAAAAGCTTCACACAGAACTAACGTGTGCATAAGGCATTTTAGGCCTCACCAGCTTGGGAAGATGGAAGGGCACTGCTAGCTGCCTTCAGTGCTGTCATTCACACAGGATGGTTTGGTTAAACTAAAAAGTTTAGTTAAATAGCATTTTATAAATTTTGAATTTAGCACTTTCTTGGTATCTATGTGAGCTGTTCAGCAGAAATAATAGCTTTAAAAAATGAAATAAATAGTGTTACTTTTTTATTGTTTTGGGACTTTATTTTCTGATTATACAAATACATATTGAAAAACATAAGGAGGCAGGAAAAAAAACCCCAAACCCAGCCTTCTCCTGCCCTCTGGGCCATCACAGTGTATTTCATATAGTAGTGAGAGATACCTTCAGTCCTTTATTTGTAGTTGCCCCAAGAAGACTAATGTCTATATTTATGGAATAATTTCCATTTTTGAATGTGTAGTACTACAAAAATACCAAGGCTCTGAGTGATGATTTACATACTAGTTAGGGCCTCCTATTGCCACCACTGTCATTTTTATTCTACTCATTTTGTTCCCATTCACTAATTTGAGTTCTGTTTGATACCTGTTAAGGTAATAAGTGCTGCCCAGTAAATGTTATAATCTGACTTTGTATTGGCTATAAAAATTAATTATATCATGGTCTTAGACCATTTCACAGTGAGTATGAAGTGTGTCTAATAACTTCACATATGAAGTATGTGAGGAATAAGCCCATTACTCTTAATTTCTCATGATGTTTAAAAAAGATGTTATGAAATCCTTTCTTTCTCTATTATAGATTGGTTGTGATCGTAGCCAAAAGCTTGTGGAGATTTGTAGGGAGAGGCAGTTCCAGGCCTTTGTCTGCGATGCGCTGGCAGTACCGATCCGCAGTGGGTCTTGTGATGCCTGCATCTCCATTGCTGTTATTCACCATTTTGCAACAGCAGTAAGTATTGTCTTTCTCTCTCCAAAATCTTTTAACTAAATTGGCAAGAAGTCTTCATGGATTTTACAGATTTGGACCCTATTTTAGTTTTGCTTTTCTTTCCATGTTTTTCTTATTGTCATACAGTTTGTCCCATTTGTTAAGAAAGCGTGTGGAACAGAGCTGAGCCACATGGGAGCTGTGCTCACACAGAGGCCTGGCGGGGCTCCGCTTGTATGGCTGCATGTGTCCTTCCTTTTCCTGTCCTGAGTCTAACTCGTCTTTAAATGCCTTCCTCAAATCCACAGTCCCAGAATTGCAGCTTTGAGAGACTTTAAGAGGGCATCAGCTCTGGGCCTCTCGAGCTCCTCGTCCTCCTTTGCTGCCCTCACTGCCCTCCCTCATATCCAAGTTTTACTTCCTTCCCATACTGTTTTTCCTCTTTTCCTATTCTTTTTTGAAATTTGAGTAGTTAACTGGTAGTAGGATGTCACTGATACTTTTAATTAGTCACACATGTTCCTAATATTAAAATAAGTGAATTTAATGTTTTATATTTTTCTTATAGGAAAAAAGTCTGGGTGTCAGTGGTCCCTCCCCTGACCTAAGCAGTAACTTCATATATCACTCTGTTGGCGTCACCAGTATTTTCAGTACACCTTATGACCTTAACTTAATTCAAAACAAAACAAAACAAAAGGAAAAACCCTCTATGCCTCTGTTTTATTAAAAGCGTTATTTCCTTTTCCCTACTTCAGTACATTTTTCCCCCTTCCGTCAGAACAAAATTCCCTTCCCTTTTTCTTTTTTGTTTTATATAAGATACTCTGTTAGATTTTTGGGGCTGTTCATCTTAATGGAAAGCAGTCCTATAGTCAGTTATATTTTCCTGTTCCCTCTCTGTATCTCTTTCTAGATGATAAATGGCCATATGCTTTTTTCCTAGGAGCGTAGAGTGACAGCTCTCCAAGAACTTGTTCGACTCCTGAGACCTGGTGGGAAGGCACTCATTTATGTCTGGGCAATGGAACAAGAATATGATAAGAAAAAGTCTAAGTATCTTAGAGAAAACAGAATTAGCCAAGAAAAGAAAAAAGCAATCAACAGTGGTACATCAGTGCAAGAGTTGCTTGTAGAGCAAATGCCTAATGTGGACAGTCAAGATCCAGCATGTTCTGTCCCCTCCATTACTGACTTTCAGGAGGGAGCATGTAATTCAAGGAAAGTTACTAATTCCAAGCTGCCTATTCACACTAACAGGACTTCTTTTCATTCCCAAGACTTACTGGTTCCCTGGCACCTTAAGGGAAACCCTGGTAAAGATAAACGTCTTGAGCCCTCTGGTCCGGGGGCAGCTCGTGACCCGAGCGCTGTGTTTCATCGTTACTACCACGTGTTCAGTGGGGGGGAATTGGAAGCTGCCTGCCGGGCTTTGACTGACGTGAGCGTGCTGCAGAGCTGCTATGATCAGGGGAACTGGTGTGTGATGCTTCAAAAGGTCTGAGTATCTCTATGAACATGTATACAGGGAAGAAATGATCCGCTTTTTTTTTTTTTAAACAAAGGAAACTGTTTTTTAGTTAAAGAGAAAACTTGTGGAAAAGTACCAAAGGAGAGTGCCCAAGAGAAATTTGGAAGTAGAGACCAGTTAAGAAACATTTAGTATATACTCTGGCTGACCGTATTATGGCCCTAAATGTGGGCTTCGCTTATAGGGAGGAGCAGGTGTGTTTTTTTTAAAGTGATTCAAGTAATTTGTGAAGTATCTGGAATCCACATGTACAGAGTTGTACTGATAAACTTTTGTTATAAAATGTTACTAAATGAACTAAATCTTCGTAAAATAATCATACATTTTAATAAAGAAAATATTCCTATTCAGTGGAAAATTATCTAAAGTTTTACCTGTGATCGTTAGCTCTATAAAATCATAGATGATAACTGCTCTATCACCAAACTTTACCAGCACAGGGCTTGACATGTAGTAGGTGCTCAATAAAATCTTAGTCGGTCAGATACACCCATATGTTACTAGGAGCTTCATCCAGCACTTATTGAACCCCTACTATGTACCAGTTACTATGTAAGTACTGAGGGGAAAGCAGTGGCCAAGGAAGAAGAAAAATTTGTTTACATTCTAGAAGAGAAGAGACAATGAGTAAATAAATAGTTACTCCATACCATGGGATAAATGCTAAGGGAAAATAAAATAAAGCAGGAAGGAGATTTCAGTTGGGAGAAAAAGATGATTTTTTAAAGGGCCAAAATAACTATTAATTCTCGCTGTAGTTTATTACCACAAGTTAATTGGTATTCCCAATGCATTGATCCAGGTGCTAAAGGCAACCCAAATATGTTCTTTTAACTCCTTTATTTAAATAGCAAAAGTTAGAATCGTCAGTCAGACCTAATTATGCCCTTAGAGCCAAAGCTCTGGTGTCGTTGGGTGTTTCTAGTTAATTCATAGTTTGCTCCAGTCCAGGTACAATCAAGGAGTATTTTTTATCTACAAATATTTCATAGATACCCAGTTAACTTACCAATTAGGTCAAGTTTCCAGGAGGAACAAAGGTTGGAAGTTAATCATAGGTTAAATTATCACACAGAAGGGAAAGTTATTTATTTTTTTAAATACTTTATTTCCAGTGTTCATTGCTTTGTAGTAGTAATGCTTAGGACCACTTAAAGAAAAACTGTTTTTTGTGAATGATGGCTGCCTGGACTATTATATATTTTAGTGATGCTTATCTTCAAACATCAAGTTTTCAGAAAGCTGTAGTGGTCAATAATAGGTCTTAGATGAGATATGATTATTTTTAACATGGAATTTCAGTACAAGATTATACTTGTTCCCTCCAGATGAATGCATAAGGTTCATGATATAGGAAAAAAGAATACAGGGCTAAAAATGGTTTTATTTCAGATATAAATTCTGGGATATTATATCACAGTTTTGAAGTTCAACTCATGCTAATAAGTTTTACAATGTAGATGAAATAGGTGATTTTTTAGGAAGCTGCAAATATTAAAATTAACTCAAGAAGAAATAGAATATGGAAGATACTGAAAAGTAGCACAAGAATTCAGAACTGGGCACTTGAACCAGATTTTCTTAAGTTGAATTCTAAATCTGCCACTTTAAACTGTGGGACTCTGGACAACTTTCTTAACTTCGATTTTTCAATTTTCTTAACCATAAAGTAAGAAGAGATATAAAGAATTGATTGAAGTAATATTTGTAGAGCTCTTAAAGTAGTATAAGAACATAGTATGCATTTGGGAAATGTTTATTATTATTACTCCCAAAGAAGGCACATAGGAGTTTTAGGTGTTGGGAGATGTCAAGTCTAATTTGTTAACTATGTAATAAAAACTATGTTCTCACTGGGTTTTTTGGTTTGTTTGGTATTTTTTTGTCTGCTTGTTCTTACCAGTTGTGACAGATGTATCAAAATTCCCCATTGTGAATGTGGAGTTCTCTATTTTTCCTTTTTAGGTCTATCAATAATAAGAGTGCAAAATGGGAACAATTCAAATGTCCACCAACAGTAGAGTGAGTAAATAATGGTCAGTTCAATGTTACTGAACACAATGAAAGTAAATAAACTATACTTACAAGCTACATTCTGAATGAATCTCAGAAACATGATGAGTAAAAGAAGTCACACACAAAATACCATATGATTTCTGTATAGTTCAGATGTCTCCAAGATGACTACTACTTCTGACAGCAACTGCAGAGTTCAGGAATCCCTGGCAACACCACCTGCAAGTTCAGAGGTTTCCAAGAACTCCCTCTTGATAATTTACTGGAAGGGCTCACAGAACTCACTGAAACTGTTATGTTCATGGTCACAGCTTATTTCAACAAAAGGATACAGATTAAATTGGCCAAAGGAACAGACACTAACAGGCAGGACATTCCATATAGGCTTAGAGATCAATCCCAGGAACCTACGGCAAAGGCTAGACCCCTCTGGGTAAGGTTAACTCAACTACACAATTTTCTTAGGTGAAAATTCAATAACAAGCAATATTAAATTATACTTTGGCAAGGCTGGGTAATAGCTTTGGAAAGGAGGGAATGAGTAGGTCTTCTGGATTGTTTACAATGTTCTCTTACCCTGGGTGGTATTTATGTGGGTGTGTTAATTCACTAACAATGTATAATACACTTAAGATTTGTATGCTTTTAATGTATGTGTGATATAAACTTTAAAACAATTTGTAAAAAAAGTTTTTTAAATAACAGGTAAAACTTTTAAATGTATTTTTATATCAGCTTTTATGAGGTATAATTTACACATAATACTCATCAATTTTAAGTAGACAATTTGATGAGTTCTGACTAATGCATATAATCATGAAATGACCACAATCAAGATAGAGAACATTTCCATCACCCCAAAAAGTTCCCTCCTGCCCCTGTGCAATTAATTTCCTCTCTGGCAAAGACTGATTTGCTTTCTATTGCTTTACTTTAGCCTTCTAGAATTTCTTATAAATGGAATCATACCAGTTTGCATTACCATCAGCAATGTTTGAGAGTTGTAATAACTCTATAACCTTGCCAACATTTGTATCATCAGTCACTTCAATCTTAACCATTCTTGTGGGTGTGTTATAGTATATTTTTATATTTTTACTGCATTGCCCTAAATACTTCCTGTTTGTATGTATTCCTTGGTGAAGTGTTGGTTGAAGTCTTTTGTCAATTTTAAATTGAGTTGTCTTTCATGAGTTATACAAGTTGAGGATATTTTACATAAAAGTGCTTTATCATACATATGTTTTGCAAGTATTTCTCCCAGTCTGTGCCTTGCCTTTTTTTCTTACCAATGTCTTTTAATCATTTTAAATTCGGGTGAAGTCCGGTTTATCAATTATTTTTTAATTATGTAGGTTTTTTTTGTGTGTGTCATATTTAAGAAACTTTTATCTTACCCAAATCACCAAGATTTTATCTCATATTGTTATCTAGAAGTTTTACATTTAGCCCTTACATTTAGATCAATGATCCATTTCATTAAATTTTATATATGATGTGCTATGAAGGTTAGCTCACTTTTTTGCATGTTGTTCCAGTTTTTCCAGCATCATTTCAAAAAGATTTTTCTTTTCCAAATGAATTGCTTGACACTTCTTTGGAAAATCAATTTGACCGTATATATGTGGATATCTTTTTTTGATCTATGTATGTATTTTTATGCCAAAACACACTGTTTTGGTTACTGTAGGTTAATAGTATGTCTTGGAATCATGTAGTGTAAGGCCTCTAACTTTATTCTTTTGTGCACTTAATAGTTTCAAAATATATGAAGCAAAAACTGATATAATGGCAGGAAATGTAGCAAATCAAAAATTATAAATGGAGATTTCAGTAATTGATAAAATAAGTATATAGGAAGTAAGGTTATATAGATGACAACACAACCAGCTCAACCTGATTTACATTCATTGAACATTCTAGACAGCAATAGCCGGATATACATTCTTACCAAGTATGCAAGAACATTTACTGAGAAAGACTATCTTCTGGGTCATAAAATGACTCAATAATTTAAAAAGATTAAAATAAACTAAAAACAAAATGTTCTGTCTGACAACAATGAAAATAACCCATAGATTCAGGGAGAATTTCAAAAGGGAAAATAGAAAGTATTTTGAACTGAATGAAAATGAAAGCACATCAAAATGTGTGCAGGAAAAAAGAAAGGTCTGACATTGCTATCCTCAGAAGATCTACTTACAAGGTTAGCCCTTGGCTCGTGTCTGGGACCTGGATTTCGGAGTCCTTCCCACCACTCTGACTGATAAAAGTGGTTCCTAGTGCCTAACCTGTTTATATAAACATGGCTTATGCTAGACACCTGCTTTCCTTCTGGAAGTCTGAAATTTGGATTCATGGCAGGCAGAGGGTGCCTCTGGCCAGTCCCCAATAAACACTGGGTGCTGAATCACCAGCTTCCCTGGTTGGCAACATTTCATGTTTTTTCTTATAACTTCTTGTTGGGGGAATTAGGAATGTCCTACGTGACTGCACTGGGAGAGTACTCTTGGAAGCTCGTGTGTGGTTTCCTCCGGACTTCAGCCCATATGCGTTCCCCTTGGCTGAATGTGCTGTCCTTTTGCCATAATGAATCTTTGCTCTGAGTACAATAATAGGTTGAGTCCTGTGAGTCCTAGCGAATCACTGGAGCGGGGTGCCTTGGGACTCCCACCACACTGCTAAATAGTACTTAGGGGGAGCATTTATAGCACTCATTGCCTATGTTAAAAATTAGAAGGTCCTGAATCCAAGGACCTCAACTTTTGTCTAAAGAAACTAGAAAAAGAAGAGCAAATGAAATGCAAAGTAGGCAGAAGGGAAATAATAAAGAGTAGAAATCAATGAAATAGAAAAAAGGAGAACATCAATGAAACCAAAAGTATATTCTTAGAGACTAATAAAACTGATAAACTAGCCAGACTGAGTCGAATACGGAGAGAATTCTATGACTTTTATAATTGCAGAAGTCAATAAAACACAATTCAGATAGATTCTCAGATACCCACTTTCAGAGACTAACATTTGGTTGAAAAAAGTTTATACAATTAACACAATTAAAAAATATATCTTTGCAATAGGATTACTTCAAATGGCAACCCAATTTAATTATGCAACTTTTCTATAATTATTGAGGAAAATAATACACTATATATTTAAATATTTGTATTATTAAATATATACTTATTTAAATACATATAAATATTATATATTTATATATTAAACAAATAATGATCTTAGCCAGTTCCTAAATGTGAGTTTGTATTTTGTTTGAGAATTTGAGATTCCAGGTAAAGTAAGCCATGTTAACTGACTGTAAGGATAAAAAGTCTTAAAATGTATTATTTATTCTTTTTGCTGCTTTGAATATTTCTCTATGCCTTTGCATTTTAAAAAAGAAAATTAAGAGAAATTCTTTTTTTTGCATCATTCTCTTCATTGCTTTTCTGCTTTGAAAAAGCAACCCCAGCTGTCAGTCAGGAATTTATTGAAGAGTAAGTCCATTGTTCTTGCCAGGGCGTTAAGTCAACAACTGAATTTTCCACTCACAGAAGTGGATAGGGAATGTTTTACTTCTCTCTACACTACCTATTTCTACTTCTTGATTCCTAGCTACATCTGTGTAGTCTGTCTTCCCTGGAAGCTAAAGAGGGATCTTCAAGATAAAACCTTGCTGTCCTTTTCCTAAAGAGGATAAAAGCAGGGAGACCGGTTAGAAGGCTTTGGCCGCAATCCAGGTGAGAAATAATGATTGGCTTGCAACTGTGTGGTAGTAGCAGAGGTGGTTAAGAAAAAGTAAGCTTTGGGATGTGTAATTTGAAGGTGGAACCATCAGAATTGATGGGTTAGGTATTGTGTGGGAGAATGGGAGACGTGAGCAATGCCCCCATACTTGGTGAGTGTGGAACTTCTCTGCACTTCTTAGGATCTACCCTGTGGGGCTGCTGTCCTTGAGTTCAAATGCAATTTTGGTTTGTCCTTTTCTTTCCCTCCTTGCTTTTAAGCATGGATCCATCATGGTGCTGCCCTGAGCAAATTTTCCTCATAAGATATCTGCAAATAAACCCAGCAGAGCCTTAAAGCTCAGTCCATGCACTGCTGAGCAGCTAGATAGATGTTCACTCAGTGTGTGAAAGTAGAAATAAATATAAAGCAGTGCAAGGATTGTGATCATAAATTCCTTTAGGGATCATTAGACCAAGACAAATGCACATATCTAGGAATTCCAAATTATTGTAAGCAATAGAAAGGCAGTGACTGATGGCTCTTTATTTTTAGTAAATCATATGAGCATAACCTTCAAATGCCCTGTGCAGCTGCAAGGGGGAACAAATGGTGATGAAAAGAGTGATAGAAGAGCTTTATTTTTGCCTTACTTTCTGTTGTAACTCTATTTACAGGCTTCAAAAACACTGAAAAGGAAGTGTGAAAGAAAAAACCCAGAGCTATCCTATCAGAGTGTCAAGTCTCATTGTCTTCAGTCTTGTAAAAGCAATTGGAGTTTGTTATTAATAAGAAATGGCAAGTAAGCCTCTAATGCAATTTTACAGAATGTCCACTCTGGCTTTTGTAGTTTCCAGCAAGGAAAGTAGGGCATTTAAAGAAATAAAAGCCTTTAGAGCTGTTCCAAATGATCAGCATGAAAAGCTGAGCGAGCTGTGTGGAGTGAAGGAGGAGTTCCTGACCTGTGGTCTGTGAACGGGCTTCAGAAGGTTTGTGAACGACCCGCAACTGTATACAAAACTTTGTGGGCAGGTGCATGTGTACATCTTCCTTGGGAGAGGGTCCATATCTTTTTCCCTCCAAAAAGCTGAAACTCACAAAGTATAGACTTCAGGCAGTGACTTCCAGGCAGCCCCAAAGCCTAAGTACCCAAGGCACCAACAGGCTAAGATATAAATGTACCCCAGGATTTCATGCATCTTTGCAAGCCTTCCAACCTTGAGGCAGGGTGTGTGTGTGTAGGGGGGGTAGTATATCTGGTGGATGATAAGCAGTTCAGTCAGTCCTTGGTCCAGCCTCTTGGAAACACTTGGATCCTATGAGAAGAAAAGATCCTATGTGAGTGAAAACTGAAAGAGTATGAGGCATATTCCTTAGTGTGTGATTAACCTTGGGGTGGGATAGGACAGGCAAGATAGGTATTAGCCAGGATACAGGGGGTTATCCTACAAAAAACTTCTGCCTTTTTTTCTCTTAGTAAAATAAGAAGCCTGACTAACACATCTCCTTGTTAAATAGAGCTATTAAACCAATAGTAATGAAAAGACCACCCTTTCAGTTAGACCAGAAACCTTAAGCCAATTAGAAAAAACCCCATTCCCATACAGGCTGTCACAGGTTACTGGACTGCGTAGTCAGAAGACTGGTGGTGTAGGAGTATCTGTGATCTGTCATACTTTTACTCTGGCCAGGAGGATGGAGTGCTGATTGGCTCAGGCCCAGGTTTAGTCCAAGTCTCTGCACCTATCACTGTAGCCAGAGGAATGAGATACCTTGACTGACTTAAGACAATAAGGGCCCTCTTGTGTATCTTTGGGTAGCATCAGTACTGCACAGATTATGGGATTGAGAATGGGAGAAGGTATCTAAAAAGAAATTTGGCTTGTATTGACCAGCATGACAATGGGTGGCTGGGCTGCAAACAAGGGTATTACTGTTGCTCTAGATTACCTCCCCAAAGGGTACATATGAACCTGCGTCCTGCAGATTTGCAGCACTGGCTCCATGAGGCATTCTCGTGGGGCAGAAATGATGTCAGAGCACTTTCTGGCCGGGACCATTATACCCATGGGACTGATAGCAATGTTTGGTGTCTGCAGTTACAGAACAAGGGACCATCTTGCTTCCGAGTAGCAGGCAGAGACTTCAGTGCCGCGCAGAGCAGCGACGACATCAGGAGCAGGGTTGGCGGCAGGGCACCTCCAGGGAGATCTCAAATTTGTGAGGAGACCCCAGTGTCCTTGAGGAGCTCTGTAGTCACCCTTCTCTGAAATTACCGTGGGAACTGCTCCCCACAAACCGGGATTCGGGCACAGTGGAGATGACTGGATTCCTGGGTGGCAGGGGCTAAGCAGCTGCACTTCACCACCAAAGCCAGGGTGGGCGTGGTCACCACAGAGGACAGCGGAGTCCAAGCAGGGGTCGGAAGAGTCTGACTCCCAGGAACCTGTGATGCTGGCTAGCTGAATATGGTGTCCCTACAAGAGAGTTAGATGAGCATCTACTAAATTTTTTTCGTGATCAGTATCAGCAGAAAAGTTATAGTTCATGTCTAACTAAAGTCACCAAAACAAAGAATCATGGCCCTCTATCAATTCCCGGACACGAGCCCTTTGAATGAAGGGGAGGCCAGGGCTCCGTGAAGGAGTCATCTGGTACACTGCTAAAAATGTACACTGTATATCTTTCTCCAAGCCTTCCTCAAAGGACATATGGCCTTATGCCAGGTGGCTGTGCACTGGGGAAAAGGAACTAGAACTTTGGGGGACTACTGGACACTTCTCTGAACTGACACCAATTCCAGGAGACCCGAGACATTGCTGCGGCCCAACAGTAAGAGCAGGGCTTACAGAAGTCAAATGATCAATTGAGTTTTAGCTCAGGCCCAGCTCAAGTGGGCCCAGTGGGTCCCTGACCCCATCTTGTGGTTATTTCCCCAGTTCTGAAATGAGTAAGCAGAATAGACATACTCAGCAACTGCCAGAATCCCTGCATTGGCTCCCTGACCTGTGGAACAGGGGCTATTATGGAAGAAATGGCCAAGTAGAAGCCTCTAGAACTGCTTCTCTAAGGTAAACCAAAAGCAATACCACATTCCTGAAAGGATTTCAGAGATTAGTAAGTACTATCATCAAGGGCTTGGAGGATTCAAGGGTGGTGATTCCTGCCATATCCCCATTCACCTCGCCTCTCTGGCTGCTGTGGAAGACAGCTGGACCCTGGAGAATGATGATGGATTATTATAAACTTAAGCAGATGGTGACTCCAATTAAAGATGTAGTTTAATTGCCTGAGCAAATTAGCACATCCCCTGGTACCCGGTTTGCAGCTGGATTAGCACCCAAAATACATTTCCAACTCAATTTGCGTTTTCTTAGATTAGCTAAATACTGTATTAATTTAATACAGTAATACTGTATTAGTACAATATTTATTATACTAGTACAATATTATTTAATACAAAAATTATGTCACTAAATACTGTACTACTTGAGTAGCTCAAAATATATAATTACTTGGCTCTTAATAACAATCTCTTTTAATAATAGCAAGCCACATTTTGGATTCTCGATCTGTACTTTGAATACAAACTTGGTTCTTTAACACTGAAGCTGTGATTTACTTAGCAGCTAGCAACAGCTCCTCAAGGACTCACAGATGGCATGAACTCATAACTAGATATTCAAAAATCTTCCCAGGCCTCTCCAGCCCTTATTAATTACTACCTTCTCTGAATTCCAGGCCACTTACATACAGCCTGTACCTCAAAACTTAGTACCATGAGTTGATTCTGTCTCATGCTGTTCACAGTCATTTCTTGCATTTTAGGTCATTGAGTCCCACTGTTCTTACTCCTAAATATTTCATGCATTGATTTCTCCCCATATTAAGCTTCACCTCTCTTTGATTTTCCACACTGCTGCTGCCAAAATGGGTTTTAGAAAATCTGAAGTTGTTTCTCCTTAACCGAACTTCACCAGTGACTTTTAATTCTAAGTAATGAAATCCAAACTCCTGTAAATAATAGACGTGGCCCTTTATAACTGTGCTTTGCTAGGTTTTCTCTCAGTTGTCTCTGCTCTGCACCTCACACCCAGGGCTCCATCCATATTTGCTCCTTCCCATGCTTGCTTCACATTTTACCTTTGTTGTTTATTGATTCTTGTTCTTCCTGCTCCCAAAATGTTCTTTCCTGTTATTTTTCACATATTTAAATCTTACCCACTATTCAAAGGCCTGCTTAATGCTATCTCCTCCATAAAAGTTTCTTCCATTCTCCCAGATGGGAATAATTTCTTTTTCTTCCGATTTTCAAAGAGTCTTATCTGGGATGCTCTTGTTTATTCCTTTGTACCTTATATTCATTTGTGTATATGAATTATCTTCTTTATTTTAGAATGTAACCTCTTAAGAATAAGAAACTTGTTGATACTTAGTAAGGAATCAATTATTTATTGAAAGAATGTTATAATTTAAAATATTAGAGCTAAGTATGAGAAGGAAATATTAATAAATTTGATACTGTTGTACTTCTTGTGTCAAGTTTAATTTTTTCCCAAGAAGCCTACAAGTGTATTAAAAAATTAACAATCTAGTATGAAAGAGGTATAGTAATGGGATGAGAACTATATAATGCCATTGGGTTTTAAAAGAGGGTATACTGTCAGTCTCAGTGCTTGCATGATTCATTGATTTGCTATGCAACAAGTACTTATTGAATCCTACTATGTGCCAAGTACTGTGCGGGCACTGGATTATACACTGGTGAATGAGACAGACCTTGCCCTTGCTTTCCTATAGCTTAAAGTATAATGAGGAGGACAAACAATATGTTAACATGGAAATAGTTATATAATTACAAATTCTGGTAAGTGCTCTAAAGAAATAAATTGGATTTGCTGATAGAGAATAAGAGCAGGAGACCTCCTGAAAAATGATGGGGCTACCAAAAAAATTAATGCATTTTTAATTTAAAAACTTTAATAAGTAATGTACTCATATGGTTCAAAATTTTAAAATACAAAAAGGTGTTTAGTGGTTTCCCCACTGAGTAGCTTTTCACTGAATACTTTTCACTGTTTTTTAATTTTTGAAGCCTGTAAGTGTATTACCTATTCAACACCTATCAGCCATATAGCCAGCTCCCAATATCTTGCTGTTTACAACTGTGGTAGCAAGTGGTTCCCAACAGTCCCTGACTGCCTGTATCCATGCCCTCGTTTAGTATCCTCCCTTAGTATGTAGGCTATACCTCATGACTTGCTTCTGACAAATACCATACAGCAGAAGTGATGGGATGTCACTTCCATAAGTAGGTCATAAAAGACTGACTTCTGTCTTACTAGAAGACTCTTATTTTCCTTTTGGCTGACATGCCATGTGGGACCAGCTATGTGGCAAGGAACAAAGGGCAAACTGTGGCAGACTTTTCACTTTCCATCAGTGAGGAACTGAGGTCCTTAGTCCAACAGCCACTGAGAAACTAATGATGCTAAAAACTACTGAATGAGCTTGGAAGCAGATTCTTCCCCAGTTGGGGCTTCAGATGAGACTGCCACTCCTGGGTTGACATCTTGATGGCAGCCTTGTGAGAGGAGAGTGAGTTAGAGGACCCAGCTAAGCTGTGTCCAGATTCTTGACACAAGAAACTGAGATAATAAAAGTGTATTGTTTTAAGTCACAAAGTTTTGGGGTAATTTGTTCTGCAGCAACAGATAACAAATACATCAATTCTTAGCTACTATGAAAATACATATCTACATCTCTAAATTTGTATATACATCAATAATACATCTGTAGGAACAATTCCAAAGTGTGGGGTTGCTAGCTCAAAGTGAATGTGCATTTGTAGACTTGTTTGACATTCTCATATAACCCATTGAAGAATTCATGCTGATTTTTAATCATATCAGCAATATATGAGAATAAGTCCCATCTGAATTTGTTAAAATGTTGGATTTTGCCTGTATGATAGGTGGAAAATCATATGTCAGGGTATTTAATTTTCATTTCTCTTGTAAGTGAGGTTGAACATATTTTCATGTATTAAGTCATTTATAATTCCTTTTCTGTGAATTATCTCTTCATGTTTTCTGATGATTTTTCTAGTTTTTTTCCTCTGTTGATTTTTAGGGATTAGCCCTTTGTGAGATGAGCTGTGAATACTTTTTCTAGCTTTTTATTTTGCTTGGGGATTTGATGTCAATCCTTTCTTAAATGCTTCTGGATTTTGAATTAAATGTAGATCTTTCCCACCACAAGATTAAAGAATTGTCTCATATCTTCTCCTCCATTCCCACCCCATTTTAAATTTTAGTAATCTATTGGTTTTATGTTTTTATCTTTAAATATTGATTCATTTGGAGTTTATCTTAGTGCATAGCAGAACATAAGGATCAAATTTATTCATTTCTTCTAGTCGGCTACTCAGTTGACTCAATACCATTTATTTAGTAGTCTGTATTTGTCCCACTGATCTGAGATGCCACATTTGCCATATATTAATCCATATAATGCCATATATTAATTTGCCATAATTAATGGCTATATTTCTGTGCTTTCTAATTTGTTTCATTATTTTTCAGGCTACTTATTATTAGTTCTGGAAAGTTTTGATTGTTAAGGATTTATAGTATCTGGCGAGTCTAGTCTCCTCCCCCTCTCCACCAATTGCTCCTCTTCAGAGTTTCTTATCCATTGTGTGTGTTTGTGTACTTTTGAATGACCTAATCAAAAAAATTTGTTGGTATTTTATTTAGATTGTAGTAACTTTGTATGTTAACTTAGGAAGAGTTGATGTTTTTTATGATATTGAATCCTCTAATGCAAGAAAATGGCATGTATTTTAATTAGTCAATTTTTGTGTTTGTGTGTGTATATATAATCTTTGATTTATTTGTGCTAATTTTGACCTTCCAGTTGTAATGTACAATAGGTTCTTTTGTTATTTCCACATATCCAGTCACACTATATGCAAATAGGACAGCCTTAACCCTGCATTTACAATTTTTATGACTCTAAATTATTTCTCTTGTCTATTTGTGTTAGCCAGTATTTTCAGTATGATGTTAAATAATAGTGGACTAGTGATCATCTTTGTCTTATTCTTGAGTGAAAAATGAGTCTCATGATTTCCATTATGCAGGCTGGTGGTTTTGAGGCTGAAATGTTATTGTAGTATCCAGTCTATTTCTGTTTTACTGAACTTTGTTTAAACAAGAATGTTAATTTTTCAAATGCTATTGTAGTACCCAAGGATATGAATGTAATAATTTTCTTTTTACCTATAATCTGATAAATTATATTTATAGATGTTTTAATGTTGAACCTGTTTTTTAAAATTTTAAGGTGAACTTCAGTTGGTCATGTTACACTTTTTCTTTTAATGGGCTAATATTTTAATCGGGATGTTTCTCACTGATATTCATAATGGAGAATTATTTGCAGTTTTCTTATATCTATCTGAAGTCTTTGTCAGGTTTTGATGTCCATGTTATATTCTCTTCATAAAACGACTTTGGAAGTCTCCCCGTTTGCCCACCATCCTCCATCTCACTCCTCAAGCTCTTAGCTAAACAGCACTGGGATGGTCTCCTCAGAGGGACGGGAGGATCCTTTCATGAAGCCGTCTGGGAACTTTTGTTTTGTTGGGTGGGGATTAGCTCTTTGGCAAATTCTCTAATTCTTCTACGGACATATAATTAGATTTTCTCTCTCTTCTGGGGTCAAATATGGCATCTTAGAATATTATTATTTTTTTACCCAGGTTTTTATGATTGTTGGCACTGGATTGAACAAAGTGGTCTTTTATGATTCTTTTATCTTTCTTTTCCTGTGCTTACTTTTTTTTATCATATCATATTTTGTGTTTCTGTACTGTCTCCCATTACCGCTTGATTTTGTTAGTGGTTTGTCTATCTTTCTCTCCAAAGAATTAGCTATTGGATTTATTCCTTAATACTGTTTTTCTATTTTCTAACTCATTCATAGCCTTCTTTCTGCTTTCCTTTTTGAGACACATGCTTAGCTCATTTATTTTCATTATCTTTTTATATTGAAGTAAATTTTCAATTTTTCTCTAAGCTCTCCTTTCAGTTCTGATAGTGTCATGTTTCCATCATGATTGATTTTAAGAAATCTGGCAACTTCCATTGTTGTTTCCTTTTTGACCAAAGAATTACTGACTTAAAAATCTTTAAATTTAACAGCACAATGGAACTTTTATTTTACGATTTTCTAATAAGTTTTTCAAAATTCCTTAATTTTTCTACTCTTCTTAAATTTGTGACCAGTGAATGTTCTCTGTTTCTATTTATTATAATTTATTGAGGGTTGGTTTGTGGCCTGACTTATGGTTTGTTTTGTGAATGTCTGAGCATCTGAAAAGTAGGTGTTACTTGGGGGATATAAAGTTGGGTATATATCAAATCAGATCTGCTATATCATCTTATCTGAGAACGCTTTCTTTACTTACCAAATTTAATTAAAACTAGCCCTACCTTCTTTACACCAAGACTACTGGGAAATCCAATATCATTAAACATGGCCTCTTTAAAGGTTGCTCTTCCTATAAGTTAGGGTCCAGCAAATAGCACAGGTGACACACTTAAACTAGGCAAGAGGGGAAAGTTTAATGAAGGGACTGTTCACAAAAAGTGTGGGCAAAGTTAAGGGAAACCATCAAAGAAAGATGAGGCATGCCATGGCTGGCTAGAGCGGGAGCCATAACTCTCCCTATGCAGGAAAAAACAAGGCCAGGAGGAAGGGAACAGTTATTGGAACCATGAGAGGGTAGCTGTGAGAAAGGGCTGTGGCCTTTGATAAAAGAACAGAGGCTGTTTAATCTAAAGCCAAACAAGAGGTGAGTCAGGGGAATAAATACCCCACTTCTCTCTTCTTCTCTCTCTGGACTGCTGCCTGTGTATCTCACTGGTTGAACCCAAGAGGAAACCAGACAGCAAAGAAGCCCAGTGATGCAGTCCAGAAACGCTAACTTCCGGGGGCACAGAACAGGGTGAGAAAAGATGTGGAGGGTTTTTCTATACCTGACAACTAACTCTTTTTGGCCTGAAACCCAGAAATTAACTAATTTCCTACTTCCCTTTCTGAGGAACTGAAAGGCCTGAATATCTTAGGAGTGGGGAAGATTGTTTTGAGAAAGACACAGCATGAGGTAATGGGTTTCAGCCCCCAGCAAGTTCACTATGGATTCAATGTGACCAAAGAAATTGAACGGCGAAACGTTCTTTGGGGTGAAAGAGTCTATTACTCGGCTTGTTCTTCTGGCGGTAAGTGGAGCACTAGCGTCTTTGCCTCTGCCCAGAGCACTGGGCTGAGCTCTCTATATAGATCAGTAACAGCTTATTGCCTAAGGATGTAGAAGCGGTAGCCTAGCAACAGGCCAGTCCTGTGGGGACTTCCTTTCCCTGAAGGACAGCCCACCTTCCCTCCTTCCTTGAGGTCGGTAGTCCCTCACGGTGGTCCTGCCACCTTGAAAAGCAACGATGCCATCTTGCTGCTGACAAATGCCCTCAGAGCCTCCCTTTTCCTGCCGACAGTCCCCAGCCATCACCCCACACGCCCCAGAACTGTATCAGGGTCCACAGGCAGCCGCAGACTGGCCAACACCAGCTCCCTGCACCAGGGCACGGCAGGCAAGTGGGCCGAAGCCCAGAGTAGCCTTGGGGACACAGGGCTGGCTCTCCAGGTTCAGGAGGGAACCCTGACCTGCTGGTTAAGGGGACAGCAGAGGCTGAGTGCCTGAGGACACCGTACAGTGTATGGAGCGTGCGGCAGGTCGGCCTGTCCAGGCAGAGGGGTGACCTGCGTGGCTCCGAGGGTGTAACCACACGCTCTGAGGCCCCATGCAGCCACACCGGCCAGCGGCTGGGGTCTTGAGCCACAGTCAGCCAGACAGGACGTGCCCACGGGGAAGAGGAGCTGGGACGCGGCGACTCCAGGATGGAGCCTGCCCATGCCAGCCCCCCAGGGACGGAGCTACAGAAGGCCCTGGGCGCTGCAGAATGAGCCACACGTCCTGTGCCGACTCTACCTGCTGCAGGAAAGTTTTGGATTCCAGGAGACCGGCCAGGGGCGCTTGGGCTGCATCCTCTCGGGACTGGCCTCCAGCTGGCCCTTCCCGAGGCCGCCTGCTTACCAACCAGGAGCCGCCGTCTTTGTGCGCAATGCCACAGCCTCTCCCGGGCCCTCAGATCAGGCTGCTCCGCACAGACTGTCCCGGTTCCCCAGCTTCCCACCAACAGGGCCGCTTCGGTCTCGGAGAGCCCAGCGGAGACCCGCAGCTGGCGTGCAGCCCTTCCCTCCCTCCCGCAGCCCTGGCACTCACCAGACAGGTAAGCAAAGCGCTTCATCATCAGGTGGTTTAAGTTCAGTGAGGATCCTGGCCACAGGAACCCCAACTTCCCCACACCTTGTAAGCTTATACTATGTCTATTGTTTTTACTGATCAGACGCTTCTGACCTTCTTCAGGAACCAGAGGATTCTGAAGGGTGGGAAGGGGGAAGGACAGAACAATTTTGATCTCTAAAGTCAAGTGGCAATCAAGGGAATAGAGAGCCTCTATCTATCTTAAATTCAGTTTAAACTAGACACAATGGTTCATCCCATATATTGTTCTGTCCTCTCTCTACATAAATACTACACAGTGAAAGAAGATTCCTCAAAAAATGGAAAATCTACATGCCTCAAGTTAGAGAATAACCTTTTTAAAAATCCTGCTTGAGAAAGGAATAGACTCGAGTAATTCTGGACTGCACAGAGTTCACACACAAGCCAGGATATTATTGACGTATTTGACCTGCAGAAGAGATTTGATGCCAAACAGCCAAATGGCAGTTTTTATCCTGGGTGATAACTAAAAAGACATCTTCCTCAGAATGTGAAGGTTGTTGTGAAACAGTATCATTTACAAAACTGGAATCTTTCCCCTCAGAAGCAGGTGGTCCTGTTTCTAATATAGAGGTCCCACCACCACCCCAGGAAGCCTTAGAACATGGCCCTAGTCAACTGAACAAAATGTCAGTGAAGTCTCTCATGAGGGAAATTTAGTGTGAAAATTCCAAGCCAAATGAATTCCTCCAAAGTCCTGAAGTGAGAAATGCACAGGTGACCTCTGGGCCTCCCGGAGGAGACATACAGAGCGAGCCCAGCTGTTGCAGCTGGGAGGCGGAGGTTTGCCCTGGCCAGCAAGCAGGCCCTGGCAGCTTGCTATCTGCTGGTCTGGAAAACTGACAGATGTGGTTTTAAAAAACAACTTTCACAGTTACAGAGACAATGCTCTTGGGCACAAGGGCTGTGATCTCTCCTGGACAAAAAACATTTTCTGTCTATTAATTCTTAGTGGCTGCTGAATTACCATTTTACATGGGTAAAATGGCACTATGGGGGTTTTCCTACAATTTCCATATGGTGTATAACCACCTAGAGCAGTTTTTCTTGCGATATGGCCCCTTATCACCTACATAAGAATTACCTGGTGGCACCTGATGGCGATCCAGGTTCTTGGTCCTGTGCAGCTATAGGAACTAGAATCTCTGAGGCTAGTGTGTGCATTTTGACAGGTCCCTGGATCATGCTTGTGGGCTTTAATGGTAAAGGGGATTTGGTTCTCTTTCTGTTGAAGATTTCCAACAAGATCACTGGTCTCAGGAGACCCAGCTCAGACTGCAGCTTTGGCATTTGCCAACTGTGTGAACCTGGGAAAAACTCACATGTACTTTCTGAGCTAGTTTCTTCATCTATAACCTGGGGTAGATAAAGCCTCCATCATACAGTGAATAAAAGAGATAAAGAGGAGAGAGATATGGAAGAACTTTGCTAACTGCAAAGACCTAAATAAATGATAATTGGTTAGTTTTAACAATAAGAGAGCATGTAAATGGAACAGATTGGTGTAGGAATTTAGAGAAGGGCTGAGATAACATTTGGTTAGGGCAACCAGGGAGGAAATTGTTGGAAGGGGTGGCATTTTAGCTGTACTTTGAAGAGTGGGTAAGGATTTCATAGTTGTAAATGCTGGGAGAATTACAAAGGAAATTGTTGGAAGGGCTGGTGTATAAGTTTCTGTGGCAGGATTCTCACCTGACCCTGGTCAGCTTGCTCCCTGCACACATGTGGGCAATACGTTATTACTGACTCTATATGAATTGCTCTTCCCAGTGCTCTGGGCTGCATGGCTGCAGGAGGGCAGAGGCTGGAGTGGAGGCAGTGTCTAGTTTAGAGACTGGGGTGGTTGCAGTGGCGGAGAGGCCCAGAGGCAGAGACCAGCTTGCCACATGCAGACTTGCTGAGATGAGGGATTCTAGTGACTGACTTGCCACTGTAGAAATAAAGTTGGGTATAAACCCTTTCACCCCAAGAAGAGTTGTCTTGCCAATGGGTTTCAGCCCCAGGCAAGTTCACTATGAATTCAATGTGACCAAAGAAATCGACAGCAAAATGTTCTTGGCGTGAAAGAGTTACACCCAACTTTATTTCCAGGTGGCAGGTCAGTCACTAGAATCCTGTCCACTCAAAGCGAGTCTGCATGCAGCAAGCCAGTCTCTGCCTCTGGGCCTCTCTGCCTGCACAGCCGTCCCACATAGCCTTCCTCTGGGCTTCTCTGCGTAGTTGTGCCATACAGTCGTCACATACAGCCATCCTCTGGGCCTCTATCCTCAGCGCTGCCACCACTCCAGCCTCTGCTCTGCTTTCCTGCAGCCTTGTAGCCCTGCCACTGTGTCATGCCCAGAGTGCTGGGCGGAGCTCTTTATATAGAGTCACCAGCCATGTATTGCCCACAGGTGTGCAGTGAGTTAGTCACCTGGGGGCAGGTGAGAATCCTGGCCATAGGAACTCTCATTTTATCCACAACAATCCATTGTCATTTTTCAGCCTCATTGAATCAAGAGTGAACTTGCCTGGAACTGAAATCCACAGGCAAGACAGGTGGCATTTTAGCTATACTTTGAAAAATGGGTAAGGATTTCAATAGTTGCAAACGTTGGAATTGCAAAGAGGTGGAATCACAAATGCACACGCCTACACTTTCAGACTCTGGTTTGACTAGAGCAGTGGATCTCTACCTCACTGCACATCAGGATCACTTGGGGTGTCTTTTAAAAATATGGAGGTCTGGGCCACACCCAAGGCCAGTTAAACAAGAATCTCTGACTGTTGTTCTCAACTGTTGTTTGCATGGGGAAGAGGGAATGGGAGATGAGGCTGGAGAGAGAGGTTGGGATGAGAATACAAAGGGCCTCAAATGCTAGTTAAGGAAAGTGGAACTTGTGTAATAGGGCAGAGTCCTCGTAGTCCTCTGAGAGGGATTAAAGCAGCAGTTCAGGACGATCTATCTGGGAGGCCTAGAGAGTGGGCTGGGGTGGGAGGGGGGAGGCTGAACAGAGTGCAAGGAGACTAGTTAGGAGGCTAGCAGAGTAGTCTATGACTGATGTGAAAGAAAAACTAATGCAAAAGAAGATCAGAAGAATGAAGGCAGATGCACAGCTTCAAAGTACTGATTGCTTGACAGCTAGACAGAAGGTTAAAGAAAAGGTGTCAACAGGAATGTATTTCTGGTTCCTTTCCACTATAATAACTGATCTGTAACCTCCTGACTTAAAGAGAAGACAATTATTCTAGCACTTAGAAACTTGGTTCACTGATTGTTTTCCTCCTTCTCTCTCTCCCTTCTTTCCTTCCTTCCAAAAGATTCAAGACCTCTGATGCCTTTTAAATGTTTCAAATGCTTCTTAAGCATTGTTCAGATAATTATACTTCAGAAAACAGTGGTAAATGTCAAAATTAAAGGTGATTGTTAAATGTATTAGTTGATTAAAAATGTAAAAACTTACTAAGCTTTTCTTAAAGGGGCAGAGTATTCACAACTTAACATAGTTCCATTTGTTTTTGTGGTGTTCAGTGGACAACTTGCCACAGTAGAGATAAATAGTGATTTGAGAAATTTTCCTGGATCTTAAGTAGTACAGAAGATTTTTGTGTATTTAACTGTCTTTTACAATGAAATGGTAAGAAACTGAAGTGGTTGGGTAGCAAAGGGAAGGAAAAGAAAGGAATGATTGTAAAAATCCTATAAAAGAAGATTTAGCAACTACTCTTCTGGGTAGAAGCAAAGGCAAAAAGAATAGCTGGCACCCTTGAGGAAAGCCCAGATACCTGAGGGGAGTTGGCGATTGGGAAAGATAGATCCAGTGTCGGTTACTCCTGAGTTTGAGGTGCCACCCTCCCTTCCTCCTTTCCACCTTTACCTCTTCTTCATTCCTGGGTCAGGTAGAGCAAGTAACTCCAATGATTACAATTTTATTGCCCCAGAAAACTAACCATTTTGTATCTAGTTTGACAATCTTATTTCAGCATTTTTTTCCTAACAGGCAATGTATTTTGGTTGTTCATATACCCCTGGAACCAGTGACCTTGTCCTGCTGGTTTTTTATTAATAGGTTGAGTAAAACTTTGATATGTGTAAAAATAATTTTGACTGAGTATTCTGTATAATCTGATCTGTAACTATAATCCCATTCAGAAGACCTGTTTCATGTGAGCCAAGCTTCTGCATATGAAGCAGCTTCCATGGTCATGAATCTATCTTTGCCTGTGGCAGCTGTTGGTCTCCTGCAGTTCACTGAATGACAGACAGAAATTGCAACATATTGTCACCCCTGGGTCCTGGTCACTATGAGTGACATTGTCATAGTTCTTCAATGGGCTAAGCAGAGAGAAAGACTTTTCAATAATTCTCTGGCACAGTTTCTTCCTTCTGGAGCTGCATTGTCCAATATGGTAGCCACCGATGAGTGATTACATATGACTATTAAAATCTAAATTAATTAAAATGAAATAAAAATAAAAAATTCAGTTCCTCAGTTGGATCAGTCACTCAAGTGCTCACTGACCACACGTGGCTAGTGGCTATACCATAGGCTGCAGATACAGAACATTTTATATCATCACAAAAAGTTCTATTGAACAGGGCTGGTGTAGGAAATTTTCAACCTTAAGTGAAAACGTACAATAAAGCAGGCTATCCGAGTCTCAGGAGTGCTCTGGAAATCTGGCTTGAGATACAAAAATATTTAAAAAGGCTTATCATTACCCTATAGCATGCCATGTTATACTTTTTACATTTACACCCCTTTGGTTAATACTATCTTTTGCAGTGACATTTGTTCACGAAAGCAATTGGGTGTCAGCTTCAGCATGAGCTCTAGATCTGCAGTATAACCATTCCATATATGCTGTATCCTAGCAAATAGGAAGGGGTTTTTCAGGCAGAATCCCTCAATAATGGATATGATTATTTTTGCCAAATCCACTGTACTTATTTTCTAGAGCTACACTGACACTATGAATTGTACAGATTTCTGTGGTATGTGGGAAATAGTTCCATAAGAAATTAGGAAAAAGGAAAATAATGCAGACGTTTGAATTTTCCTTCAAGAAGATAAGTCATGAAAATAAGCTAGTTTGAGGAAATAAGCAGAAACCATAGAGAAGTGGTAGCACTCAAACTTGTGCATTACAACTTTCCTAGCATATGTCTGGGTGTGGCACCATTGATATTCTGTCCCTTGGAGAGTTGCCTCTTTAGATTACAGATATGCCGGGGAATGACCGTGTTTCCTTTGTGACATATCCAGCACCTGTTCACTAATAATACTTAATTAACATAACCTAATATAAAGCAGGGAGTTATAGAAGTTGCTGCAGTTGTAAAGCAGTGGGGAGACTTGCAGGATCTCCTACTTGAGGTGGAGGGTGTGCTGGTAATGGGGGGTAATAATGTTGATGTTGAAATCAGATTATCTTGGGTTCTTATTGATCTTAACCTCTCTCATATTGCCCATCTGTGAAATGAGGGTAACCACAGCATCTTTCTTATGCGGTGTTGCAAGGACTAAAGGAGCTAATGCATGTATATTGCTCAGCACAGGTCATGGCATGGACAACACCCTCAGTAAATGTGAGGTTTTTCCCTCTCTTGCCTCCTCTTTACTCTTCTCCTTTCCCCCCTCCCTCTCTCAAAGCTTTAACTATTTTAGTATAAAATTATTTTCAATACGAATTACGCAAAGTTGCTGACATGTCACAAGTTGTTATGCAGTAAAGGTAGTCCCTTATTTTTTCTTTTCTACCTATGTTGCTTTCCTGTTAGTGTTTTGTTACCATAACTGTCCACATATTCAATGCCATCCCTCAAATTATATCCTAATTCTACCCCTAATCCCCCTATAGGATCTTGTTACATGATGTCTAAAGTGGTTACAGTGACTGACTCTTCAACAGATTTATGGGATTTTTCTATAGTAAGCATCTAATCTGAATATCTCAGCCATGACTGACTAGCCCCTGCCACTGAAAAAGCTTTTGTGATGTCTCTTCCTATGATTATAAGGCACAGTTCTCAAGGAAAGCAGACTAATTTTAATAAAAATACAAGCACAGCATAACTTACAGAATAAATCTACTGCTGGGAAAAACAATTGTGCTCCAAAACACATGGGATTTAGGACAATACTATATAGAAATGTGTCATTACTTCCTTCCATTATTATGGGTATTTAAGAGTTGATTGGTACTTTAAACACAATGAACTTTATGTATGAGAAAATAGAAATATGTCATATTTTGTTGTTCCATGCTTTCCTTGCTTGGAGGACCAAAAACTGTAGGCTTAGCCAACCAAGGTTCTGAACCAGTGAAAGCCTCCCCTGGGAAGACAGTGGGAGTCTCAGTTCCACTGAGATGGGCTCCTAGCCCATCAGTTACTTGACCCCTAGCCACATAACACACTCGTTTTGTTGAGCAGGGAGCCCAAGTGAATACTAGTAAGAGCCGGGAAAACTAACAGGAGCAAAAGATACGGCCACCTGCATGGAGAAAACACTTTCTTAATTCACCTGGATCAAAGAATTTGAAACAGTTCTGCTCTGCTTAGGGCAGGTGTTATTATCCAAGATGCTTGGGCAAAGGGGAAGACCAAGGGGAATTTTCATAATCTGGTAGGGATCAGAACCATACAGGTTGAGAGATCCTTTCAAAATAGTGTGGAGGATAACAAAAGCAGGGTCCAGCCCCAGGGAAGAGGCTGGCAGGTAAGGGAGATATTGGAGCCCCACTCCAATGCCCAGTGTGGCATCGGGTAACGGATGAGATGTGACAAGACCAGCGAAGTCTAAAAAATTACTGCCGACATACACTGAGTACTTAGGGTTTTGAGGCATTGTTCTAAGGTTCACATGTTCTCATTCTCACAGAAGTTCTATGATGTATACACCACCATTATTCCCATCTCACAGGTGAGGAACCAGAGCATGAAGCAGATCATGCAAACTGACACAGACAGTAAGCGGCAGAGTTAATATTCACACAGGAAGTTTGGCTTTAGAACCCGTGCATTTAACACCTCATGGATACCTTTAAATTATTACAAGGATGACTGAAAGAAGGGGACTTTAAAATCTGTGATACTAACTTCAGCATTTTGTTAGAAAAGGTTCTTGGCTTTTCCTTCAACTTTATCTTAATCTAAAGGCAGGCAGCCTTATGTTGAAAGAGAATTATGATCTTTTTTTTTTTTTTTTTTTAACAAATGGAGAAAAGGCATTTAATAAAATTAAACACACATTCATTTTTAACAACACTCAGCAAACTAGGAATTAAAGACACTTCCATAACTACATTGATGCCCACAGATAAAGACTCTGAGCGACTCACCTCAAGCCCCACAGATTGGATTTCCTGTTATGTGTTGCCATAAGGGAGCTTTCATACCTCAGTAAGAAGATGCTATCAGGGGCTTCTTTTAAAAGTCAGATTTGTCTTAGGTATTTTGGGTAAGTTTCAAGGTAACGTAGTTTTATCCTAGATTTGGTACTGTCAGAAAGTAGGGCCTATTCTATGAATGATATTTCAATTTTTATCTAAGAGGCCCTCTGGACCCCTTTTCTGCCTCCTGCACAGTCCCAGGTAATTATGACACCTAGAGCATGTTTTAAAACCTCCAAGGTGCCCCTCCACCCACAGAATATTCAAAGCTATGAGGATGGCTCTCAAAGCCCTTCTCCGCAGAGCAGAGCCGCTCTCAGGGTCTGTGCATATGGCAGCATGCCCTCCCCTACACACACCCTTTTTTCCAGCCTCATCATACTCCCCTATCCTCCCAACATCACAGCCCCTTTCCCACTCCTAGGCCATTGCTCACACTTTAGCCCCTCCTAGAAGTTCCTCCCCCTGGCTTATCTCTTTTCTATCTGCAAACTCCATTTGCTACTGAGCCCCAGCTCAAATGTCACTTGCTCTGTAAAGCTCTAGCCAGATGTTCTGCACCCCCTTCCTGTGTCCTCTCCCTCCTCTCATTCCAGCAGCCCTTCTTTCCTCCTGCCCTTCCTCAGGACTTTTTTCCTACTAATGAAATATGGAGGCTATGCCCTGCCCTCCTGAGTGCTGAGAGGTCAAGGGTGAACCAGGAGGCCCTTCAGGGACCCACATATTAAAGAAGCACATGTGAAAACCTCAAGGACTGAGCTGGTCTGCATATTCAGCCTTGCAAGCTCAGCCCCCAGCACAGGCTTGGCACTTTGCAGGTGCTCAGGGAACATCTGTGGGATGAAGGGCGTCTGTTATAGGTTGAGTTGTGCCCCACCAAATGATACATTCAAGCCCTAAAGCCCATACCTGGGAGTGTAACCTTATATGGAAACTGGGTCTTTGCAGATGTGATCAAGTTATGCTGAGATCATACTGGATTGGGTAGATTCTAATCCAGTGACTGGTGCCCTCATAAGTAGAGGGAAATTTGGCCACAGACACACAGAGAAGACTGCCCTGTGAGGATGGAGGCAGAGATTGGAGTGATGCAGCCACGAGAAGCAAGGACAGCGCATCTCCGTAGAGTTTTCAGAGGTTGAATAGCCCTGTTAGCACCTTGATTTTGGACTTCTAGCCTCCAGAATCACAAAAGAATACATTTCTGTTGCTTTAAACCCTATTAGTAGTAACTTGTTACAGCAGGCCTAGGACTCTAATACAGAGTCCAAGATTCATTACACACAAACTCCTGGGTCATATTAAAGAGAATTATGATCTTAATGGTAGAATGGCTGTATGATACGTCATCCAAACTGGGATACTTCTAGAAGTAAAAAGGGGTGCTGTTAATAATTTCACCTGGAAAACTGGGACATATGGTCATTCTACTTACAAGATAGGTTTCAACCTCAAAAACACACAGAGTAATATGTGAACTCACATATTACTATACATATTACATGTTATTACTGTATATGGTTGTTTACTATATACACATATAATACATGTATATTACTATATATGGTTGTTTTCTCCAGACCACCTATATTTTATGGACAATTTGAAAAATTTTTCAAGGGTGATTTTGACAGTGCTTGACATTTACCATGCACATGGATGATAGAATTTAACACTTACAAAATGTGACCTCACTATATTATCTAGGTTAAACGTTTTCACACAAGTTCTCTTATCTAGCAGGCTAGCAATTCTGTAGAAAAATATTTTTGAGAGATTCTATACAAACTGATAGATTTTGCCTTATTGCAAGAATTAGCCATGAATTCCAAATAAATGAGTAGAAAAGAGTGCTTTTAAACTGTAAGTGGATTAATACATTTCTTTAAATAAATTCTTCCATTCACCAAATTTACTGAGCTCCCATGTGCCAGGCACTTGGCTAGCTGCTGGAGCTATGGTAGGAAAAAACAAGTAAGCAAATAAACAATCAAGATAGTTGCAGGTAGCAATAAGTGCTATAATGAAAACAAAATAGAGGGATGTGATAGAGTCACGGGGACTAGTGTCAGGGCACATTCATGATCGTCGACATTAAGTTCAAAAAGTTGCCAATTATGTGAGAATTCCCAGCGGAGGGAACAGCAAGGGCAAAGGCCTTGGGTGGGAATGAGAGCAGGAGGGGGGCCCCCGGGGCTGAGGTGCAGTGGCTGGGACGCAGGGAGGGGCAGTGAAGGCCGCAGCAGCATAGCTCCTGTGCCCTGCACAGCTTCTCACTCCAAGGGTTTCAGCATCTCATTTGTCCCCTGATTCTTTGCTGTCTTTAGTGAGGATTGGGACCAAATAACGTCAGGATCTGGCAGGAGTCAGGCCCCACAGTCTGCGTGTCTTTTCACATGGTGGACAGGGCAGAGCAGACTCTGTGAGACTTGAATGTGGGTGCAGGAGGCTTGTCAGTGTGAGCTGGGCAGCTCTGGTCTTCGCATTGACCACGTGGGATGGTCTTTCCCCTGCATTGTCTGTTGGGGTGGGGGAATAGGAATGGCAAGAAAAGGAGTATCAAAATCTAGTCTTGGTTTCCTGATATGCTCATTTCCTGTGATTCTTTCAGCAGAAGGACTCATGGGGGTTTCTCTCCGAATGGTAAAATGAACTTTGAAAGCCCATCTCACTGACAGAGATGCAAGGTCACTGTGTAAACCGTACCAGAGTGGTTAGAGAATATTGCACGGCGTGCTCCCTTGGAGGCCGTGGGTACCACGTGAACAGGTGCGGCAGCCTCTCTGACCGACTCTGCCTTCGCTGTTCCCCTGGCCTGAGGTGCACCAGCTGTGCAGTGCGCGGCTCTCTAATAAAGTGAATCCAATCAGTCTATAAGAGGTCATCACTTTTTTGGGGGTCATAATCTACTCTGGAGTTTAAAAGGTGGAATTAATAGCCTAGAGAACTGAAAAACATATGGCTTCTTGCAAATTCTTAACTTAGATTCCTACATCCAGCTACCTAGCAGACCTCTCCCCTTGGGTATGCAAGTTCAGATGGCCCTGAGTGAGTCAGTGGCAAAAAGGAGAGGGAAATGGCTTATCCCAATCTTTCTTTATTCCCCTACATGGGCCAACTGAAGTAAACATAATGCCTAGCCTCCTGTGCAGAGACCTATTTATTGTGTGTGTAAAGCAGCAAAGAAGACGGTCCCTTGGTGGGGAATAATCTCATAACCAGGGCATCTTTCCTCAAGGTGATGGAGACTTTGAATCCAGGCCTGGGCAGCATGAGACCTTCAACCACTAGATTTTTCAAGGAAGAAGCCCAGGAGTAAAGTCAGGTGTCAGGGTGCCAAAGATGCATGATTCTTCCAAGGTTGTTACATCAGAAGAAGGGCTTATTCTGATTCATTCCTGAGTAATTTGTTCTACGTGGGGGCAGACAGTGCACCTGTTTTCAGAAGTTTCAGCTGACCAAGGAGCATCCCTTACCCTTACCCCACCATCTGCAGTCCTAATCACCCCGGGAATTCCTCTATCAGAACCACCACACACCTTGAAATTCACTCAACAAACATCTATGGTAGGCCCTGTTTCAGGCACTGAAGCAGAAATAGACTAAAATCCCTGCTCTAATAGAACCCACTTTTGGTGAGGGAAAACAGACCATAAATGAATGAATAAATTCTTACAATAGGATATTATGTAGCTGTAAAAAGGAATCAGGAGGAGATACATATCTTGCTGTGGAGTGATCTCCTGGATGTATTTTTTGTCTGGTAAAATTCTGGATTTGGCTGATTGCTTTCCTCTATTGTCACTTACCCTGTTTCTGTAGGTCCCATGTTTCCAATAAACTAGTGAGATGTAGAGGTTAGATTGAATTCATGGTTTTGTGGGTTTTGTTTTGTGTTTTTTTGGCAAAAATGCCTTGTCAACAGTGCTATGTACTTATTATTGTATTATGTCATAGTGTCAGGTATGCTTCATTTGTACTTAAAGTTTTATAATGAAACTAAAGAAGGACAATGAAAGGCTAATAAAAATGATTACCTATAGTGGAGTGAGGAAACAGGGATATAAATTAGACTTCTCTGAGTGTATCTTGTTGAAACTGTTTCTACATCATTTAGAAAGAGCATTCCAGTACGAGGGAATAGCATGTGCAAATGATCTGAGGCGGGAATATGCCTGGTTCATTCAAAAAAGAGCAAGAAGATTAGTGAGTAATTTCTGGCTTACTTGTTTCCCTCCCCTGCTAACTGAAGACAGGGCCAATGGCTTTCATCTTTACAGACTCAGCTTTCATACAGTGCTTGGCACATCCTCTGTTTGATACATTTATTGGATAAATGAGTAAAAGTTTGAATTCAGTCACTCAGTGTCCTGGACAAGGGGGAGAAAAAAGAGTAAGGCATGTCTTGGAGGCTCCTTGCCATGAAATAAAAAAATTCGTAATTTTCATCAGTTCTCTGATGAATTGGAGGAAGATCAGAAAGTGTCTAAAACAGAAAAAGTGAGGCAAAATAAAAATAGCAGCATGCTATTAAAGATCTTCAATGTGCACAGAAAGCCACAAACCCCACTGTTCCTTGGAAACGAACACTTTTCAGAGCCATCTTTCTTTTCATTAGGTATACCTGCATTTCACTATTACAACTAGTTAAAGCCAACAACTTAGTAAAAACAAAACATAAAAACTTTCCTTACAAATAAATAAGAAAAATAATTTTTAAAAAAATTTAAAAATAAGTAAAATTAAAGTCATAAACATATAATGAATCAAGTTTTAAATGAACAAATCTTTAAAATCCATTAATAATTCAAATACATACATAAACATATTTATTTCCTAAGTGAGAATAAAGATCTCAATTCTCTGCTCTTTATTTCTCTCCACCCGTGTGTGCATATATGTGCATCATCCCTACATGTCTGCCTCATGTACAGGGACCAGGAAATGCTGAGTGAGGTGGAACCCAGGAGTCACTTCTGCTCCCTCAGTTTATCTCTGCCTGTGTTCAGGCACCCAACTTAATGCATAAAATATGCACAGAATAAGGGAAAGGGAACATTTTTTTTGACCTTTGAGGTGTTGGAGATGCAGTTTCTGGATATAGGAAACTGGCTAAAGAAAGATGAAGAAAGATTCCTTTTTCCACGGGAATCTAAGCTTAAGTTTGGCCAAGATGTCAGGGCTTCAGTGGGGTGAGGAGGGCATCCAGGCAAGTTTCAGGGCAGTGATGGCCACAGATATTGGTAACATACTGGGTAATTGATCAGATAAGTTAATATATTAAGGATAATGGGAATCAGGTTTATCCTTGTTGGAGAATGGAGTCACAAACATGGAAATGAAGAAAAATTAGAATGAACCCTGCGGTGCTGAACTGGAGTTGGAGGTATCTGTATGAACTCATTTCCAATACAGATAGAGAAATATAAAGACATCTATATGTGTCTGTTTCTACCTGCCTAAGCTCTGTCCATTGAGAGAAACTGGAAAAGCAACATGCCAATGTCAACGAGCATACTTAGGGCCCACATCCTGGCTTTCACGGTTTTGAACTTTACCTGAGCTCTGTGCTCCTGAGAACAATTACTATTTTCTCAGCGGACAAGGGTGGGAATCCCCTGACCCTTTTGTGTTACAGGAAATGGTTTATTGTAAGGAGCCATCCTTTCCCATGTGATGTAGATGAGAGTTGTTGATGACTCCCTTGTTTACTATGACAAGGTCTGACAGAGTCTCTCCAAATTCCCTTTTCTAAGAAGCATAAGTGATTAGCTCAACTCTTTGTTCTGCATCACCAATCTGGACAAAATACCCACTAAGATGACTTGACCAAACTTCAGTGAGGCTTCTCCCCTCTCCACAGACCACTGGGCTTGGAACCACCACTGGGAAAGTCCTGGTGAACCACCACCGGGCAAGTCCTGGAACACAGAAACATTCCTCCTTAGAGGACCTCTGAGAAGAGGCAGACCTCACGGAAAACATTCCCTCATCAACTGTGTGTCATGCCACCAGCTCACTCCAGTTCCCGAAACCCAGTTCTTTCTGGCTTTTCCTTCCTCTAATAGAAAAGCCCTTGCTGCCTGACCTTTGAGTCTCTTACAGATTGAAGATTTGGTATGTCCTCCCTGTTTGCTGTTGTCCCTTCCCTATATTGCAAAAGTCTTTTTGAATAAAGTCTTTCCTTATCTAAATCTGGATTTGTTTTTACTTGACATTTCAAACTAAAACAAGTCAGGAATTCTTGGAAAAAGGGCTAATTCCAAGGCTTAGGCAGAGAAAGTACAAGATGAGTTTAGATCATCTTCTTGCATTGGCAAATAAGGAAATGATCAAGGAATATGGTAGTATAAAGAAAGGGAACAGAAACCAGCTTGAAGAGGCTCTCACTGGCCAAACTTGGGACAATTTGAGCATCAAAATAAACATTGATACTAATGTATTATTAATGCTTTGAATAAAAATATAACTATACTGAATAAAGATAGAAACCATGAGTCCATACTGATATAAAAAATGAGTAATTTTAAGGTTTAGTGAGGAATTTTCACAGTTTCAAAGTACTACCTCACAAAATACTTAATTACAAAGGGAAAAGGAGTAACTCTACAGTGGAGAAGTTTGGCAAACACCCCTTTATTTAAGTGATCAGAGTTAACATCACTGGTGATGGACAAAAGGGAAATTGTTACTTGATAGGATGCAAGAACACACTCACACTTTTGTAATAGTTCTGCTCAAGATGCCCAACCTAAGTTTAACCACAAAGAAACCTAGACAAACTCAAGTTGAGTGTCATTGCATAACATAACTATCCTGGAATCTTCACCATATTTCTGTAGTTAGTTGTGGCCTTGTGACCTACTTCTGATTCATAAGATTTAAATGTTAGAAACTGTACTAAGCTTTAGGAAATGTCATCATTTGTCTAATAAAAATGAAGTAGGCTTAGCTGGGCATATACCTTTTGCCCTTTGTTCTTCCCTCTTATGTCTTAATAGATGCTGTAGTGCTGAAGAATGCAACGCATTCCTTGTAGGACCATGAAGGCTTAAGTCACATACTAAGTGTTACAAAGCAAAAAAGGAGAAACTACCTGTTTCCTTCAGCAACTGCATCAAAATCCAAACAACTATCTTCAGCCTCCTTTTTACATTACCCTTGTTTGTTTAAAACATGGATTTCTGTTTGATGTGGTCAAATGTAAACTAGTCAAAACAACTTGCTTTTCCCTTATTTTTCTGTATCAACCTGTCTAGTTCTTTTCCCTGATTCCAACATTTCCTTTTGTCAGCAATTTTATTAGTATTGCACTATATTTACAAATTAATTATGGACAATTGATTTCTTCATGTTGTTGAGCTTTTTCAAGCACATGGTATCTCTTCCCATTTGTTCTAGGCTTCTTTGTGCCTTGAGTAGGGTTTTAAAATTTTTGTCACACAATTTTGCATGCTTTTGCTGTAACTGCCATATTTGCCTCATAATTGATGCATCAAGGGGTACTACAGTGTTTTTCTGAATCCCAAGAGAATCTGAAAAGACTTCAATGCTATTTGAGTTAATTATGACAAAAACCAGTCAATTTAAGGTTATCTAGTTTATAATTATTCCCCAGCCTTTTTTATCTTTATAAATATAAGCTCCGTGTTTTGTATTCTCAAAGCTCTTTATCAATACTTCAGAATGTCTTACTCTTCAGGGAACTAAAATTTTATGTTTGGCAGATACAAACATAAAATAACAAAAAAAGCCCCACACAGATAAAGAGGTAGTTGCCCACTGTAATGAAAAATGCTTGGAGTGTAAGTATGAGCATATAACAGGTCAGAGAAAAAAATGTAGAACGTCTAACTGCTTAAATTATGAAGAACAATGCAAAATTCACAATACTTTTTCACATTCTAAATAAATAAAATCCACCAGAGCAAAATATCAAGTATTCACAGCAATTCTGCCCCTCCTGCTACTTTCCAGGCCTCCCTTCAGCCCACTTCTCCAGCACAGGGGAATTCTTTGGCGAGAGGCACTGCGGTGGAAAACTTGGGAGATGCACGGAGATAACCTCTACAAGCTTCTAATTTACGCAGATAATTTTAACAGGAAATGACGAAAAGGCCATTAGTATTGCGCAAAAAACGTCACGAAAGCACGGTGACATTAATCCTGATCAGGGCGAGTCCAATATTCGGAGGGGTGCAATTTCTCAATTTAGTCTTCACTTCTCTAAATCCTGCAGTATGCCCCGGATCTGTAAAACACGACTCAGATCTGCGCATGCCCCCCGCCCCTCCTCCCTAGTCGGAAGTCCCTGTTTGTTTATTAAATTACGACAGTCGTAAACTGAGACTTCGTGACGACGTCCTAGCTTTACGACGACAACAACTATGGCGGCTGCCAGTGGTCAATTTGAAAGTGCGAGGAGTGTTGAAGAGCGTAAAGAACAGACCCGGATTGCCAGGGCCGAGGTGTTGCGCCAGGTACCTCCGTTTTGGGGTTTTGCAGCCACTTAGAAGTGTGGGAATGGAGGGTTCCTGGGAACAAGCCTGACTCTCCTCCTTACCCCCTTTACCGCAGTGTCTCACCTTGTGGGGACGGAGTCTTGCTTTGGGATACTCGCAGACTCTTTGGTATCCTCCTCCTCCTAGATGCTTTGAGAGATTCCAGTTGCTTATTCTTTTTAGGAAGAACTGTTTCTTTCCCCTGAGCTTCTTTTCCTTTTGAATCGTCCATTCTTGGTCGATAAAATCGGTCGATATCGTCCAGTACCTGGTCATCTGAGTTACGCACTTTTGAGGAACTCCGCCACGAATAACTCGCCCAGCATATACCACAGCCTCTGGGTTCTCTCCTGCTGTATCCGAAATGAAAATTTCCTTTTTCAGGAACACGTGTAAGGCGCATTGGAGTAGATAGACCGTTTCATTTTCTTTACGTGTTGGTATCAATGCTAGGGTTATTGTAAATCCTTACTGAGTCAAACGAGTTGACGCAAGAGACCAGAAAATTTAGCACCTCGAAAAAGATTGTGAAACATTATATTTCTCATTAGATTGAGATGCATAGAGGTAATTTATCGAACTGAGGATGTAAATTATATATGACGTGTGGCAGTGAAGAGGACAAGTTGTAGTGCAGCATAGGGTAC
Organism: Manis pentadactyla; assembly: GCF_030020395.1. Classification (NCBI taxonomy): domain Eukaryota; kingdom Metazoa; phylum Chordata; class Mammalia; order Pholidota; family Manidae; genus Manis; species Manis pentadactyla. The sequence continues at coordinate 34,343,627 of NC_080031.1, read as the reverse complement.
GAGTGAGGGTTTTTACAAATTTTTAAATTTGTTTTTTAAGGTGGAATAGTTTTAAATGAGTTTAAATGCATATGAAAAGGAACCGGTAGAGAAGACGGGAAGGCGTAATGAGTATAGCCGGATTAAAAAAGGGGAAAGTAGGCAAATTAGTCTTGGACAGGTGAAAGGTTGGTATTTTTTTCTGATTTCAGCATATGTAACACATATGTATAATAAATATTATTCATCCTTGTCTCTTTGGTATTTCAGGCAGTTTTTGGAGTGGGGTTTATAAGCTGTGATAAATTTTATAGTAGAGATGTGCCTAGAGTTTGAGAAGGACCAAACCCAGCTTTGGAGTTTAGAGAGAGAATGAAAGGGCAGAAACAACCTCCTTGGAAGAACTTAACTTTATTTGACTCTTGTTGAAGAATTAGTAAAAATTAACAATATGATTATTTGTGTTTTAGAAATATGGTTCCTCCTGAAGCATTTTGGGGGCATGGGTAAAAGGGTGTAGGCATTGCAGATTGATGGCATGGAGGTCAGTCTCCTCTAACAGTTACAGAAGTCTCAGGCAATTGCAGTAGTATTCGTCATAATTAAAATAAAAGAGATTCAAGATATTTAAAGTAGGGAGACTAGGGAGGGGGAAGGATAAATAGCTTCCAGGATTCTGTCCTTTATTGGTGATGGCTCAATTCACTAGAGATTGCTAATGTGATTGGTAATATGGAAGTTTAAAAATTTTTTTTCATCTTTCCTACACTTAGGTAGAAGCAAATTCCTGGCAAGGAACAATTGATTTATGAGACTTATATGGAAGTGAGAAATGTTTTTGTTTTACATGGAAAGCATTTGGATCAGTTAATTTTTGTTTCTTCATTGTTTTAGGCTAAAGCCAATTTTGAGAAGGAAGAAAGGCAAAAAGAACTTAAACGACTTCGGGGCGAGGACACATGGGTGCTACCTGATGTGAATGAGCGAATTGAGGAATTCGCAGAGGTGAATCCTAATAGATTTACTTGATGTAACATCTTTTTTACACTTAAGTTAATATTGGAAGAGCACCTTTACAGACTATTTTCAAAAGTTACAGAATAAATATCACATGTTTGGCATTTCTGAGTAGTTTTATTTCTGTGGCAGAAATAATCTATTTTAATATTTTGTATATTATGACATTGGACAGATTTTGTTATTTGAGCTGGCTAGTAGAAAGCTTAGAAAGCTTAGCTTCAAATTTCTGGCTCATTTGTAGCAATCTTATGGATCTAAAAGATCAGGTATTTTAAGCTTAATGTCATTTCTTTTTTCCCTCAATCCTTGTTTTCTCATCCTCAATTTTAATTTATGCTATGTTGTTACATTTCATATGGCCTAGTAGTCTTATACAATAGTTCTTTTGGGGTCATAGGATAATATGTCTATGTATGCACACATATGTTTTTATATATGTATGTGTGTATGTTTATTTGATATCTGTCAGATGAATCTATAAATGATAAAGATATCAGCTATATGGTTTATTAGAAGTGCATATATTAAAAGCATGTTAAAGTTTCTTTGAAGATTTTATTTAGTCATATTCCCTGTCTCATGTGAAATACTTAGTTTTTTGGAACATAGATCATTTTTCCTCAAAATACTTCCTTTTAAAGTGAGATAAAACCAAATTCCTTTCTTACCTCTTTAAAATGGTTATTTCTAGGAACACTCTGTGAAGAAAAAGAAGAAAAAAGACAAGCATTCAAAAAAAGTGAAGAAAGAGAAGAAAAAAAAGAGTAAGAAACAGAAGTATGAAAAAAACATTGAGTCAACTGATAGTTCATCAGTAAGTGTGTGCTGAGACTAACCAAAGCAGCTACTTCAGAAAATTGTTTTTAAAGGAATAATGTAGTAAAATAAGTGAAAACTTAAAAAATACTGCTAGTTAGAGTATGAAAATGCCTGGGAGACATCTTCTTGGAGATGTCCAGGGAATAGTAGAAATAGGATGTTAGTTTACAGAGAAAGGTAAGATGCTGATACGATCTGGCAATCATTGTTTATTGAAGCCATTAGAATGGCTGAATTGCCCAGGGAAACTGCAAAGAAAACATCAACACAGGAGCCAGATGGGAAGTAAAGGACATTAAGTAGAAGTATTTGGAAAATTAGGAGACATAGGAGAGAGCAGTACTGTAAAAATAAGCTAAAAGAGTTCCAAGACATTAGAAAGTCTGTTAACCTTGTTTGTATTTTCATAGAAATTAACATTTAAGTGTTTAAAATAGGACGTGTTTATATATTTATCTTTGGTGCCAAAAGAAAGAGAATGCCGGGTCTGCTGTGTTTCTAGCCAGTGGTGGGATGAGAAGGCTCACAGAGGAAAGGAAAGCAGGTTGAACATTTCACATTTATTTTTCAGGAAGAAAGAGGTATATTGAGCTTAGAGAGTGGTGAGCTAGAGATGTTGAGGGATGATTGATCTCTGAGGTATGATCAGAGGGTCACACTCTTAGCTGAGTCACCGTATGCCAAAGTCTGGCCCTCTTGAGTTTCAGAAACTAAATTTTTGGCTTTATACTTGAGACGATAATTGGCTCATGAAAGCCTGTCTTATATGAGAATGCAGAATATTAATTCATAGTGAGAAGTACAATTGAGTAGTTTTGTCAAGGGGCCAGCATATTTTGTAATGATGGGAGTATTTAAATTATACAGAAAAAAAATTTTTAATATGACTTAGGGCAATGGAAAAGTGAAAAGTGAAAAGAAGACAGAGGCACTGTTCCCACATGGTGGGCTTGGGTTGCTGATCCCATTGAGAATTGGTAAAAATAAATGATCCTTTCTCCAAAACGAAATTTATACACAAATGTGTTTATTTTAGTGGGATTTGTAAAACTTCCTGGAATTTATGCAGGGATCGCAGGAAAAGAATCTCTTTTTGGTGAGGATAGATCTGCCAGGCTGACTGTGTAATTTAATAACAGGTACTTGCTTCCCCTTATTAGAGACATACTGTCCTGTTATTTTTCTCTGTTCTTTCCTGGAAATACTTGTGTGTCTTTGTTGCAACAAATACTGTGTATATTTGTATATATGTAATAAATTGTATATATGTTATATATGTATATATGTAATATATGTATAATTAATATACCATAGAGAGAGTAGTTTCAATGAATGCTCAGTGCCCATACCACATTGAAGAAGGATGAAGATTGAAAGAGAAGTTGGTACTGACAGTGAAGGGAAGGAGAGATGGAGAGTTAGAGGAGTCAGGGTAGCTGGGAGGTCTTTTCGAGAAGATGTTTTTAGGGGAAAAGGGATAAATCACATTGAGAAAATAAGTTTGGATTGGCACAGTTTCAGGGGAAGGGGGAAGATTCTGAGCTAGGAGGGAGTTGTAAAGGTATATACAAATACAGGTAAATGAGGTTTGGGGAGAGGGTCGCAGATTATTGGTGGTGTTTCTGCTTGTTGCTCTCTGTTTTCTTTGTGGGGTAGAAGGTAAAATCATCTAAAAAGATAATTTGGGAGTAGACGTAAGGTGAAGGATTAAGGAAATAGTGTAGATTTGAATCAACCTTGCTTAGGTAATTAAAAAGAAGCAAATGAATGGCTGAGTAGTGTTGAGGATCCATGTGAGATTAGAAAGTATATCTTGACTTTGTCAAGGTTCCTTTTTTTAAACTTAAAGCATCAACTTTACTGAGGCATAATTTACATACGATAAAATGCTCCTATCTTAAGTGTACTATTTGATGAATATACCTATTTAGCCCTGACTTTTAAGATAGAGAACATTCCACTCCCCTTAAAGTTCCTCATGACCTTTTACAGTCTTTTCCTCCTCTCCCTCCCTCCTGTCCTATCCTGGGATTGGGCAACCATACATCTGCTTTAGGACCACCCTATGGTTAGTTCTCCATGTTCTAGACTTTTATATTGATTTCAGATTTTTCATATTTCAAATTGATCCATTTAATGTGGTCTTTTTTTCTGGCTGGCTTCTGTGCTTCAAAATAATGTTTTTATAACTCTTTCATGTTGTTACATGTATTAATACTTCTTTTTATTGCCAAGTATTAGTATATGAATATGCTACAATTTGCTTATCTGTTTACCTTTTGAAAGTCATTTGGGTTGTTTTTAGTTTGGGTCTATTAATGGATAATGCTACTGTGAACATTTGTGTATGTCTTTTAGTGAACATATTTTTATTTCTCTAGGGAAAATGCCATGGTTTCCCACTTCCTAATTCTACCAGCAGTGTATGAGAGTTCCACTTACTCTATATCCTTGCTTGCACTTGATATTGTCAGTCCTTGTACTTTTTAGCCATATTACTCTGTGTGTAGTAATAACTCATGTGGTATTTCCCTGAAGATCAGTGATGTAGAGACGTTTTCTAACTTTGGCTTTTGGTTTATCTTGTTCTATTTTCAGTTAACTTTTGTTTAGGTTGTGTAGTAAGTGTAAAAGCTTTGTACTGTATGGATTTCCAGTTATTCCCGCATCATTTGTTGAGAAGACTAACCTTTCTCTGTTGAATTACCTAGGCTCCTTTGTTGAAAATCAATTAAATATACATGTGTGAGTACTTCCTACACTCTCTATTCTGTCTTTTGAGCTAATGTTTCTCCTTGGCCAAAAAACATAGTCTTAATTACTGCCACTTAGAGTAAGCCTTGAAATAAGGTAATATATGTTTTATGATTTTGTTCTTTTTGAAAATTGTTTTGTTCTTTTTGAAAATACTGTTTCTTTGCATTTTTATTTTTTTTACATTAAAAATTTTTTTAGTTGATACACAAGATTATATTGACAGTCATATGCATTACTAAATGCTTACCACAGTAAGTATTCTTTGAATTTTTAAAATAAATTTTAGAATTATTTAAAAATAAAATTTAGTTACTACTTTCATCAAAAATCTTTGCTGATATTTTGATCAGAATTGTTTGACATCAATAGATCAAGTTTGGGAGAATTATTATCTTAAAATAACTATTATCTTAAAAAGCAAGTATCCCAACCCATCATGCATGAGCTATTTTCTCTCTGTCTCTTTAAGTCTTCTTTAATTTCCCTCACAGTGCTCTGGAATTTTCAGGGTAGAAATACATATATATTATTTTTATTTTCTGTGGGTGCTATTATAAATAGAGTTTAAAAAATTTTCATCTTTTATGTGTTTATAGCTAGTATATACATTTAAAATTGGTTTTTATATATAGTTTTATCCCCCACCTGAAAGTTCATGCTATGCCTCTGCTTTTACAAAAGACCTACATTAGTACCCATTTTTGCTAACTGAAAGAAATCTGAAGAGGATTTTCACTTTCATGAAATGGTATTGCTTCTTTGCTTTATGCCATTTTGGCTTATCACAGGTGTCCTTAGGGAAACCCTTTTTACCTTGTATCTTGTCACCTTGCTAAATTCATAAGTACTAGTGGCTTTTTGTGGTTGTTTTCTTAGAACATGTTTCTGTTGTGTGTGAATAAAGACACTTTACTTTTTTCCCTAATCTCTATGACTTTCATTTCATTTGTTAGTTTTCTGTTGTTTTGTTTAACTAGCTAGGGCTTCATACAGCGTAGAAGAGAAGTGGTGAGGGTAGACATCTTTGCCTTAGTCCTTAGGTGGAAAGCATTTAAATTTTCACCTTTAAGCATGTGAAGACTGTGGATTTTTCATGTATGTCCTTTCAGATTGAAAAAATTCCCTTCTGTTTTTATCTTTCTGAGAGTTGGTGTCCTGAATGAGCATTAAATTTTATTAAATGCTTTTTCTGCATTGATTAATAGGATCATACGATTTTTCTCCTTTATTGTGTTAATACAGGGAATTATATCAGTTGATTTTTGAACAGTATACCAAGCTGGGATAAACCCATTAGATCATTTTTTGTTTTTTTATGGTATGTAGTAAACATGTAGTAAATATGGTGTGTATGGTATTTTATTTGTGTGTATATATATATATATATATATATGTGTGTGTGTATATATATATATATATATATATATATATATATATATATATAATTTTGGCATATATATTTTCTGGTTTGATATTCTCACAATTTTTTGAGAATTTTTCCCGCATATGTGTTTGGGTTTTGGTATAAACATAATGCTGGCTTTGTATATGAGTTAGAAAATATTCCTTCTTCTATTTTCTGGAAGAGTTTGTGCACGATTGATTGTTGAGATTTACTACTTAAATGTTTCTGAAACTTAATTGAAACTATTTGGACCCAGAGTTTTTGTGGGATGGTTTTTAGGCACAAATTTAATTCCTTTAATATCTATATTAAATACTTTCTATTTATTCTTGAGTAGTTTTGGTAATTTATGTTGCAGGGAATTTGCTTATTTCATCTGAATTCTTGAATTTATTGTCATGAAGTTGTTTGAAATATTCTCTTACTGTCTTTCAGATGTCTGTAGAATCTATAGTTGTTTGCTTTCTTAGTTCCTGATTTTGGCAATTTCTGTTTTCTTTTGGTTTCCTTCGTCAATATAGCTTGAGGTTTATCACCTTTATTAAATAATCTTTTCAGAAAATTGCCTTTTGGTTGCATTGATTTTCTGTTTGTGTATTTTCTAGTTCATTGATTTCCACTGTCTCTGTATTATTTCTTTCCTAATACTTACTCTGTGTTTAATTTGCTCTTCTTTTTGTAGCTCCCTATGGTGGATGCATAGGCCATTGAGTCTAAATCTTCCTTCTTTTCTAATGAGCATTTAATCTATAAATTTCTCTTAGCACTGTTGTATCTCCAACTCATTTTGATGTGTTATATTTTCGTTATCCTTTTCAAAATATTTTCTAATTGACATTGTTTAACTTACAGATTACATATGAGTTTTTAAATTTACAGGTATTTGTGGATCTTACCAGGGTTTTTTTGTTTACTTCGAATTTAATTTTGTTATTGTCATAAAGCATACTCTAATTTTGTTTTTAAAAAACTATTGAGACTAGTTTTATGACCTAGCCTATGAACTATCTTGGTGAAAATTCCATGTCTATCTGAAATAAATGTATATTCAACTTTGTTAGGGATAGTGTTCTATAAATGATAATTTGGGGTTGATTAATAAACTTATTAGTAATGTTACATCTTTTGTATTATTGATTTTCTGTTTTCCTCCTCTGCCAGATACTGAGAACAGTATTAAAATTTCTAACTGTAATTGTGGATTGTCTATTTCTCCTTCCATTTTATCAGTTTCTGCCTTATGTATTTTGAAGCCTTATTATGTATATACACATTTAGGATTGATGTATTGACCATTATATTATTATGAGATGTTTCTCTTTATTGCTAGTAATATTCTTACTTAAGGTCACTTTATCTCATATTAATAAAGCCTCTTGAGTTTTATTTGTCTTTTTATAATATATATTTTTTACTCTCTTAGTTTTAATGTATCTATTTCTTTTATATTGAAAGTGTATCTCTTATAGACTGTGTATATTTGGGTCTTGCCTTTTTATCTACCATTATCATTTTCTTCTCTTTTAATTAGAGGATTTTCTGCACTAATATGGCAGCCATATTTTTAAAATTTTAATTAAAATTCACTAAAGTTTTATCAGGTTGAAGATTGATTTCTTCAGTTTCATTAGTCAAATTTTCACATACTCAGTTGTCACATATGGCTAGGTTAGTGGCTATCGTATTGAACAGTTTAGGTATAGAAAAGTTCTGTTGGGTAGCAGTGGTATAGATTATTTGTATTTAATGTAATTACAGATCTTCCTTGACTTGCAATGTGATTATATCCTGATGAACCCATTGTTAAGTAGAAAATACCATAAGTCAAAAGTGCATTTAATACACCAAACAGATGGAACATCATAGCTTAGCCTCATCTTGCTTAAGTGTGCTCAGAACACTTACATTAGCCTACAGTTGGGCAAAACCATCCAACACAAAGCCTATTATATAATAAGGTGTTAGATAGCTCATGTTATTTTTTGAATACTGAAAGTGAAAAACAGAATGGTTGTCAGTGTATTGGTTGTGTATCCTTTTTGACTGTACGGCTGACTGGGAGCTGCATCACAGGAACAATATTGTATTACATATTGCTAGCCTGCGAAAAGATCAAAATTCAAAATTTGAAGTTCATTTCCTACTAAATGCATATCACTTTCACAGTGTCATAAAGTCAAAATTATGAGCTGACCCATCGTAAATCAGGAACTATCTGTATTGATATTGTTGAATTTAAATCTACCATCTTTTGTGTTTATCTCATTTGTTCTTTATTCCTTTTTATGTCCTTTCCCTGACTTTTGAATTAATTGAGGTCTTTTTAGCATTCTCTTTTATCTCCACTATAGACTTACTGGTGTACCTTTGTTTTTATGTGTATTTTAGCTTATCATGCTCTATCTTTGAATAATATTATATTATTTCACATTTATAATGTGAATGTCTTGTAATTTCTTATTGGATACTGAACCTTGTGAAAGTTGTACTATGCTGAATTTTGTTAACTTTCATTAAAAGTATTGAGTATTTTTGGCAGGGAGTTAGTCACTTGTGGATTAGCCTTTACAAGGCTGGTGCTTGAGTTTTTTTGATGTGCATTTGTAGTAGCCTTTACTCTAGAGCTGGTTTGACCTTATTAGCGCGGCATGCTAAAGCATTCTGTTTGTGAGTTCTCTGTTGATTATTCTGGATGTTCAAGGAGATTTCTGTATTTCCTCCCTGGGCCTCCGAGTTTTTCTGCTGAGCATGAACAAGTGGTTTACACTAGATGATTTCTAGGATCTTTCCTGCACTTAAGTTGTACAACTCCAAAGAATAGATCTTAGAGCTGGAAAGATCTAAATTTCTCTTTTGGTTCTCTTATTTGGATACCCTATAGCCTGGGTAAGTTACTTAATTTTGGGAGCTTTTCTTACCTGTAAAACTAAAATAATTTTTTATGTAGGGTTGTTTTAAAAAGTCAATGTGAGAGCCTTTGTGAAAGTACTTATTATATATAGTATTTAACATAGAAGAGTTGATTGATAAATTTGTTGAAAACAAAACCCCAAACCTAGTATGATAATAGTACATAGGGGATGTTGACTAACTACTTCTTAGTTGATTGGATAATCAGGTATTTAAACACAGTAACAAAGTGCTTTACCAGCCTTGCTGTTAATGAGATCTATGCATTTTTAAGATGCAGGGAAATCTTATAAGTTGAAACTTAGAGGCAAAGTCATTTACTTGGATGGTGTTTCCCCTGTTCCAGTTAAGATGTCAGTGTTACTTGATATTGGTAGGGACTACAGCTCTGTGCTGAGCGAGTTCTCTACCTAGCCCTTCTGATCTATGGTTTTTGCTTTCCTTTAGCTTGATAATAAACTATTAAGAACAGAGAAATAATTTGGTTGGTGTTTTGTGGACTTATCCTAAAATAGTTGGTTTACATGTTCTTTCTTCAGATTTTCAATGTAGTTTTTCAAAGGGGATGTATACTGTAAGAATTTTTACCATTTAACACCAGCACAGGGTTTTTCTCTGAAAGTATGCAAATTTGAGAACATCACTTATATTCTTAGAGCTCTGAAGATGAGTGGGTTGAGGCTGTTCCATCCCAAACTCCTGGCAAGGAAAAAGCCTGGAAAGTGAAAGATGAAAATTCAGAAAAAGAAGAAGACAACCAAGTTATTCAGGTAAGTCACCTACTTTTAAATAAGGAAGTGTAAACTGAGAATAGATGAATGTTAAAATGAAACGATTATAATTCTCTTTAGCTGGAGAAAAATTAGACTTTGACAACAGTATACTTTTATGAATTATTTTAGCAGTAATGCTATTTGCTTAGCTTTTAGACTTGCCTTTTGTTGTGAAAAAGTGAGTGCTTATCTCTGTTCTGGTCCCTCAAAGGGTTTCCTATTTCTGGTTGTTGATAGAGAAGTGACACTTTCCCCTTAAGTACTTGAAGCTTTGCACTGTGACCTCTATCTGACCATTCTACAATGAATAGAGTTTAATCACAGTTTTTCTTTTCACCTCATGCCATAATATTTTTAGCAGTACTTATAATTGAATAGTTCAGAAATTTTGGGTTTAGTTCATATGCCTGAGGAAGAATGCAATTTTTACAATGTTATCCACAGTGAAGAAAGGTGAAAAGAGACTGATGTTTGAGTGCCTGTTGTGTATCAGGCACTGGACTGGATGCCATAAATCTTTTTTCTTGTTTACTCCTTGAAACAGTCCTGAAAGGTAGGGATTTTATCCCGTTTTATAGGAGAGAGACAAAGGTTTGGAGAAACTAAGAAACTTGCTTCAAGTTAGCCATAGGATTTGATCCAGGTTGGAGTCTCTACTGTTTTTACTATTTATTGTTAAATTCTAATCAATTTAGATTGAAATGACTTACTTTTTTTTTTTAAACAGAGGGATGAGTGGATGACTTTTGATTTTATGTCTGTTAAAACTGTGTCATCATCATTACTTAAAGCTGAGAAGGAAACTAAAAAGAAAATAGAGCAAGAGAAAACCCAAGCCCTTGAACAGGTAAGAGAATGTTTAAAATGCATTAACTTTCTAATTTACCTTTAATAAACCAATAATACATTTCCATAAATGTTATTTTACTTGTGAAATACTATTTTATCTCTTGATATTTAATAAAATTAGTGGGAACAACTATGAAATGTGATAAAAGTTCTTTTAAAAATAAGTTTCCTGTAGGAAGTCAGTTTAATGCTATATTAGATTTCCAGATCTAGGGCATATATAGTTGGGTGAATGTTGAGTTTGGTTTCAACAAAGCAAAACTGAAGGAACAAAATAGCAGCAGACTCACAGACTCCAAGAAGGGACTAGTGGTTACCAAAGAGGATGGGCTGGGGAGGGAGAGAGAAGGGGATTGAGGGGCTTATAATCACTCACAATATAGGTAGGTCATGGAGAAGGCAGTATATATAGCACAGAGAAAACAAGTAGTGACTCCATTGCATCTTACTACGCTGATGGACAGTGGCTGCCATGTGGTGGGTGGGGACTTGATAATATGGGTCAATGTTGAAACCATGATGTTCATGTGAAACCTTCATAAGATTGTTTATCAATGATACCTCAATTAAAAAGTATGTATATATAAAAATGTTAGATGATAGAAGATGTGATATGGCAATAAATAATGCAGGGGAAGTGGAAAAAAAATACTGAGTTTGCTTTGTAGCTTTGGTTCATAAGGGTTTTAGGGCTAAAACTGTGCTGCCTGTGTGGTCTGAAAAATCTTCAAGGTGAGAATTTAAAGTATTCTTGAGTTGGTAGGGCCTTAAAGTACTTGGCAGGAGTAACCACCAACCCTTTGTAGAGGATCACTGTCAATTTAGGCACCACAGGTTTCCCAGAAACAAGTTCTATGGAATATAAGTTCATAACTTAAAATCACAGTATCCATGAAAATACAAAAAAAGTCCATATATGAGAGTCTTCTGAAACAATAAACAGCAGAATTGGACCCACAAAACCTGTATCTTTTTACAGATTAGCTCTCTGGTCTGCCATCCAAAGTGGAACCACTGCTAAGATGCAGAGTTTCATGGAAGCCCGTACAGGGAAGACCATTACTTTTGAGATTGAACCCTTAGATACAATAGAAAATGTAAAGGCCAAGATCCAGCATAAGGAGGGAATTTCTCTTGATCAGCAAAGACTAATCTTTCCTGTCCAGCAGCTGCAAGATGGATGTACTTCATCTGACTGCAACATTCAGTAGGAGTCCACTCTTCATCTTGTGTTGAGACTTTGTGCTAAGAAAGAATAAGCATAAGAGAAAGAAAGTTAAGCTGGCTGTTGTGAAATCCGATAAGGTGGATGAGAATAGCAAACAGTCACCTTCGCCAAGGGCACCTTTCAGATGAATGTGGTGCTGGAGTATTATGGCCAGCCCCTTTGACAGACGATATGACGTGAACTAACAACAACAATAAAACAAAACAACAGGTATAGAGAAAAAGATCATTTAGAATTCAGATTTGAAAATGGGCCAACAGGAACTTTTGGGAATTAAAAAAATGTTACAATTAAAATTAGAAACTCAGTAGATGGTTAAACACAGATTGAATAAAGCTGAAGAGAGAGTTAGTGAACAAGAAGATAGTTTTTAAGAATTTATTGTGAATGCAGCACAGAGGGACAAATAAATGAAAAATATAGACTGATCACAATGTTTTTTATCTTTTTTATTTTTTTACCCAGTTTAATTTTAATTCTGAAAATGTAGGTGTGCTCTGATGGACAGTGACTGTGATGGGGCATGGGGGGCCCTTGATAATAAGGGTGAATGTAGTAACCACATTGTTTTTTTTGTGAAACCTTAATAAGAGTGTATATCAATGATACCTTAATTTAAAAAAATGTAGGTGTGGTAAGTTATGTTGGCTTATAATTAAACAGTTATCTAAATGGGAACATTGGAGGCCAGGGATCTTTGGAACAGCTTCACTAAGTTCTGTAAAATATCTTGTTTTTTTCCTAGTCAAGAGTAAATTAGGGCTGGAACAATAATAATAATCTGGCCTTAAGTGGTTCTCAGTTCCAGGGGCTGTCCTTAGTTCATTACGCATGCTAAGTCAGCACTAGTACAGACGAGATAAATGAAGCACAGATAAGTGAAGTAAGACCTACAACTAATAAGTGGCATTCAGACTAGCAGCAGGAATAAAAAAGATGATGCAGATGCAAAAGACGGATCTGCATGAGCAAACGAGCTGCTGTGATCAGTAGATGCTGATGAATTGAATCAGAGAAGTTTATGTAAGCATTTGTAAGAAAAGATTATGTTAATTGGAAAGCCTATAGTTCAAAACTAGGAAGTTGGTAAGATAAGCAAGAAAAAAATTACTGTAGTTTCTTAGGAAGGTGAAGGTTTTATGTAATAGTATTTCTAAGAATATTGATCACTGCTTCAATCTGTTAAAGATATTCAAGAGTTTACTGTATCCTGTTGTTTAATATGAAGAACAGGCCTGAATATGAGCAAAACTAAGACCACAAGCCAGGGTTACTTTAACATGCCAGACCGTCAGTGTGCACCAGCAGCAGAGCGTGATTTCAGGAGGCAGGCTCGCTTTCTTGCTCCGCTGTCTGCTGGTTGTCCCCCTGTAGCTCTGTGTACTTGCCTTTCCTGTTTCAGTACAATGAGTCCCAACTCCATCAGGACTTGAAAATTTTTGTCATGCTAATATGTGGGTGAGAAATGGTATTTTGTTGTTTTATATGCATTTGTCTGATTACTATGAGAAATCTTTTCATGTTTTGGGCATTTGGATTTTGCTGGTATGAACTGCTTGTTTATGTTTTTTGCTTGTTTTTCTTCTGGAGTTGTCTTTTTCTTACTGATTTGGAGAACTTGAGTTCCTTTTCTTTTATATATTTTCAGATAGACAAATCTCACAATTTGTCTAGCCTCTTGTCAGTTGTCCTCCTCATCACGTAATACCAGCCTTTTTATCCTGTTGAGTATTTGATATGTGTCTTTGCATGTCTAGAGAAGCCCACTGGAAGAAACTCCTTGGCTTCAGACACTGTGAGATTTTATAGGAAGCTGACAAGGGAGGTGATGGTCTTTCTTGGTACAGACTACTCTAAGAAATAAAAATCAAATCTAAAGGTTAACTTAAATTTTGTCCTTTGAGATTCTGTACTTTTTTGTCAGCTCATGGATACATTTTAAACTTAAAAAAAATTTTATCCACCGTTTTTATTTTCAGTTGTATGGTTGGTTCATACTGGAAACTAACATTTAACTCTTGCCATTCTTCTCCATCTAATTGCCATTATTAGTTCTAATAACTGCATTATTAGTTCTAAGAATAATTTTCTGACCTCCTAAGGTAAGTTAGGTTCTCCCGGTATGTGGTTCTCTAGCACCCTTTACCGTCATAGCCCCTATCTATGTTGGGTTTGCTTAATTATCTGACCATAATTTCTTTGATGTCAAGGACTATTCCTGGCTTACTCATTATAGCCCCAGTGCCCAGCATGCTCTAGTGCTTTGAACGCAGGAGGCACTTGAATTGTGACTAGGCTACCATCATCTTTTTTCTGATTAATACCATTTCTGATTAATACCACAGTCTTCTGACTGGATTCCTGCCCCTAATTTTGCTCTTCAGTCTCTCTTCTACTCTGAAACCAGTTTTCTTTTTGTGTCATACAAAGTTACCACTTTCATCACTCACCATTGCCCCGGCGTAAAACCCCAACAGCAGTTTAAAATGGCTGTGTGGCCTAGTCTCTGCTAATTCTACAACCTAATCTCTTACCACTACTCATTCATGCTTCTGAGTTTTTGACAATCTGAATTACTTAAAGTTCATGCTTCTAAGTTTTAGACAATTTGAATTTCTCTAAGTTCCCTGAAATACAGTGTTTTCTCTTTCCTCTAGAGTTTTATAAACATGCTGTTACTCTTTCTACCTGGAGCATTTGTATGCTTTCTTCTCCCACAAAGAAAATTTGGCTAATTCCTATTCATACTTAGATCCAAGACTGCACATATTACTTCCTTTAGGAAGTCTGATCATTCAGTGTGAGAGTGGTTTGAATTGTGTGCGGCACTAGCATTTTGTACAACTCTATCTTCAAAGCACGTGTCAGTTACTTATTTTCTGTATTCTTCATTATAAACTAGCAAGGGCTGAGTTAGGTATATTGACTATTATATTTTCTGCATCTAGTGTAGTTCTGATTCATAGTAGGCATGCAATGAAAACTTTGGGTAAATGTTAATTTAAACATTATTTCCTGCCAGTTGTAAAAGCATGTTAAGAGTGTTTTAAATATTTGTCCAAGGTTACAATTGTTAACTGAGTCTTAGATACATTATTTATTTATATATTTTGTGGTGGAATTATTTTTTAATTATAACCTCTGAAATGTTTTGTTCCAGTCCAGACTCCTGGAAAGAGAATTGAATCCATACTGGAAGGATGGTGGGACAGGTCTCCCACCAGAAGACTGTAATATGTCATCAGTTACTAAAGGTATCTCTATATTTTGGTAACCACCTAGATTACTTATAACTTGATACGCCTAGTGGAATGACTTGAGTTTATTGGTTGATTGGCAAGATGTATCATGAATTCTAAAAGTTTGTAATAATCCAAATCAATTTTGAGATGTGTTCAATCTAAGTTTTATCTTTGGTTATTTAAATATTTTTGTTTGATGTAGTAATTCTAATCAAGTCTAGAACTATTTGTTTTTTTTCTATATTTGCGAAACAACTGTAAGCTCATTGATTATCTCATGAAATTTGTTAAGTTTCAAATTATGAGCACCTATGGATTATTACTAAAGGTTCAGTTTATATATGACAAAGCACTGATAATTGCAGTGTTTTGAGGCCTATTTAAAATTTTAATCCATGGGAAGATTAATTATATATTTCAGAGCAAATTGATTAAAATATAATTTTATACTCATTTTCTTATTGGAGTTTCTATTTTGGATGGATTAATAGAAAGTATGATTCTGTGAGGATATAATAAAATGCTTTGGTTTATGATATTCCATAACAAAATCTATAAAAATATTGAGTCTGAATTTTATTGAAAGTAATGTATAAACATTAAAGATGTGATTTCTTATCTTTAGAAATTCCTACTTGGCCAGCATTCAAAAAATTTGTGTTCATATATCTGACCTCAGGATAGTGCTGTTATTTTCCAGCAGATGGAGACAAAATATTTAACTGTCACATAATCATATGTGATACCATAACTTAAGAAATACTTATATGCCAGTTAAGTGTTGCACTGATAACTCAATGAGAAGTTTATTTAACTATATGAACTCGGTATACAGATAGTAGTATTGTTATCTTTTCATCTTAGTGATTTATCACAATATTTTTTTGCTTTTTGTTACATGGTTTATTTTGGCCATTCATTAAAATTCCTTTGTATTTTATGTAGAGATGTTCCTAGAGCCACCTTTCAGGTTCTTTTATAATTTTTCTTTAGCAGTTTTACCAATGTTATTAGGACTTCTAACATTTTCTTTGTTACCTTTCACCAGGGGTAGAAATGTCTCTGCTGGGTTATATAATAAGACTATAGTCATACAAGGATCTCTTTGAAATACTTTTTTTTAGAAACTTAAAAGCAAAAGTTAGGGGAGCAGTAAGTTAGCTCAGTGAACCATTGCTGTGGGGTTGATTTTATGATCCAAGCTTTTACCACCACTCTGGACAGTCTAGAGAACAGTCTGTAAATTCATCTATGGAGTAAATTTAGAATTAACAAATCCAGTCTCTGGGTATTTGCAATCAGCAGGTTCTTAACTTCACTGTGTGGAGAAGACTGAAAGCTCTACCTTAGGTAGTATCTTTCAGCTGTTGGAACAGCAGAATCAAAGGCACAAGGAGCAAAACCTTACATAAAGCTTTTAAGAGAGCTTTTATTCCTTCCCCTTCATATTATGCTTTCATCACTTCTCCTTCTTGTAATATATTTATATGGACGGAGGAAAAATGACAGAAAGCTTGTGTCTGTCAAATGCTCAGATCCCAGAGTTGAAACTAAGTTTTAAAAAATGATCTGTAGGTTTTACTGCATGTGCAGATAGTAATAGTCTTTCTGTTTAGACCAACGTTAGGGCTGAAATGGTTAGTCACCTAAAAGTGTTAAATCTTTAATATTAAGGAGATATTTGGAGGTGACACAGTGTTATAGTTAAAGACCCAGAGTTTCGAGTTAGGCTACTTGGGACTAGAATTTTGGCATTTCTGCTTACTAGCTTTGTGATTTGGGGCAGGTTTCCTAACCTCTGAGTACAAAATTACTCATCTGTAATAGGGACTTAAATGATTAAATAAGAAAACCTTTTAGCTCAGTATCTGGAATATAGTAAATAATAATGACAGTGGTGTCAGATACTTAGGATTACATGTTTTGGGAAGATTATACCAACAGGTTTTTGGCAATGATTGAGGTGCCATACTTTGAAAAATTAATCAGTTAATCTTGATTTATTTCCTTAGAAAAAATTAAGTGGAAAAGTAAGTATACTGTTTTCAGTATCCATACAAAACTGTTTGTAATCATATTTTAGTAATGGGAATATTTGCATAGTTCTTAAGTTTATATAGCACATTTATATATCAGCTTATTTTTGTAGCAGTTACGTGAAGATAGCAAAGTAGAAGTTATTGTCCTAATTTTGTTGCTCAAGAAGCTAAGGCTTAAGAGTGGCCAGGTAATTTGCTGGTAATGTAATACTTGAACCCTCATCTTTTGAGTCCCAGGCCAGGATTAGTTGTTCTAGATTTCTTCATTAGAAGACTATATTTGTTACCAAATTCTTGCATAGAGAACTCTTTTGATATGTTTCTGTTCTTTTATAGATTTTTTCTCCTTCTCCTTTTTGGTTTTCTGTTTTAGAATCTTTTGAGTTGGAAGAAATTTCAAGGGTGGTTTAAATCAGCTTACATTACAGATGAAGAAGCAAAGGTCCAAAGAAGTCAAGTCAATGACTTGCTTAAGATCTTACAAGTAGGCAGTAGTGGTGCAAGGTTAAGGTCTGGGTCTCCTGATTTGTTATTATTATTTTTCTTCTGAGAAGAATGGGGAATACAGCTCAGGTTCATTTGGTTGTATTTGTCTCTAACAATACAACTTTTTCTTATGATGGAAGCATGTGCTTTCAGTCTCTTAATTTTTGACTTATAAAAAACATTTTAAATACAGGTGTATATTAAGTACTGCACATCAATGATAGTTTACTATATATGTATCTTTATCTCAGCCTGGAGGACAGGGACAGTGTCTTATTCATGTTTTTACTTCCTACTGTGTTTAACAAATTTTCATATTCATGGTAAAAATTTGCTAAATATTTGTTGGATTAGATTTCATGATAGCTGGTGCTGCAAATTGGTATGTTTTCTGTTGTCTTTTTAAATATTAAACTTGATAATTTCTCTTACTAAAAATATTTTATTATTTCCATCTCTATAAAATTAGTAGGACTGTTGAAATAGAATCAACTAAAAGTGGCATTGTTATATAATTATTTCTAAAATTGTGGATTTTTCTCTTGACTGAACTGACTGAAAATTTTTGTTAGATTTCCTTGATAAATGTCAGTATAGAGGAATAAAATTAGTCTTATTTTTTCTCTGAGACTTTTTTCTGTGAATTATGTTAACAATTGGTGATTGTTCAGGAAATTCTAATTTTTGTCATGTTACAGTTTCACAGATAACTCTTTGGAATAAATTTAATTATAATAGGCTGTTAATATAGTTACTAATTATAATGGATATCTGTTATCACTGTATTAATTGACACACCAGAAGTCAGTTTTACCTGGAATCATACACTGTGTCCACTTTCATTTCCTGCTTTTTTTGTCTACATTTTCAGATTCATCCATGAGTTGTGTGTAGTTGTAGTCATTCATCCTCATTGCTATATGGTGTTCTGTTTTAGGAATATATCATAATTTATGATATATATGCATTTTACTGATGAAGAACTGGATTGTTTTCTAGGTTGGGATTACTGCAGATTATTGTGCTATGAAGATTCTTTTGGGGTTCGTGTATGTGCATTTTTATTGGTTATAGAACTGGGGTACTCTAAAGAAGATATATTTGGATAAGGAAAATCAGGAACAGAGTTTGGCTTAAATAATTGATTAGATTTCTTCAAGCATATCAAAAGTCATGTATAGAAGGTAATATAAGCAGCTTCATAGTGTTTTTGAAGGCATTCAGATTGTCATAGTTGGTAATCACAACTTAAGTAGAACAATTTGAATATACACTTTCAGCAGTATCATCTACAATTTCCTTATTTGTTCTTTATGCTATATTTCAGGTAGCTTTGCCCCCATTGTGTCTACCTTTATTCTTTATTTATTTCTGGTAATCCCCTTTGTTTATAGAAATCCAAAGTATGTTTTTGTCCCCAGTTTGTGAAATTTTCCCTGACCTGCCATTTAGAAATGATTTTCCTTTTCCCATTTTTAATTCTTTCTTTTTATAATTTTTATCACATATTATCTTTATTATTTGTATCATTTTATCTTCATTCTCTTAGGTTGCAGTGTTTTTTGAAAACAGTTTAAAAAATTTTTTTCTTTCCTTGTAGACCTATATTCTTGTACCTTGCATATGTTGGCACTCAAATATATGTTGAATTTTAAAAGAAAAAGATTCAATTTTATGCTTTGGAAGTCATTGTAAAAACAGTAAATATGTATTTTTTTGGAGGTTCAAATTCTCTTTTAAAAAATTTTTTTTATTGAAGTATAGTTGAAATAGAGTATTATGTTGGTTTCAAGTATATATCATAGTGATCCAGTAGATATAATTGTTAAATCCTCACCTGAAGTAGTGTAGTTACCATCTGTCAACACAGAAACATTTTACAGAACTATTGACTATATTCTCTATGCTGTACTTCCATTTCCATGAGTAATTTATATTATGATTGAGATTTTGTGTCTCCATCTCCTTCAACTATTTTATCCCCTACTCCATGGTTACCACCAGTCACTTTTCAGTGTCTATATAATCTACTGCTCTTTTGCTCATTTTGATTGGAAGCGGTATATATTAATTCTGTCAAAACCACATGAAAAGTTTAACTACATTTAATATTGGAATTTAGTTTCAGTAATAGAAGATGGTGGATTAAGTTGGCTAAGGAAATCTTATCAAAGAATGAAGGAACAAGCTGAGAAACAAAATAGAAATTTTGAAGACATTGTAGCAGAAAGATATGGGGTGAGTATTTGTATTAAGGAAGTAAGTACTCTTTTTCAGAGTTATATGAGAAATTAAGTAACTAACTTTGTCAGTGTTTTGTGCCATGAAACACTTTTGATTTAAATTGATACTGTATTTCCATCTATGTACTGTTGAAGCCACCTTCTGCTTTTGTTACATAAACTTAACATAGCATAGTTTTATGGACATAATGAATATAAAACATAAATATGTAAGTTTAAGTGTGTGTATGTTTAATGTAAAAGTAACAATTTTTCACTGTGAGAAAATCAGAGTAATACAGCAAAGCCTCCATACTACACCTCTGGAGATAACCACTGTCGAAATTTTGGCACACTTCAGAGTTTTTAGTTTATTCCAGAGTTTTGGAATATAGTTTTTTTAAAAAGACTGTATATATATATACTTTAAAAATGATAGAACCATGCAACAGTGCATGATATTTGAGAACCAGCTACCCCATTTACCAAAGTCTGGACAATCTAAGTCAGTAGTTACTGATGTCCTTCTTTTCTTAATTTCCAGAAAACAGCAGGTCTAGAAAGTAGTAAGATTTCAAAAATATAGGCAAGCTAAAAACAAAAATAGAAAAGAGAGAGAAAAAGCATCCTTTGTTTTAAGAGAATCATTAACATGTTGATATTTTTCCAAAAATTTTTTTCTATTTACTGTGTACTTCAAAATAGTTTTCATAAAAGTAGTCTTATAGAATACAACTTGCTTCTTTCACTCACGAATATAGACATCATTGGAAGCCAGTAAATATATACTTTTTAATGACCTCTTAATATTTTAATGTATATTTATATAGTTTTACACTTAGTTAAATATATGTAATAGTCAATAGAGGGACATTTTTGTTTTTATTTTTTTCCCGTTAAAAAGCACTTTGCTGAACACCTTGGTCCAGTGCATTTGCACACCTGAAATGAATATTTTCTTAAGATGAATTACAAAAATGAAATTGCTATTTTAAAAGATGTAGACACATAGAGTGAGATGTATTATTTCCAAATTCCTCTACAGAAAGATTGACCAAATTTGTACTCTTATTAAAAAGACTCTTATCGTATGGTTTTCAATAGTAAGATTGTCATTCTTTATAGCCTGTGTTACTGTGATTGGTAAATAGTTTTCTTGGTTTTATTTTTATTGATTTGTTTACTAGTGTATTGGAATATTTTTTCATTTTTTTTGGCTATTTGTATTTCTAAGTGAATTGGTTGTTGGTAGTATTTACTCATTTTTCCTTTGGGATATAAATTTTAAGACCTTTTAATATATCTGTTCAGATTTCTTCCTCTTTGTTTCATGTTTGTTTTTTACTTTGTTTATATTTGCTATGGATAAGTTTTGAGTATTTTTACCCAACAAAATTATTCATTAGGTTTCTTTTTTCACTACTTCATATTCTTGGTGTAATATGTTGACAGGCTTTCTCCACTCTTCCAAATCATAAAAATGTATACCTATATTTGCTGTTGAGTACTTGATCAGTTTTATTTTTTATGCTTATCTTTAATCTTTCAGGAATATATTTGTATATGGCGTAAGCTATGTGTCTAACTTAGCATAAATCTTCAGATAGTTGTTAACAATATTTTGAGTGAACTATTCGTTTCCTACTAATTTGAAATGACACATTTATTGTATAATAAATTGTTTTTTAAAAATAGGTCTGTTCCTTTACTCTCAGATCTATTGGTTTTTGGCTCTTTCCTGGAATTAGTATCATACTATGGTAATTATTATAGTTTTCATTCAGTAACTCATGCAGAGAGCAAATAATTAATGAACATTTACTATCTGGCAGGGTAAATCTTCTTTCAGAAGATCATTAAAAAATTAGCTTATCATTCTTACATATTTTTTGTTGTTAAATGTAGAATCATTTTGTCAAGTTCAAGTTCAAGAGAAACAGTTTTCTAACATCCACTAAAGACTTAACTCTTTGGAATGTTGATTTTCACTAAATTTCACTAAATGTATAGATAAATCAAGGGCAATTAATATCTTTATAATGTTGAGTCATTTAATCTAAAATACTGGGTATTTCTGTATTCATATTTTCATTTATACTCTTAAGTAAATTTCTCTTTCAAAATGCTCTTAAGTAAATAACATGCAGGTTATTTGCATGTGTCCTTAAGTTATTTCTAATTATTTTTTTCAATTTTATATTGAATCTTTTTCACTTTATATTTTTAGACTTGCTATTGGTTCTGCCCTGCAGTTTTCTAAATTCCTGTCATTAAATCTAATTTTAAAAATTTGGTTTATCTGGTAAGATTGTTACTTTGCTTTTCCCACTCAGTATTACAATATTTAAAACTTTGCCTTGAAATACAGTTTCAGAACTTTGATAAAAGCACTGGAAGCTAGTTTTCTTATTTTTCTGTATTTAAATAACTTCCTGCATTTAAGGTAAAGGTTATCATCTTTAAAAACTATCCTTTCATTCAAAGTTTAGCCAGAGGTATGTTTTTTTTTGCTCTTGTTTTTAAATTAGAAATAGGTTTTCTTATTTTTTTTTTATTAAGGTATCGTTGATATACAATCTTATGCTCAGGTTTCACATGACCAACTTTGTGGTTACTACATTCCCCCCTATTATCAAGTCCCCACCACATACCCCATTACAGTCACTGTCCATAAGCATTGTAAGATGCTATAGAATCAATACTTGTCTTCTCTGTGCTATACTTCCTTCCCTGTGCCCCCCATATTATGTATGCTAATCATAATATCCCTTAATCCCCTATTTCCTTCCTTCCTGACCACCATTCCCAGTCCCTTTCCCTTTGGTAACCATTAGTCCATTCCTGGGTTTTGGGATTCTGCTGATGTTTTGTTCCTTCAGTTTTTGCTTTGTTGTTATACTCCACAGAAGAGTGAAATCATTTGGTACTTGTCTTTCTCTGCCTGGCTTATTTCACTGAGCATAATACCCTCTAGCTCCATCCATGTTGTTGCAAATGGCAGGATTTGTTTTCTTCTTACGGCTGAATAATATTCCATTGTGTATATGTACCACATCTTTATCCATTCATTTACTGATGGACACTTAGGTTGCTACCATTTCTTGGCTATTGTAAATAGTGCTGTGATAAACATAGTGGTGCATATGTCTTTTTAAATCTGTGATCCTGTTTTCTTAGGGTAAATTCCTAGGAGTGAAATTGCTGTGTCAAACGGTATTTCTATTTTTAGTTTTTTGAGGAACCTCCATATTGCTTTCCACAGTGGTTGAACTAATATGCATTCCCACCAACAGTGTAGGAGGGTTCCCCTTTCTCTGGATCCTCACCAGCATTTGTTGTTCCTTGTCTTTTGGATGTTCGCCATCCTAACTGGTGTGAGGCGATATCTCATTCTGGTTTTAATTTGCATTTCTCTGATGATTGGTGATGTGGAGCATCTTTTCATATGCCTGTTGGCCATCTGAATTTCTTCTTTGGAGAAGTGTCTGTTCAGATCCTCTGACCATTTTTTAATCGGGTTATTTGCTTTTTGTGTGTTGAGGCACGAGAGCTCTTTATATATTTTGGATATCAACCCCTTTTTAGATATGACATTTATGAATATATTCTCCCATACTGTACAATGCCTTTTTGTTCTGCTGATGGTGTCTTTTGCTTACAGAAGCTTTTTAGCTTGATGTAGTCCCACTTGTTCATTTTTTCTTTTGTTTCCCTTGCCTGAAGAGATATGTTCAGGAAAAGTTGCTCATATTTATATTCAAGAGATTTTTGCCTGTGTTTTCTTCTAAGAGATTTATGGTTTCATGACTTACATTCAGGTGTTTGATCCATTTCCAGTTTATTTTTGTGTATGGAGTTAGACAGTTATCTGGTTTCATTCTCTTACATGTAGCTGTCCAGTTCTGCCAACACCAGCTGTTGAAGAGTCTGTCATTTCCCCATTGTCTGTCCATGGCTCCTTTACCATATATTAATTGGCCACATATGTGTGGGTTTATATCTGGCCTGTCTATTCTATTCTACTGATCTATGGCTCTATTCTTGTGCCAGTACCGAATTGTCTTGATTACTGTAGCTTTTTAGTAGAGCTTGAAGTTGGAGAGTGTAATCTCCCCACTTTATTCTTCCTTCTCAGGATTGCTTTGGCTATTTGGGGTTCCATATGATTTTTAGAACAGTTTGTTCTAGTTTGTTGAAAAAGGCCGTTGGTATTGTGTAGAGATTGCACTGAATCTGTAGATTGCTTTAGGCAGGATGACCATTTTGACAATTTTAAATATTCTTTTACCCAAGTGTATTGGATGTATTTCCATTTATTAGTGTCCTCTTTAATTTCTCTGTAAAGTGTCTTGTAGTTTTCAGAATATAGGTCTTTCACTTCCTTGGTTTTTTATTCTTTTTGATGCAATTGTGAATGGAATTGTTTTCCTGATTTCTCTTTCCGCTAGTTCATCGTTAGCGTATAGGAATGCAACAGATTTCTGTGTGTTAATTTTGTATCCTGCAACTTTGTTGAATTCATATATTAGATCTAGTAGTTTTGGAGTGGATTCTTTAGGGTTTTTTTATGTACAATATCATGTCATCTGCAAACAGTGACAGTTTAACTTCTTCCTTACCATTCTGGATGCCTTTTATTTCTTTGTGTTGTCTGATTGCTGTGGCTAGGACCTCCAGAATTATGTTGAATAAAAGTGGGGAGAGTGGGCATCCTTGTCTTTTTCCCGATCTTAGAGGAGAAGCGTTCAGCTTCTCACTGTTAAGTATAATGTTGGCTGTAGGTTTATCATATATGGCCTTTTTTATGTTGAGGTACTTGCCCTCTATACCCATTTTGAGAGTTTTTATAATGAATGGGTGTTGAATTTTGTCAAATGGTTTTTCAGCATCTATGGAGATGATAATGTGATTTTTGTTATTTTTATTGATGTAGTGGATGATGTTGTTGGATTTTCAAATGTTGTACCATCCTTGCATCCCTGGGATGATACCCACTTGGTAATGATGGATGATCTTTTTGATATATTTTTGAATATAGATTGCTAATGTTTTGTTGAATATTTTTGCGTCTATGTTCATCAGGAATATTGGTCTGTAATTTTCTTTTTTTGTGGTGTCTTTGCCTGAGTTTGGTATTAGAGTGATGCTGGCTTCATAAAATGAGTTTGGAAGTATTCGCTCCTCTTCTATTTTTTGGAAAACTTTAAGGAGAATGGGTATTAGGTCTTCTCTAAATGACTGACGAAATTCAGTGAAGCTGTTCTGGGGATTTTGTTCTTGGGTATTTTTTTGATTACCGATTCAATTTCATTGCTGGTAATTGGTCTGTTCAGATGTTCTGTTTCTTCCTGGGTGAGTCTTGCAAGGTTGTATTTTTCTAGAAAATTGTCCATTTCTTCTAGGTTATCCAGTTTGTTAGCATGTTATTTTTCATAGTATTCTCTAATAATTCTTTATATTTCGGTGGTGTCCATCGTGATTTTTCTGTCTTATTCCTGATTCTGTTTATATGTGTAGATTCTCTTTTTCTCTTGATGAGTCTGGCTAGGGGTTTATCTATTTTGTTTATTTTCTCAAATAATCAGCTGCTGGTTTCATTGATTTTTTCTATTGTTTTATTCTTCTCAATTTTATTTATTTCTTCTCTGATCCCTATTATGTCCCTCCTTCTACTGACTTTGGGCCTCATTTGTTCTTCTTTTTCCAGTTTCAATAATTGTCAGTTTGGACTGTTCATTTGAGATTGTGCTTCCTTCTTTAAATAGGCCTGGATTGCTATATACTTTCCTCTTAGAACTGTCTGCTGCATCCCACAGAAGTTGAGGCATTGAGTCATTGTTTTCATTTGTCTCCATATACTGCTTGATCTCTATTTTTAATTGGTCATTGATTCATCAATTATTTAGGAGCATGTTGTTAAGCCTCTATGTGTTTGTGAGCCCTTTTGTTTTCTTGTGCAATTTATTTCTAGTTTCATACCTTTGTATCTGAGAAGTTGGTTGGTACAATTTCAATCTTTTTGAATTTGCTAAGGCTCTCTTTGTGGCCTAGTATGTGGTCTGTTCTGGAGAATATTCCATGTGCACTTGAAAAGAATGTGTATCCTGTTGCTTTTGGGTGCAGTGTTCTATAGTTGTCTGTTAGGTCCATCAGTTCTAATGTGTTGTTCAGTGCCTCTGTGTCCTTACTTATTTCTGTCTGGCTGATCTGTCCTTTGGAGTGAGTGGTGTGTTGAAGTCTCCTAAAATGAATGGTTTGCATTCTATTTCCCCCTTTAATTCTGTTAATATTTGTTGTTCATATTTGGGTGCATAGATATTTATAATGGTTATGTCCTGTTGTTGGACTGACCCCTTTATCATTATTTATATAATGTCCTTCTTTGTGTCTTGTTACTTTCTTTTTGTTGAAGGCTATTTTATCTGGTACAAGTATTGCAACTCCTGCTTTTTTCTTCCTATTAGTTGCATGAAATATCTTTTTCCATCCTTTCACTTTTAGTCTGTGTATGTCTTTTGGTTTGAAGTGAGTCTCTTGTAGGCAGCATGTAGATGGGTCTTGCTTTTTATCCATTCTGTAACTCTGTGTCTTTTGATTGCTACATTCAGTCCATTTACATTTAGGGTGATTATCGATAGATACGTACTTACTGCTATTGCAGGCTTCGGATTCGTGGTTTCCAAAGGTTCAAGGTAGCTTCTTTACTCACAGTCTAACTTAACTCGCTTTTTAGGCTATTATAAACACAATCTGAAGAATCTTTTTTTTTCTCCCTTCTTTTTCTTCCTCCTCCACTCTTGTATGTTAGGTGTCATATTCTGTATTCTTTGTGTATTCCTTGACTGACTCTATGGGTAGGTGATTGAATTTTCTGTTTGGTTGGTATTTAATTGGTCTGCCTCCTTTACTGTGGTTTTATTTTCTCTGGTGAGAGCTATTAGCCTTAGGAGCACATCCATCTAGAGCAGTCCCTTTAAATACACTGTAGAGATGGTTTGTGGGAGTTAACATCCCTCAACTTTTGCTTGTCTGGGAATTGTTTAATTCCTCCTTCATATTTAAATGATAATCTTGCTGGTAGAGTATTCTTGGTTCGAGGCCGTTCTGTTTCATTGCATTGAATATTTCATGCCACTCTCTTCTGGCCTGTAAGGTTTCTACTGAGAAATTTGATGATAACCTGGTGGGTTTTCCTTTGTAGGTGATGTTTTTTCTCTCTCTGGCTGCTTTTAATACTCTGTCCTTGTCTTTGATCTTTGCCATTTTAATTATTATGTGTCTTGGTGTTGCCCTCCTTGGATCCCTTGTCATGGGAGTTCTGTGTACCTCTGTGGTCTGAGAGGCCATTTCTTCCCTTATTTTGGGGAAGTTTTCGGCAATTATTTCTTCAAAGACATTTTTTGTCCCTTTTTCTCTCTCTGCTTCTTCTGGTATACCTATAATTCGTATATTGTTCCTTTTCGTTTGGTCACTCAGCTCTCTTAAAATTCTTTCATTCCTGGAGATCCTTTTATCTCTCTCTGCATCAGCTTCTCTGCGTTCCTGTTCTCTGTTTTCTAGTCCATTAATGGTCTCTTGCATCTCTTCCATTCTGTTTTGAAGTCCTTCCAGAGCTTGTTTTATTTCTGTATTCTCCTTCCTTAGTTCTTGCATATTTCTCTGCACGTCCATCAGCATGGTTATGACTTTTGTTTTGAATTCTTTTTCAGGAAGACTGGCTAAATCTATCTCCCCAGGTTCCTTCTCAGGGGAAGATGTAGCAGATGCCGAAGCTGTCTGGTTTAGTCTTGTCTGGATCATATTTATTGCCTTTTCATGTTGACAGGTGCTATTGACTGTCAGCTGGGAGGGCCAAAATTTTCACTTACTACTGGCCTTTCTTTACTGGGACAACTGCGACCCCTAGTGGCTTGTGTTGGGTAATTGCGTGTAGACTGGGTCTTTGTGTCTTTGCCTGGCCGGAATGGAGGAATTTCCCTTTCTGTGGGCGGAGTTTGTCTCAGGCTGCTTCTCTGCTTTTGCAGCGCCCGGAGGGGTAATGGATGGGGGGGCTGTTTGGCTGTTTACCTCTGTGAGAGGTCTCAGAGCTCTTGCCCAGGGAGTTAGTGCGCCCGGTTTTCCCTGTAATTTCCAGCTTCTGCACTATGACCTGTGTTGTTTCCGTCAAGCTGTTAAGTCCCTGTCCCTTTAAGACTTTCAAAAAGCCCCCGCTTTTCTTTGTCACAGGGGCATCAGCTTCGGCACCCGCTCAGAGGTCTTGCTGCCATGTTTCCCCAGTATCCAGGGCCCCCCGCCCACGCACTGTGTCTGTGCTCTGGTGGGGGTGGCTGGGGCTGGGTGTTTAGCAGTCCTGGGCTCCGTCTCCCTCCCGCTCTGCCTATTCTTCTCCCGCCGGGAGCTGGGGGGAGGGGCGCTCGGTTCCCGCCGGGCCTGGGCTTGTATCTTACCCCTTTCACCAGTCTCTGGGTTCTCGCTGGTGTAGCTGCAGTCTGGCCACTGTCCAGCGTCTTCTGGTCTCTCTTTTAGGACTAATTGTGTTTGTTGTATTTTCAAAAGTATATTTGTTTTTGGGAGGAGATTCCCACTGTCCTACTCACGCCGCCATTTTGGCTCCGCCCTCCTCTCCATTTTAATTTGATCGTTGATCCATTGACTATTTAGGGGCGTGTTGTTAAGCCTCCATGTGTTTGTGAGCCTTTTTGCTTTCTTTGTACAATTTATTTCTAGTTTTATGCTTTTGTGGTCTGAGAAGTTGGTTGGTAGGATTTCAATTTTTTTGGATTTACTGAGGCTCTTTTTGTGGCCTAGTATGTGGTCTATTCTGGAGAACATTCCATGTGCACTTGAGAAGAATGTGTATCCTGTTGATTTTGGGTGTAGAGTTCTATAGATGTCTATTAGGTCCATCTGTTCTAGTGTGTTTTTCAGTGCCTCTGTGTCCTTATTTTCTGTCTGGTAGATCTGTCCTTTGGAGTGAATGGTGTGTTGAAGTGTCCTAAAATGAATGTATTGCAGTCTGTATCCTCCTTTAGTTCTGTTAGTATTTGTTTTGCATATGCCGGTGCTCCTGTGTTGGGTGCATATTTATTTATAATGGGTATATCCTCGTGTTCGACTGACCCCTTTATCATGTAATGTCCTTCTTTATGTCTTTTTACTTTCTTTGTTTTGAATTCTATTTTGTCTGATAGTGGTACTGCAACACCTGCTTTTTTCTCCCTATTGTTTGCATGAAATATCTTTTTCCATCTCTTGACTTTTAGTCTGTGCATGTCTTTCGGTTTGAGGTGAGTCTCTTATAAGTAGCATATAGATGGGTCTTGATTTTTTATCCATTCAGTGTCTCTATGTCTTTTGATAGGTGCCTTCAGTCCATTTACATTTAGGGTGATTATCGATAGGTATGTACTTATTGCCCTTTCAGGCATTAGATTCGTGGTTACCAAAAGTTCAAGATTAGTTTCCTTACTATCTAAGAGTCTAACTTAACTCACTTAGTATGCTGTTCCAAACACAATCTAAAGGTTCTTTTCTATTTCTCCTCCTTTTTCTTCCTCATTTATTCTTTAAATATTAGGTATCAAATTCTGTACTTTTTGTCTAGCCTTTGATTGACTTTGAGGATAGTTGATTTAATTTTGCATTTGCTTCGTATTTAGTTCTACTTTCTTGTTTTTTTTATTTTGGTATCATTATTCTACAATTACATGAAGATCATTATGTTTACTAGGCTACCCCCTTCACCAAGTCCCCCCCACATACCCCTTCACAGTCACTGTCCATCTGCATAGTAAGATGCTGTAAAATCACTACTTCTCTGTGTTGCACAGCCCTCCCCATGCCCCCCACGCACTATACATTCTAATCGTAATACCCTCTTTCTTTTTCCCCGCCCTTATGCCTCCCTTCCCACCCATCCTCCCCAGTCCCTTTCTGTTTGGTAACTTTTAGTCCATTCTTGGGTACTCTGATTCTGCTGCTGTTTTGTTCCTTCCGTTTTCCTTTGTTCTTATACTCCACATATTAGTGAAATCATTTGGTACTTGTCTTTCTCCTCCTGGCTTATTTCACTGAGCATAATTCCCCTGGCTCCATCCATGTTGTTGTGAACGGTAGGATCTGTTTTTTTCTTATGACTGAGTAATATTCCATTGTGTATATATACCACATCTTCTTTATCCATTCATCTACTGATGGACACTTAGATTGCATCCATATCTCAGCTATTGTAAATAGTGCAGTGATAAACATAGGGGTGCATCTGTCTTTTTCAAACTGGGCTGCTGCATTCTTAGGGTAAATTCCTAGAAGTGGAATTCCTGGGTTAAATGGTATTTCTATTTTGAGCATTCTGAGGAACCTCCATACTGCTTTCCACAATGGCTGAACTCATTTGCATTCCCACCAGCAGTGTAGGAGAGTTCCCCTTTCTCCACAACCTTGCCAACATTTGTTGTTTGTCTTTTCAATGATGGTGATCCTTACTGGTATGAGGTGATATCTCATTGTTGTTTTAATTTGCATTTCTCTGATGATAAGCGATGTGGAACATCTTTTCATGTGACTGTTGGCCATCTGTATTTCTTCTTTGGAGAACTGTTTATTCAGCTCCTCTGCCCATTTTTTAATTGGATTATTTGCTTTTTGTTTGTTGAGGTGTGTGAGCTCTTTGTATATTTTTTATGTCAATCCTTTATCAGATCTATTATTTATGAATATATTCTCACATACTGTAGCATACTTTTTTGTTCTATTGATGGTGTTCTTTGCTGTACAGAAGCTTTTTTAGCTTGATATAGTCCCAGTTGTTCATTTTTGCTTTTGTTTCCCTTGCCTGGGGAGATATGTTCATGAAGAAGTCACTCATGTTTATGTCAATGAGATTTTTTGCTTATTTTTTTTTCTAAGAGTTTTATGGTTTCATAACTGACATTCAGATCTTTGATCCATTTTGAATTCACTTTTGTGTATGGGGTTAGACAGTGATCCAGTTTCATTCTCTTACATGTAGCTGTCCAGTTTTGCCAGCACCATCTGTTGAAGAGACTGTCATTTCCCCATTGTATGTCCATGGCTCCTTTATCGTATATTAATTGGCCATATATGTTTGGGTTAATGTCTGGAGTCTCTATTCTGTTCCACTGGTCTGTGGCTCTGTTCTTGTGCCAGTACCAAATCGTCTAGATTACTGTGGTTTTTCTAGTAGAGCTTGAAGTTGGGGAGCGAGATCTCCACCACTTTATTCTTCCTTCTCAGGATTGCTTTGTCTATTCTTTGCCTTTGGCGGTTCCATATGAATTTTTGAACTATTTGTTCCAGTTCATTGATGAATGCTGTTTGTAATTTGATAGGAATTGCATCGAATCTGTATATTGCTTTGGGCAGTTTGGCCATTTTGACAATATTAATTCTTCCTAGCCAGGAGCATGGGATGAGTTTCCACTTGTTAGTGACCTCTTTAATTTCTCTTAAGAGTGTCTTGTAGTTTTCATGGTATAGGTCTTTCACTTCCTTGGTTAGGTTTATTCCTAGGTATTTTATTCTTTTTGATGCTATTGAGAATGGAATTGTTTTCCTGATTTCTCTTTCTATTAGTTCATTGTTAGTGTATGGGTAAGCTACAGATTTCTGTGTGTTAATTTTGTATCCTGCAACTTTGCTGAATTCCAATATTAGTTCTAGTAGTTTTCAGGGGAGTCTTTAGGGTTTTTTATGTACAATATTATGTCATCTGCAAATAGTGTCCCGGGACGCTTCCATCCAGCTGTGTGGTCACTGTGCCTTTAAGACTTTCAAAAGGCACTCACTTTTCTTTGTCCCAGGGTCATTGGCTGTGGGAACCCACTCACAGGTCTTACTGTCCTGTTTCACTAGTTTCCCGTACCCCATGCACGCCCTGTGTGTCTGCACTCCGGTGCAGATGGCTAGGGCTGGCTATTTAGCCGTCCTGGGCACCCTCTCCCTCCCCGCTCCAACTCCTCTCCTCCTGCCAGGATCTGGGGTGAGGGGTGCTCGGGCCCTGCCGGGCCGTGGCCTGTATCTTACCCCCTTCGCGAGGTGCTGGGTTCTCACAGGTGTGGATATAGTCTGGCTGTTGTTCTGTGTCTTCTGGTCTCTCTTTTAGGAATAGTTTTATTTGTTGTATTTTCAGTAATACATATGATTTTGGGAGGAGATTTCTTCTGCTCTACTCACGCCACCATCTTGGCTCCACCCCAACTAATCTGGTTTTAAATCCCTCCATTGTTTATTTCATTTCAGCTACTGTATTTTTTAGGTGTTTCCCCACTGAATTCATACCTTAGCTTTGAATATTTTTCTGTAGCTCCCTTAGCATGCTTATGATTTTTATTTTGAATTCTTTTTCAGGAAGATTGGTGTTTTCAGTCTCACTGAGCCCTCTTTCTGGTCTTGGAGGGATTGTAGATTGAACCAGGTTCTTCTGCATTTTCATAATCCTATTGGATAGTGAGAAATATTAGGTTTGTGTAGGCAGTGCCCTCTTGTTCTCTGAAGCTCTGCTCTTCGGAGCTGTCCAGAACCTGGAGCAGTGACTGTGGTTGCAGGCGAGTGGCACTAGGGACTGCCGGGAGGACAAAGCCCTTTCCTGTATCCTGGCCTCAGTGTCTGCCTCTGCTCTCACAGCCTGTCAGCCATGTCCAGGGAGTGGGCTCTGGGTTAATCCCCTAAGTTGCTGTGTTTGGGGCGGCCCTTGGGATGGCCTAGGGCTATGACGGGTGTCATAGCTGAGTGGTGCTGGTGTCTGCCGGGTGGACAAAGCCCTTTCCTGTTTGCTGGTTGCAGTGTCTGCCTCCATTGTCCTGGTTGGTTAGCTGCATGCAGGGAGAAGCGTCTGCATTAAGCTGTGTAGTTTCTGTAGGCGGGGCTGCCTTCTGGGTGGTCTGGAGCAATGGCAGGGACAGCGGTTTGCATACAGGTTCCGGTGGGAAGGAAGAATCGGCAGGCTGATTATTGTGGTGAGGGGCCTTGTTCCTGCATGGTCAGCAATTGGATGGAGCGCCTGAAGCTCCTGAAAATTCCCAACCTGCTGGGCTGAGTGTGCCAGGACGATTTTGTCTACTATTTCCTTCTCCTAAACCCTTGCCCCTTTAGCAGCCCTCTCACTGTTGAGAAGTCTTTCAAAGCACCCATCTTTCTTTTTTCCCAGGGCAGCTGGTTGTGGAACCTGTTCACAGTCTTAGTCTCTGACTTTGGTTTTCACTCCCTTTAATCTCCAGAGCACCATTCAGAGTGGGTTTGTGCTCCCAGAGTAGATTTCTAGGGCTGGTTATTTAGCAGTCCTGAGCTTCTCCTCCCTCCCAGCTCTGATTCTCTTCCTCCTGCTGGTGAGCTGGGGTGGGGAGAGTGCTCCATTCCCTCTGGGTCATGGCTTTGTTACTTTACCCTTTTCCATGAGATGTTCTCTTCTCCCAGATTGTAGACTGGCTGTTGCAATCTTATTTCTGGTCACTCTTTTAGGAATAGTTGTATTTGCTGTATTTTCATAATATATGTGGTTTTTGGAGATTTCCTCCTCTCCTCTCACACTGCTGTCTTTTTTCTCCAACTAGGTTTTCTAATTTTTATAAGGTTTTTGATATCCTTTGAGATGATATGATTTTTTTCTTTTACTTG
Source organism: Manis pentadactyla (assembly GCF_030020395.1). Taxonomy (NCBI): domain Eukaryota; kingdom Metazoa; phylum Chordata; class Mammalia; order Pholidota; family Manidae; genus Manis; species Manis pentadactyla. The sequence continues at coordinate 34,310,263 of NC_080031.1, read as the reverse complement.
TTACTGAGATGAATTGCATTACTACATTTGCTAATGTTGGACCATTCATGAATTCTTGGAATGACATCTATTTGGTTATGACGTTTCCTTTAATACAGTACTAAAATTTGTTCATTTATATGTTCATATGTGTATATGGCCTCTAGTTTTTATGTTTTTATTAAGTTTTAATACTGGGTTATTATATCTGTTCTTTTAATTGTGAAGTTTTATATAATCTCTTAACATTTTCGAATCACAGAGTGAGGCATTTTGACATAGTAGGCAAAAACATTGGCTTTGTATCAAATAGTCCTAAATTTCAATATCAGGTTTGTTATTCTCTCTGTGTGACCTTAGTTTTATTCTTTTAAAAACACAGTTACTAGAATCAGCCTTATAAAGTTGTTTCGGGTTTTTGTTATATTTTGAGTGCTTTTCATGTATCAAGTGTTTTATGTGTAATTGTTTAATAAAGTACTATTATTCTTATTTTGTAAATGAAGAAATTGAGGCAGAGAGAGGTTAAATAACAAAGATTGCATAGTTAATAAGTAGATTTGAACTAGAGCCCACTTAAATGGTGCAAAAGATATAATAAACGTTTGATTAATTGTGGTAATTGCTTCTTTTGCTATTTTATTGAATCTAATGTAGATACACCATTATTTGATGTATCACTAAGAAGGAAAAAGGCTGCCTATGAGGCAATGCTTTCATTATTAAACTATTCCCCCTGCCATCATTTTTGTTCCATTCATATTGTCATTAAATTTAAGAAACATGTTAAATCTGTATTTAAAAATAATTTAAAATAAAATGTTATTGGTCATCTTTGCCTAGGCTAAGATAACTTTAGCACAATTTGATGCCCATCTTATCTCTTAGATTTTATTGAGGTAATATTAAATCTTAATTCCAGTTTAAGTTAAAAATTTATGCATCTTATTCTTAACAATTGTTTTAAACATCACAACTCTGAGACCAGTTGTTTAGACCTAATCATTACATTTACCATTTGGTTTATAGCGTGCCTTCCTTTTCTCAGTGATGTTTGCCCTAATTCATTTATGGTTTATCTTAATTATCCTGAGTGATTTTCCCCCCAGAATCAGTAATTGATTTGTTTTCTGAATCCTTGCACTTTCTTTTGTCCATACCAGAAAGGCTACTTTGTGAATTCAATTCTGTATGTAGAATTACTGCTTTATAATTTTCTTTAAAAATTTGATCCTTATCCCATTACCTTCTAGCTTTAGTATTATAGGTAAAAAGTTAATAAATTTTACTTTGCTTTGTAGGTAATGTGTTATTTACTCACTCTCATTTGTTTACACTCTTACACTTTACTCCCTTCTTCACTGATCAGTGTTGTGAAGAATTTTGTGTGTGTGTGTGAATTTTGAGACTCAGGAATTAGGGTTTTTTGTTTTTTTTTTTTACATATGAGCCTTTGCATGCATCACTTTTATTCCTCTCTGAAGACTATTGAATGAGATTTTTGGATTTGGAAAATTAGCTGTGGCAATATTTCTGTGGCAAAATTCTGTTAATGCTTTGTTCCATCTTTGCTTTTTTTTCTGGAAGTACTAGTGTAAGCATATTAGATTCTCTAGAATTCATCTTCCATGTGTCTTTTTTCCTTATAACATAAATCTGTTTATCATCTTTTCCTAAGGATGGGAATTCCCATGCTAGTATTCACTTCACTCATTTGGAGTCAACACTTTCTATGACTATTTTCACTGTATTTGCATGTTTTTGGACACAGTGTTCATTTACAGGACTTTCTTATTTTTAAACTCTTTTTTTCATGTAAGTCTGTCATGTTTTAGCAGTGTAGAAATCTCACTGACAGGAATTTAAAAAAATTTATGTCTTCACTGTTTTTTGTATTTTATTTTATTTTAGATGTAGGCATTTGGTCTAAGTGGCTTTTCTTTTGAGTCCCCAGGTTTTTTTCATTATTTGTTAATTTTTCATTGATTACTTGTATTTTTTAAAGCATTCATTGTATGCTAGTATACTAGTTTGCTGGGTGGCGTGAACAGCAGAAGTGGATTCCCTCGCAGTTGAGTTCAAGGTCTCAGGCATCAGCAGGTTTGGTTTCTTCTGCAGCTCCTCTTCTTGCTTGTAAATGTCTGCCTTCTCACTGTGCCCTCACATGGTATTTTATCTTTTTTTAAAAATTGAAGTTTAGTTGATAAACAACATTTTATTGATCTCAGGTATACAACACAGTGGTTCAACAGTTACACACATTATTAAATCCTCACCCCAACTAGTGCAATTACTGTTAACTGTAACGTTAACAGAACCATTGGCTAAATTCTCCAAGCTTCACTTTCATCCCAAGACCAACTTAAATTATGATCGAGATTTTTGTGCTCCTTTATCTCTCTCATCCTCCCATGGTATTTTATCTTTGTGTGTGCATCCCTGTATCTCTTTTGTGTTTCCAAATTTCTTTTTATGAGGATGTCAGTCAGATTGGATTAGGGTCTAATCTAATGACTTCATTTTTACACAGTCACCTCTTTCAAGGCCCCTTCTCCAAATGTGGTCACATTATGAAGTACTCAGGGTTAGTGCTTCAACCTGTGAATTTGGAGAGGGGGCCACCCACACAGTTCAGTCCATATTAGGTAGGATGATTATATGGTATTTTCCCTCCCCTTGGTTATTTACTTATTTTTTTATTGTGCCACATGACAGTGTATCATTGGACAGTGGTATATGGGGTTCAAGTCATTGATACTTTTTTAATTTTAGATATCTTGTTTAATTTTTCTCCTTTGTAGTCAGTGGAAATATTTCAGTCAAAATTAGAAGAAGCTGAAAAGATTTCATCCATGAAAGAAGATTGTAGAAGAGAAACGTGGAGGAAACCAATGTATTCAGATAAAGCACAAAGAAATCAAGACAGTAGAAGGTCAGACTTTGTAAAATATAATAAAAGTTCAAGGTATAGATACAGTTCAACAGATACTACACACAATATCAATAAAGGTAAATTTAGTGGTGATGAAAAAGATAATAGATCTGAGACTTCAGAAACACACAGAAGAGAATCCAGTCAAAGCCAAAATCAAGTGCTTTCTTCTCTTGGAAATTTGAGACCTAAATTCTTAAGACCTTCTGATGATGAAGAACTGTCATTTCAAAGCAAGGGCAGAAAGTTGGAACCATCTAGTTCATCTTCAGCCCTGGTTGCTCAGGGTTCTGTGCATTGTGCTTTTCGAAAACCTGCGGAGAACAGTGATGGAAGTTTATCATCATGGAGTCTCTCTGATGGGAGAGAAGGAGAAAGGAGACATTCAAATCGAAAGCCATTGAAAAGCAGTCGCAGTGTTGACTCTGAATGCATTTCAGGAGATGTGAGAGAAAAGTCACAAGATGAGATCTTGAGAGATGACATCCTGAAAGGAGAACATCTCCGGGACAAAAAGTCTTCATCTGCTGGGTATTGTGTCATTTGTTTTTTAAATTGATAAATGAATATTAAGGTCCAGAGGATTCAAAGAACTGAACTATATTTTTAGAACATCAGTTCATAGGTATGAGTAATGGTTCCTGTTAAATTTTATGGAAGAAGTAAGATACGCACATTTAGCAGTTGAGTAGGTTTGTTTTATGGATTGCATTTTATTTCAGTTTTATTTAACAAAACTGTAAGAATTCATCTTTATAACTCAAAATTTGTTGCTCTTTTGCAGTGTAAAAAACTGAATGAGTTAATAATCCTTGTAAATGGATGTGCTATAGGAGTTATTTTGATAGATTTTGTTTCTATTGCCATACTGTTTTCAAGCGAAATTACTCCATTGTTGAGTATAATTGTAATAATAAACATTGCATACCAATTGGAGGTCTGGGAGATTGAAGGAAAATATGCTGCTGTAGCCCACATATGAAGTGAAAAAGATATGTGAAAGATCATGCAGAGGGAAGAACAAATTAGGGTGTTTTTTAGAGAAAGAAATATACATTTTTGACAGTTGACAGGCTTTAAAGGTAATATTAGTGTTAAAAAGTGAACATAGGTGGGATGGCTGGTTGTAGCTATAATGATTAAGAAAATGGATGCACTTACTGTTTTTATTGTTCTTATACCTGTTGCAATTAGAGGGCTGGGTCAGTAGAAGAGGAAACCCAGGCTGAGTGGGATCAAACCTAGGAAGACTTGATTTAGTCGTAGGGCTGGCCCTGTTGGAGATAGCCGTAAATAGGGAATGTCCAAAGGATAATGACTAATTTATACTTGAAAGATCATTAAGATATGTTAAAAAATACTGCCAAATGAAGGGGGCACTAAAGAAGAAGTTTTAGGAAATAATAGATTTCAACGATGGCAGTAGTAGGTATAAGCATTGTAGTTTTGGGTCCTGAGTGTGGCAAATTGCTTTTGTTAGTGAGTACGTTTGAAGCTGTGGCTTATAAAGCACTGTGTGTGGCTTTCATTGAGAAGGAGCTGGCGAGATTTGGACTGAATAGTAGGAGCTGTGATCAAATGGGCTCTTATTCAAGTCAAGGTTTTGCTCCCAAATATATATATAATTGTCCAGGCTTCCCTCCAGGTGTTCTGGAAGGTAGACTATTTCTAGTCCCCATTGCTAATGGGGTGAGGCTCTTATTTCCTGATATCACTAGGGTTGGCTTCACATTTGGGTGATCTGTAGGTCTTTACTTCTGTGAGCAGCTAAGCAAAATACTCTTAGCATTCCGTTGGTTTCTCTAATTGCTTCATACTTGTATGTTGTATTTAAATTGTAAGCTTCTGGTAGATACACTGTAATACAGCACTCAGTGAAAGCTGTATTTTTTGGTCTGAAGACAATGTGCTTTCTTAGCTGTGTTAATTTTGATGTTACAGATGGTTTGAGGCTGTCCAGGAATTCTGTGATTGACTGACTGGAAAGGGAAAGAACAGTCTAGGAATCATACATGTAGGTGAAAGAAAAAAAACCGGAGCATTTAGAGTGGTGTAAAGTAAAAGGCCAGGGGAGAACCTTGCAGAATGCCTACTTTTTTGGGACTGAATAGATTCAGTGAAGAACTGGTAGAAGCTGTTTGTTGTTTATCTGAACATTATCCTGGATCTATGTTGAATTCTTTATAAAATGCCAGAATTCTGTGGAGCTTTAGAGAGAGTAAATTTCCTAACTAGAAGAAAAAAATCATAAAACTGATTTTAGAACTAGAAGAAATACTAGTCTTACTCCTCTATTTTCCAGATGTGGAAAGTGAGGCAACTGAGGTCACTTTTGCACAGTGTTAGGTAACTAGGGTTGCCATATTTAGCAAATAAGCAAGAAGTAGGTCCCTTACAATATTTATGCATACTTAATGCTAAAAAAATTGTTGTTTACCTGAAATTCAAATTTAACTGGGTGTCATGTATTTTATCTTGCACATGTATGTAACAGCCATTTCCTGGGTCTGTGACCTTTTAACAAGAAATAACAGATAATTCTTTATAGAAAACCTAATATGTATTTAAGTTACATAGCTTCACAATGCACATGCTATTCTGAACCTTGTTTACATCTAGTCAGTGTATCTTAAAGATCTTTTCACATTAGCTCATATGTATGTATACTTTTTTCATTTTAAAGGCTCTTTAATATTTTATTGTGAAACTTAGATACCAGCTAGTATTTCTCATCAGTCTCTTATTGATGGACTTCAGGTTGTTTCTAGTTTGTTACTCTTACAAATAATGCTGCAGTGAATTGTTTTGTATGTGTACTTGTATATTATGTAGCTATAGCTGTATGATAAATTCTAAAGAATGAAATTAAATTTATGTATTTTGTTGTATTAACTAATTTATACTTTTGCCAGTCATATATTAGGATAACTTTTATCTTTCTTGCTGTCAGTATTGTTGAACTTTTTAATCTTAGCCGTCTGTATAGTTAAGAAACAATTTTTCCTTGATCTGCATTTCTTTAAGTATAGGTAAAGTTTGGCATATTTTTATAAATGTTGTTTATTTTTATTTTATTTTTGTTAGCAAGTCATATGTTTTGACTACCTTTTGAGTTCTTTGTGAGAGCTCTTTATAGTTGTCATGTAATGTATGTAGTTTTTTTTTCTTCATCATTTCTAGATTTACTTTTTTTCTTCTTTTTCATCCTTTCACTCATTCTTAATGTGATCAGATTTATCATTATCTTCCTTTGTCCCTTTTAGGCCCCATAATTACCTTAAGTAGCCAAAACATCCCGTAGTTGTGGCCCATGTGATTAAGAACTTGTTTTTCTTAGAAATGGAATGTGTGAAGAGAAGGATGCCAGGTTTTGAAGGTTTAAGTATAGTCATGAGATTCTTAGACAGGAGAAAATTTGAAAACAAGTGGTAAGAAAAGAATAATTAAAGGGAGGAGATCTGTGAATACTGCCAGCAGGCAAAGAATAATTGCAGTATACTCAAGGTTTCTGAAATGTCATTGGGCTGGAGCTTTTTAAATTACTTCTTGCTCCGAAGTTTTCAGCCAGTGTGTGTGTGTGTTAAAGAGAATAGATTTTAATGGAAAAATGGGATTTGCTATTTAGAAATTAATTATGAAGAGGACTTCTGAAATATAATAGTAATCCTGGAAAATGAGAACTGCTTGTACTTTTTCTTTTTTATAGGGTAATTGCAAATGTCATGGTGATGTTTCTTTTAGAGCATCTGCTCATCATTTTAAATGGTTTGGGAAACCCCTAGTTCTTGCTGTTTGCTAGAGAGCAGTGTCTTTGCTGTGGTATTGACAAGGTGACATAATGTCTTGAGTTACGTGGGCCCAACAACTCTCATTTTAATGTCTTTATTTGATACCTATTACTGTTCTATTAAGTGTGTTGAAGTATCTATTAATATTGAAAATACTAGTATTAGAGATGATCAGAATTCCTGATATATCATCTTATTTATCCTCATCTATTAATAAACAATTTAATTCCTGTTAGGAATGCCTGAAAAAGAAAAAAAAGATGTGTGAGTACGAATTTCATCATAATGAAAGATGCCTCTTTTAAAGGTCTAGTGAAATTCCAGTTACCTTCTTAAACTTACGAGCTTTGGTTGGACCTCAGCACACCTCATTGCCTTCTCTCGATTAAAGCCTTAAGCTTGCACACTGAGAACTGAAAGGAGAGTAAAGTTTCTCAAAAGGAAGAGTCAAGTAAAATGGCAAAGGTGTGCCTCTGGGCAGACAACAACAGAGATCTTTGGCAATTTAGTCAAAAATACAATCATTGTAAAAGGATTTATAAACCAGATTTCATAGACTAAATTGTAATGTAGGTTAGAGATGGTTGAGGCAGAAGTACATGTGGGAGGCATAGGTAAACGAAGTGCCTTCCTCACTCTCTCCCTCTTTTTTTTTTTCCTTTTAAGGTGCAGGTACTTGAATATGTTTATGTTTTAATGGGAAGTAGTCAGTATCAATTTTAGAAGAAGCTAAATATAAAGAGGGATGATAGATGGGATAACTAAGCAAGGCCCCAAGGTTAGTGTGGGTGGGTGTAGGATCCAGTGTTCTGGTACAAGCAGAAGGATTAGCCTTGGGTGCAAATGTTAAAGAAGAGGAAAATGTGATGACAGATTGTGGGTGACAGGAGACAAGGATAGAATTCTGATGACATGGGACATGGTTTTTCAACCTATGATCCATCCCAGCACATTGGTATTCCTTTTCGTCTGTATATGGACCAAATGAATTTGGTAGCTTCAGGAAAAAAAAAGGTGATGTAACAGTTTGATTCACACAGAGCTCTCAAAATGGAGATGTCCTCTCATTGTTATGACTTACTGCTATTAACTTACTTTATTTTTACCAAAAGATATTGATGACTGTTTGAAACAAAATTACCTTAAAATTATTGTTCCACGTGCACTTCACATTTCCTTCAAGTAATCCTTGGAAACTGAAAGTCCGAGAAATGGACTGTTTCTTTTACTCATTCAACTTTGAAAAAAAGGTTCTGGGCTGGTATGACAAGGAATGAAGAAACAAAGGAAGGTTGTATTTGTGTCAGAGATGTCCCTCAGAACTTAAATTAGATGGTTTTGACAAGTTTTCTGCTCTTCATCTTGTATTTACTGAATACTTCAGTTTCCCAGGTTGAATGGTATAAAAAGATTATGACATAGAATGTGCCTTCAAGGAATTCACAGTATTATAGAGGCAGTTTGTAAACATGTGGACAAATACAGCATATAAGTGCATGGCACATATAGGTTCTTATATTTTCAGCACTTACAAGAAGGGATGGTTAATTCTTCTGGGATATAATTATGGGGAACAGAATCCAGGAAAGGTGTGTAGGGAAAGTTGTGAAGTCTTGAAGGATGAACTCATTAGGCAGTAAGTGGAAGAGGTCAACCAACATGAGGGGAAAAGCATGAGACATGAGACAGCATTGTATAGTTGAGCATTTGCAAATAGTATTTTGGAATGTTGGATGCAGTAGCTCCCCAAGGGAAAGGTATATCTCTTTCTAGTCTTTGCATTCAAAATCCTAGTGTAGTGCTTAGCCTCTGAATCTTTTACAGAATATAGTCAAGTGGGAAGAAGGTGGATAGGCAAGTACTAAAAATATTTCCTGAATACCATGTAAATGGCTCCAGAAGTCATGCTTATGAGTTGGGCAATATTCTATAGTGTTAAGAAACAAGTCTCTCAAGGATTTGAAACTGATCATATTTGTATTTTAGAAAGGTTGGTTTGTTAAATGGAACAGATTTTGAGGCTGATACACTGATTAGGAGGTTATACTTGAGAGACAAAGTCATGAAGCAAAGGAGTAAACGGAGAAGAGAGGAGGAGGGTGAGTTCACATCCATGGCTCAGTGATGAAGGCTTTAATTCTGTGGTTCCTTGAAAGGATTTGGTTACTTCTTATCTGTGTACCAGCTTTCAGAAATTCTTTTTTTCTTTTCTTGAAGAAATTTCCCATTGGCTTTTAAGCATGCTGAATGGAGGACTAGTTGGAAGATTCTTCTTTGACTCATTAATGGGCTCTCAGTGGCAAAAGGAACTAACCATTACTGAGTACTAGGTTAAGTGTTGTGTTTGGAATTTCATTATATTGCTGCATACCGTAATTGTATACATTATTTCATTTAATTCTGAATTCTGATAATGTGAGGGTAGGCATTAAATTTTTGATTTTATAGTCTCAGAGAGATTATGATACTTGCCCAATATCATAAAGCTAGTAAATGGCAAAGAAACTGGATTTGAATCCCTATCAGTCTGATTCCAAAACCCTTTTCTTAGTACAAAGAGGGATTTCCCACTTCTTGGCAAGGACCTTACAAGGTTACAATTGGCATTTTAAAGAAACAGCCTTTGGTGCTTCATGAAAAAGCTTCCATTTGGGAGTTTTAGATTTGATTAGTAGTATGTTTTTAGGTATTTAAGCTTTTACGTTATTGGTATCTATTAGTAGGCATGAAATCTATTGACATACTGACATTTGATACAATATTTTATTCACATTCCTAAATTTTTCCTCCGCAAAAGAAGGATGGACTGATGGATGGCTTTTGGTCTTCCTGATCCTGTCAAACTCAAGCTTGCTTGCAAGAGGGCTTATTTTCTGAATGACTGAGCTCAATAAGAAATCCTGTGTAGACTTGGTGTTGTGTTTGGAGCATCTACTGGATTAACACAGAAAGGTTTCGAGAAATATTGGGGAAATCACCCCTTATCCATTTTATCTTTCCTCTCTATTTTTTCAGTTGACTGGGGGTTGAGATGAAAAACAGATAAACTAGATACAAACTTTGTTGGAAAGCAAAACTTGGTCACATAAAAAAGTAGTTGGCAGTGAAAACGAGGTAGGAAAAAACAGCAGGAAAAGCAGCCAGAGAGTTTCTCATTTTGGAAGTTGGGCAGTTTCCGAGATAGAATCCGGAGCAAGCTAAATTTGTGGTGGAATAATTGCACTGGTACTTTTTAGAAAGGGCATGAATTGTGGTTATTTAATTTGTTTTGCGTTATACATATATGTAAAATTTGATTTTTTTGATTTCCATATTAAGGATAGGAATGGTAAAATTTCAAAGCATAGAATTCTGGACAATTAATTAAATGGGAAAGAATGCAGGTTGAGAAAAAATTATGTTGATGAGTAAGACTTTTTATTGAAATATGCTTGACTTGCCTGAAATTCAAATAAATTACATTTATAGTACAATAAAAATGAAGTGTATCTCAGAATTTAATTTGAAAAAGTTACTGAAAAGTATTTTCTGTACAAAAAAGTACAACTAACGATACAAGTAATACCTCAACCCACAGAAGCATATAAAAAGTAATAATGCTCTCCTGATTACATGAAGGCAAGTGCCCCTACTGTTCATCTTAATTGGTTTTTAAAATGTAGAGTGAAAGAACTTCTTTTTAACTGCTTTTTAAAATGTGGAGAGGAGAAAAAAAATGTGTAGCATTCTTATGGTGCTTTACCTGAAATATTTTAGGTTTCTTATCCAAGCACCTGAGTATTGTCTTTCCTTTCATCATACAAGAAGTTCTTACAGAAATCCTGGCAGGGATTAATGCCTGTTTTAGAAAAACTCGAATATTGTCTATTAAAAGATTTGTATTCTTTTTTTGCCTGAGGTGAATTCACTATTTAAAAATAATTTCTGTATATAATTGTTAGGTCAGGTGTTGATTTGGAGGTCTATTTATATATTTTTCTGTTACATGCTCAGAATGTATGTTGAAAATTGTAGTTAATTTTAATAGCGTATGATGAAATCTAGGAATTAAGGGAAACCATGAATGTGGATATATATCCTTTATATTTGAAATTAGGACAGGTTTTTTTCAGCATTAACATTTCTTTATCACTCACCTCTGAGGGTTTTTAAAAACAGCTTTATTGAGGTATAACTGACATAATAAACTGCATATATGTATGTGTGTGAGTATATGTACACACGTGTGTATATTTGCACATACACACATACATATATCCTCACACACACACATTTAGATATATAGTGTACAGTTTGGTATGTTTTGAAGTATGTGTGTACTAATGAAACTGTCACCTCCCTCAAAGTTTCCTAGTATCCTTTCAGAATCTCTGCCTCTCAGCCCTCCCCATACACTTCCAACTCCACTAGGCAACCACTCATTTGCTTTCTTTCATTATGTGCTTTCTTTTCTCTTGGGTAAATACCTAGAAGAGGAATGGCTTGAACATATGGTAACTACTTGTTTAAATTTTAAGAAACTGCCAAACTGTTTTACCAAGTGGTTGTATCATTGTGCATTAACACCAATATGAGACTTCTAGTTCCTTTACATCCGTTCTGGAACTTGGAATGATCAGTCTTTTTAATTTCCACCATTCTCGTGGCTCTTAGCAGTATCTTATGGTTTTAATTTGCATTCCCCTAGTAACTCCTGATGTTGAACATTTCTTAATGTGCTTTTTTGCCATATGGATATTTTTTGTAAAGTTCTTAGAATGGGTAGTGGCTTTGCTTTCATTTCTTTATTGGTAATTTGTGTCTTTTTTTCTCCCTGATCAGTAAGTTTATCAATTTCATTGGTTATCTTAAACAGCTTTTGGTTTCATTGAATTTCTTTATTGTTTTTCTGATTTTTATTTAATTTGTTTTCACTCTGGTTTTTATTACTTCTTGTAGGCTTAATTTGCTCTTCTTTTTCTACTTAAGCTGAAAGCTGAGATAACTGATCTGAGATTTCTTCTTTTCTAAATATTTAGTGCTATAAATTTCTCCCTATGTTATGCTTTAGCAACATCGTACAAATTCTGATATGTTGTGTTTATGTATTTATTCAATTCAAAATAGTTTTCAGTTTCTCTTTTATTTTGTTATTGGTGCATGGGTTATTTATAGGTATGCTATTTTGTTTTCAAATTGTCAAGGATTTTCTAGAGATCTTTGTTAATGATTTCTGATTTAATTTCACTGTGGTCAGAGAACATAGTTTGTATGACTTGAATCTCTTTTAATTTGTTGAGACTTGTTTTGTGGCTCAAAATGTGGTCTGTCTTGGTAAGTGTTTTACATACACTCACAAAAAATGTGTCTCATTGTTGGGTGGAGTATCCTATGAATGTCCATTAGGTCATGTTAGTTGACAGTGTTATTCAAGTCTTCCATATCCTTGCTGATTTTCTGTTTACTCATGCTATCAAATATTGAGAGTGGAGTCTTGAACCCTGCAAGTATAATTGTGGATTTGTTTGTTTTTCTTTGTAATTCTGTCAGTTTTTGCATTATGTATTTTGAAGCTCTGTTATTGGGTATGTAACTGTTTTAGGGATTCTTCTGTACTCTTAATGTATGAAATGACTTTTTCATGTGAAATGACCTTCTTTGTCCCTGGTAATATTTTTCTCTCTGTAATCTAAGCCACTTCAGCTTTCTTTTGACCAGTGTTAAATATGATACATCTTTTTCTGTCCTTTTAATGTTTAACATATTTATGTCTTTATATTTGTATTCTTTGGAGTAGTTTTTTCCCTGAGTACAAGTAGTTTCTTGCTGAATACTCAAAGGGAAGGCTGTGTAGTTCTGTGGGATTCCCTCACTGTGCAGCTCTCTCTTTTCTAGCTGTCTTGAAGTTCTTGGATTCATCTGTCTCCTTCACTAAAGAGTCCTTCAGGCTCTGCCTGTGTTCCCCTTTCCTTCACTGTAGTTTTGAGCCTTTCTTAAGGCAGTAAGCAGGGAAAACTGTGTATGCCAGGAATTTAACCTTGGCTGGAAATTTCTCTTTTCTTTTGTGAGACTCTATCGTACAGGTTTGGCACATGATCATAGTTGTAAATTTGTTTATGTTGTATGACTGATTCTGAGTTGATTTTGCAAAAGAGCACATCTCATTGTTTTTTGGAATGCGGTTAAATATGTCATTTCCTGGTTACAGTTTCTTAGATTATCAATAATTTATCACATTGAATGAGACAAATTTCCCCTAGACATGTAGAATTATGGTGTGATTCTAGAATTTAAATTTCTTCTGTTTCCTTTTTAGAATGAGTATGGGAATATTAAATAATGAAGACTAGTTGACTTACATTACTTATCTCATTGTTTCTGGGACTTTAGTCAGTTATTATAATGCCAATGGGCCATCATGGCTTTGTAACAGAGTACCGTAAACTATTGGTTTATGGTGGAACATTGAGGGTGTTTTTTTTTAATGTGTCAGAATCATGATTTGTTGGTGCTGAATTGTTTGTTGAGGCCAATTAAAATAACATTTGAGTCTTGACGATGTTACATGCAATGTAACTGCATTTCCTATACTCTTACTATGCCCCTTTCAGAGGCAGTCCAGAGGATGATTCCATCCACATCTTGAGTGTTGATGAGAAGAATAAGTTGGGAGCCAAGATCATCAAGGCAGAAATGATGGGAAATATGGTAAGACTTGTATGTTCTTTTGGAAAATAGTAATTAAATATTTAACTTCTTACAAGTAGTTTTGAAAGTTCCTTAGCAATGTGAATGTAGCACACTTTGAAAATAACTGCTGCTTATTGATTCTTTAAAGAAATTCTTGAACACTTCTGAAAACAGTACTGTCTACCTCTAAGTAAATTATCTTTCTCTGTCAGATTTCTGAAATTTAAGGTTCTAGGGAACTAAATGTTTTTTAAGTTCTTTTTTACTTTGCTGTTTGCTTTATTTTTGGATTTCTAACTTACTGAGCATATTTCAGGGGGACAAAAATGTTACTCTCTTCTTTCCCATTTTTAGTCGTGTATTATTAACAGTGCAAATTACTTTCTAAAATTCCCTTACTTAGGAACCAGAAAATGAGCTCCTAAAAAGGATGGCTAATTCATTTATTCAAATGGCAAGGCAGTGTGCTTGTGCCTGATAATGTGTTAGATGCTTTGTATAGGTTAGCTTATATAATTTCCATAATAATGTGTTGCTTTAAGACTGATTTACTTCAAAATTGAATACAAGTATCTATCTATCTATCTATCTATCTATCTATCTATCTATCTATCTATCTATCTATCTATCATCTATCTATCTATCTATCTATTGTATTTTCACGTTCCTGTTATACATGTTATAGTGCCCATGGCAGAATAGCAATGCCAGACAGCTTTCTGTGTCTTTACAGAATAGATTCCCTCATGGTCATATGTATGTACTCATCTTAAACCCAAATGTAAGTGATTTTTCAGTTGCTTTCTGTTTTGGTGTATTATCAGTACAACATTCTTTAGTAGAACAAAAGGTGGCCAAACAAGATACTTCTATTTTTTATCAGTTTGTATGTCTAATGAAAGGTATATTTTGCATATGGTGCTGTCTCTCTTTGAATCTGGTCCTTGGTAACCCTGAATGTCAGCTGAACCCAGAAATTGATCAGAGAGACAAAGTGACAACAGCATGAAAATAAAGTTTGAGTTTTGAAAGTACAAAGCAATTAGTTAAAATAGTGGAAGACAGGTCACCAAGTTAGGAGGTTAACTTATGTTAAAAGAAGTGTTCCTATTTGCATAGAACCACTGCAGTGGAGAACACTGTTCTTGGCTTGTCATATACTTCTGTTTATTTAATTTACTTCTTTGTGATTGATAGCTTTATATGTCAGTTGTTTTTTTATAAATTCCTATAGACTTTCTAGGGTAAAAATTAAATATGTTCATAATTCTTATCTAAATTACTCAATAAAGAAGGTAATATTTTAAATTGTGTGATCTTTCCTTATTTCAAATAACTGACATTTTGAATATTGGAAGTTTATAATAACTAAGGAATAATAAATGTCATTCTGAAGGTTTTGTATTTCTTCCATCTCCCTAGTTCCTCTAAAATATATATCCTTGTAATTATTTACCTTCAGAGCATAAACAACTGCCACAGGTATTTGAGAAGTTTGTAACTGGGGTGAGCTCATTCACAGGCAGTGTACTAGGCTGGGAGTTGGGGGCAGAATGGAGGTGATGTCTGCGTGGGTGTTCATGATGCTATTTTCCCTTCTGTCATATACATCTGAAGTATTCTACAGTGAAGAATGAAACTATGTAGCACTCTTATTTTTCTTGTTTTTCTGTTTGAAGGAATTAGCTGAACAGCTAAAAGCCCAACTTGAAAAGGCAAATAAATTAAAAGAAACTATGACAGAAACATCAAAAAAATCTGTGGCAGAGGTAAGTCATGGAAATTTGTAGGTATGTAATTACCTTGTGTAATACTGCTACTGGGCAGTGGTGATATTTTAATATAAGATATTTCTGTACCTGTTAAGTGTGTTTGTATGTATATAAGCTTGTTTATTTGCTTGTTTTTAAAATTTATTTTCATAGGTACTGCTTATGTTCCACTAGTGTTCTGGAAAAATCTATAGGCCAAGGAGACCTGGTTTTATTCTGGACTTAGCCGTTTACTTTTTAACGTTATACAAGTCAAACTGGTCCTTAAATTCTTCCCTTACAGAATGAAAGGCTTGAATTTGTGTCCACTTCATGTAAAACAAATTATTTTGTTCTGGGATTCATTCTTCCATCTATCAGTGAGCAAAACAGACAAAGGCAACTATCTTCATGGAGTTTCATTTGGGTGGGGAGAGAAAGTAAATGATAAAAATAATAAACCCTACAGCATATTAGAAAGTTCTCCATCTTCGGGCAGGGTAGTGGGGACCTTGAGTGCTAGGCGTGTTGGTGGCTTAGGGTACACAGGGTAATTCTCACTGAAAAAGTGACATTGATGCAAAAACCTGAAATAAATAAAACAGTGAATCTCTGTGTATCTGAATGAAGAGCACTCCTTGCACAAGAAACAGAAGTGGGAACGCATCTAATGTGTACAAGAGCAGCAAGGAGACCAGTGTTGCCGGAGTGGAGTGAGTGGAAGAAAAGGACGTAGAAGCTCCAGGTTAGAGAGACTATGGGAGGCCAGGTCATGTTAAACTTGACCTAGGTGGGATGAAGAGCTATTATTGGGCAGTGAACGGAAAATATATTTTGACAGAACCATCCTAGCTTCTTTGTTAAGAAGGCAAATAAGGGCAGAAGCTGGAATCTTGTTAGGCTTTGGCAATAACACACACAAGACATGATAGTGGCTTTGACCAAGCAAGTAGCTGAGGAGATAGAAGGGATTAATTTTTTATATACATAAATATTTTCTGTGTATGTTTTGAAAGAAGAACTGACAGGATTTTCATGATGGTGCGGGTGGAAGGGGAGCAGGAAATAAAGAGAGGAGGCAAAGTGGACCCCAGGGTTTTGCCTTA
This sequence comes from Manis pentadactyla, assembly GCF_030020395.1. NCBI lineage: Eukaryota > Metazoa > Chordata > Mammalia > Pholidota > Manidae > Manis > Manis pentadactyla. The sequence goes on along the minus strand of NC_080031.1, from coordinate 34,294,038 downwards.
GCAGCTGGAAGAATCAAGTGGCCATTATTTGAGGTGTGGAAGGAAGAGGAGAGATATGTTTTGGTGCAAAGATTTTAAGTTTCGTTATAGATAATTGAGTTTGGATATCTTTTAGATGTGGAACAAGTGGAGATGGCAAGTAATGCAGGTGGATAAAGTTGAGGGTAGGGAGAAGCGTGGGCTGAAGATAAAAACTGGGGAGTTATTAGCATATAGATGGTATTGAAATCCATGATAATGTATGAAGTCACCATAGGAGTAAATGTATATTGAAAAAGTTGAAGGGCTGAGTTGGGTACATTACAGTGTTGAGAGGTGTATACTGAGGTTTACAACTGATTTTAAGAGACTATCCTCAAAGATTAATTTACACAATTTAATGTTAGGATGAGAGGAGATGAGAATGTATGAAGACAAAGGTCCATGGAAGCTTCTTCAGGCTAACATTATTAATAACTTAGGTAATAGTATAGAGGAAGCTTAGGAAAATAGCTGTTTTTACTAAGTTGTGCTAGCTAATGTTTTTAAAAACTGGATAATTTAGAATTTTTTGCACAGATTAAGGAATTGAGAATGAGAAACTACAGGGAGGATAAAAAATTAGGGACTAAAAGAGGATAGCTAAAACTGGTTGTACTGTACAGTCTATCTTAGATTCGTTTGCCAAAATAATTTTTTTCAAGTGTCCTGGCAGTTGTAATACTTCTGGACCCAAACTTTTTTGTGGTTTCTTAGTACTAACTCACGTACTGGATCTTCCTGCAGGATGGCCTCCACAGTATGACCCTGCTTTTCTGCCTTACCTCCAAGGCTCTCTGTGTAACCTACATGTCTCTTTGACATTTGCATATGCTGTTAATGATCTGTGCCATGCATCACCCTCTTGAGGCTTTGTCCACTTTTCAGTTTGTTTACCTCCTTCATGAAGCCTTTTTCTTTTTTTCTAATCCTCTCAAACAGCTGTAACCTTTTATTCTTTTGAAACTTCAAGGACCTTTAAAGTGTTCTGTGTGCAATTCATCTTTTCAAATTAAATGTATTTGTATTGTCATCACCCTGCATTCTGTACCAATCTCTTCCCTGACACTAGTCACTTTATATGAAAGGGTTCTAAAACTGGCTGGATTTCAGGGGTTCCCTTGAGTATGTAACTGTATTAATGATGTCTTAATGATTTTTAGCTCCTCCTTGCTTATGAGCAGTGGACCTTATAACTCAGTGGAGTAGAATGCAAACTTGTAGTCAAAGTAGTATACAAAGTAGAATTTCTGTTTGTAAGCCTCTGCTGGAAACTGTATAGCCCTTTGAAGCTTCAAATAGAAAGGCTGATATATTCTAAGGATTCTTGACCAGAAAGTAAAATTTTCATCTTCTCTGTAGGGATGGTACACTTGCACATTCAATCCACTTACACTTTACCAGGCACATGTGTCAAACAAACCTTTTGAGCAATTCTGAAAGAATTCTCCACTGCCATTAAAGTCATTTATTCCATCAGGGCCAGGGCCTTGGCTTATCTACATTTCAGAGTAGTTTTATTAAGAAATGAGGATGAAATACAAAGTTGCTTACTACTACACAGAAATTTGCTGACTTTTTAGAGGAAACTCCTGAAATACTTCTGGTAGAAATTTTGTCCTTTCAGAGAAAAGAGATTCCCATTTATAGAACAGTTGAACAGGGAGGAATTATTTCATTACTTAGCTTATTTGTTAGAAATGTTACTCTATATGAACAAGGTAAATCTCTTGATTCAGCAGTCTATGAATATTATTTTGGCTTTGGTTGAAAAACCAACACTTGTAATTACTGGTTTGCTTAGTTCTCTTCTTCTTTAGAAGTAATACATTTAGTATTTAGGACAATTTCTTGTCCTATTTCTTTAAGTCCATATCTACTGCCTAGGGTAATACTTGGCACATTGTAGACACCAAGAAATACTTGAAATATTTGTTGTATAAATGTCTTCAATTTGTTTTCATGCCTTTAATTTTCTAATGTAAATCTTAAAAACGACCCATGAATTTCAAAATCTTCTTGTCTGGCCTTCCCATTAGTATAGTTTCCTTATTTCAACAATAATCCCACTATGTAGTAACTCTGTCTAACCTGTACTTAGACACTGAATGATAGGAGCCCTTGAGTTTTGGAAGATTACCAGTTCTATACCAGTACAAATCTAATTCTATTCTTTAATATATTAGATCCTAATCTGCCCTTCTGTAACTTCTATCTGTTAATAATCCTTCAGTGGAATCACATCATAGATACATTTATTCTAAGTGAATTTAGCTCTACTCTCTTTTATTTATTTATTTGTTTGTTTATTTATTTATTTTGGTATCGTTAATATACAATCACATGAGCAACACTGTGGTTACTAGATTCCCCCATTATCAAGTCTCCACCACATACCCATTAGTCACTGTCCATCAGCGTAGCAAGGTGCTATAGAGTCACTACTTGTCTTCTCTGTGCTCCTTCCCCGTGCCCCCTCCCATGTTATGTGTAGCTCTACTCTCTTTTAATAGTGTACAAAATTCAGCTTACCATTTGCAATGAATAATGAATTAGTGATTGTATAATAGTATAGTGGTTTTAAAGTTTTGTTTGCATTTCTGGTAAAAAAGAGAAGTGCAGTATTATAATTTGTGGGTAGCTGTTGTGAGCAAGGTTTCATTGACATTTTCTTGAAAGAAATGGAGAAATTAACTGAAGGCCTTAGATGGTCATAAAACATGAATAAGTAATGAAAGAAACAGATAAACTCATCTGTGGCATTTTATACATAAAGTCAGGTAGGTACTTAACTGGTAATTTAAAATATTTCTATTAATAGCAGTTAGACCATACTTGATTATTCCCTTAACACTATCTTTTCCATCTGATTCTTAGGTACATTGTGAGTTCACTGTAATATTATTGCTGTGATTCCCAGAATATCTATATGCCAAGATTGGTTTTCTGTGTTTGGCATCACAGTCTTTGCAACTGATCCCCATAAACATAGTAAAAAGGAAAAAAGAAAAATTACAAGATTAAAAAAACTTGTGTTGATGCATTGCTTCTTCATTTTTAAGCAGTGAGGTTTAATCTTTATTCAACAAATACTTCTCAGTTCTTTCTTTGCAGAAGTCACTTGCATTCTCAATTTTCTAAACCAAATATTTTAAATCTTAAAATAAACATTATTGCAGCTTTGCATTTATTCTTCCATTTACCATATCACATTACCGTAGGTGTACTTAACTTGATGGTATAGCCTTTCCTGACCCGGAGTAAGTGCAGAAGAATATTTTATTTCAGTCATTTAGCCAGTTTCCTCCCCAGCCAAGTGAGGTAGGTCAGTGGATGTACCTATTTTGTATACAGTTTGACTTGTTTTTTAATCCTCCCCATAGTATCACTAATTTCTGAGCTTTACAATAGAAGTTATATCTTATACATTAGTAGAGAACTTATTTCTTTAAATAGACTTACTAAAGAGCAAACATTTCAAGCTAAATTAAAGCTAAACAATTTCATAGATGATACATAAATGGAAACACATTTTAGAATAGCATAGGATCTTCTATCTGCTAATTTTTCTCACACCTCACATCAACTTTATCATGAAATAGCGTCAGTATTACCTGCTAAATGTTTCTTAAATCTGTTGTTTGCTGTTCTTACTTACTACACTAAGGTGATCGTCATCTTTTCATCATCATCGTTTCTGCCTCTGAAGTAGCTGCTTTCCATCTTGACTTAGTTCCTTTGCACAACACGTTTCCTTTGCTTGGAATTTTCTTTGTTTCCACTATTCCCTTAGTTCCCACCTGTTCATCCTTTAGATCTTAATTATATATCCCCTTGGAAAATATTCTCTCTGGAAAGAGAACATATTAATAAGATTATTTATACATATATATAATTACAGCTCTGATAGGGCTCCAAAGGAAAAGCATAGAAACAGGGGTTAGTGAAGGGGGCTCAGTGCAATCTGAGCATCCAGAGAATGTTTTGAGGCTGCAGCCCTGGTGATCTTACCACTGTTTTTATAACTTTGCCAATGGAAAAGCTATTCTCTTCATGACTACTGTCTGTAAGACATAGTTATGAGCCACAGAAGTAATTTTCTGCATGGCTGCCAAACATTACCCACGGTGGGAGGGACGTCCCTTGGGTGTAGGAATGCAGGCCCTGGTTCTGGTTCGTCTTTCCTTTCCTTTCTCTTTTTCCTTCCCTTTTCTTTTCTTTCCTGTTTTGTGAAGCGTATTCTTTCAGGTATAATAATTTAGAGAAATTTGTAATTATTTTTGAAAGTTGTGATGATATGTTTCCAAGTTGAATTTTGGTGTGAAGACTTATTTTGTAGACTCTCTCAAATTTAGAACTGGGGCTGAGCCACAGATACTGAAGCTGTAACTGGTGAGTTAGTTGGTTTCCTTGGAGAAAGAAGAATGATCCAGGAGCAACCTCTGTCTTCTGTCTACTCACCGTCTTCCCCTAAGAGTTCACTAGATTTTTCCTCAACAGGTTTATTGTTAGCATTTCATTTCTTCTTCTGTTGTATAATGAAATTTAAGGTGAAAATAAAATGCTACTTCTTATGGGAAATAGTGAGTCCTTAATGATGTTCAGTAGCATTTGTGACTTAAATGTTCTCTTCAAGGGTTTGATTCTTAAATCTCTTCTTTCCAGATTTTTTTCGGGGAGGTAGAAGGATGGTGTCACATATTTATATTGTATGTTTGCAACTTAAGGGGAAAACATTCTGAGTGAACCAAATCAGCCCTAAAGTAAATTTTGTCCTTGTATGCATTTTAAAATTACTTTTGCCATGTTGTAGAATGCATACCAAGTTGCTGAAGAAAGTCATAAGCAGTCCAGTTAAATGTGTTTTTAGGAAAGCTAAAAATGTAGTTTTCGGTTTCTTAGTGCATGATAAGTATGCCTAATAAGTCAGAACTGAATGGGTTCTGACTAGAATAACTGGTGTAGACAGTTGCTGACAAAGATTTATGAGGACAAGAAAATAAAATTAGTTGAGGGAAACTGAACACCACCACAAAACAAAAAGCCAAGACAAGAGAAAAACATATTATACATTTTGAAATTATATCCCAATGAATCATAGAAAAAGTTTATGGTATTTGTTATGTTCCCGTCTACCCAGAAATACTCAGTAAATCATTCATGTGTTATTCTTTGAATTAAATCTAAAAATTAAGTTCTTAAATATGGCTGGGTTTAGAAATTTCTAAATTTGTGCCATCTGAGTATTAACAGAAATTATTACCTTAAGAAAAACATTTTGTTTTAATTCCTTTAATATTTTTTATGCAGGTTCTATTTCTAAATTTATTCCATTGAATTTCAAGATACAATTTTAATGTTTCGAAACAATAATGATAGGTATGGTACTGCAACTCCTGCTACCATTACTAATACCAATAGATGATATTTTTTTAAGGGAATGCAATGTGCCAGGACTTGTTTTAAATAAGCTTTAAATAAGCACCTTACATATAAGAATTTATTTAATTCTCATTAAAATTCTATAAAGTCACTTCCTAATTTTTTAAAAATAAATTTAAGTATAGTATGAACTGAATCTCAGTTGTTTTAATTTTTTGACAAGAAATAAGGTAAGACATGTGTATGACACTTGAAATTATTTAAAATAAATAAGAATTATTTAAAATAATTGACTAGATTGATAAGCTGGAATTTGAAATATAAAAAGTAAAAAAAATCTTACCTAGATTCCTATGTGTACAGATTTGCCTGGAAACCAAGTAACTGTAAGATAAATTTTAGCTGAAATAAGCAGGCGAAGAGAGGCAACAAAGGGCCAGGTAGTTTATTTGAATGCCACTCCCGGGTGATGTTCCACGGTCTGTATCCAGGCCGGGGAAGTCACACCCGGTCAGGGAGGTGGGGGCTTATAAGGGATTAGGAGGGGGAGGAGTGGGCAAGCTATCCTAGGGGGTGTAGAGAGGTATGATTGGCTAAAAGTGACATAATAGACAACTAGAAACTTTTTTCCTTCCAAGAGGGAGGAGGCTGACATCCCAGTCTTAGTTGGCACATCAGAAGGATAGAATTCAGGAAGAGCTGCCTCTTTCCATATACGGCACGGACCTTGGGGTCTGGTCAGTTCTCCCCCTATGGCATCTCTCTGTTCTGTTTGCATGTCCTCGTTTTTCCTTCCTCCAGCCTAACAGTAACCCTTACATTTCTCTCAGCAATTATTCAAAACTTTTGCCCTTCTCCCCAGATTCCCTTTTTATTCTTTGCAATCACTTTGCTTCCTACCTTATTGGGAAATTAGAGTTTATAAATTTGAATGTTTTCAGTGTCTCTCTATTCTTCTGAAAATTAATCTTCATGTATGTCTTATCTGACAGTGGGAATGATGTTCTCATTTCCTGTAAGGCCAAGATCTTTACCAGTGTTTTTGATCTCATTCCTTTTCTGTCCTCTGGAACCAGTTCCCACCATTTCTTGTACAAAATCTTCAATTTTTTTCTCTGTTGGCCACTTTCTTATAACTTCTAAATATGTTTAAGTCTCTGTGTTCCTAAAAGAAACAAACAACTTTCTCTTTTCTGGTCAACTTCATTATCCTCCTTTGGCAAACCAGCAGGAAAGGGTATTCCAGACATTACAGTGTGGGTATGGGTGCAAAGGTAAGGATGAGACGGCATGATTTGCATATGTTATATCATTCTGAGTAGCTACCGAATAAGATACGAGTGAGGGGGTATGAGGAGATGGGCTAGGTAGACAAGAATCAGTTCTATATGCATCCTGACTGTATCTCCCAGTTTCATGGTTTCAGTTGACATCTTTTTGTGAATATGAGTCCTAAGTGTGTAACTTTAGTGCTGGACTCTTTAAGTTGAGCCCTAAACTAGTGTATTCAACATTGCCTGCTAGACTTTTAACTTGAGAATGTATAAAGCCATTTCCTTCATGTACATAATTTCCCTTCTCTTAATTGCATGATGATCCTTTTGTTTTACTAAGTTAAGAAAACCATGGCAAAGTCCTTAACTCCTTCTTCTGGAAGCACATTCAAGTTGCCACTCAGTAATGTTTTACTTTGCCTTTCCTTCTGAACATACTTCATCCTTTTTTCTGCAGTCACAACATACTTCATCCTTTTTTCTGCAGTCACCACCCTAGTCCCTTACCTCGTCATCTCTTGCTTAGAGTATTACAGTAACATCCTGAGTGAGTGATCTTTTTGACACTGTTCCTTTTTTCATCAGTGTCCTTTAAGTTGCCACCAGAATTAATCTAAATGTTTATTGTGATAAAGTTGAAAGAACTGTGGATTTGTGGGAGTTAGAGCCTTAGGACATATCTCACCTTTTTTACTTCTTTAGCTAAGTTTCTTATCTTGAGATAAGACATTAAAATATTTTTGAGAACTTTAAAAATGTGATGTAAATTAAAAATTTTTCAAAAACATGAATAATGCCTTTGCTTCAAAATCTTTGTTACTAGATCTTTATGCTTTTCCTGAAGTTGTTTCCTTGACTTCTGAACCCTGTATCCTATCTTTGTTTCTGAAGACCCAGTTCACTTGTATCCATGAACGGATCCATTTCTCCATCCCTTGTGAGCCAGTACTACTTGATCTATACTTTATTTTACTTAGTAGTCTAATGAAGATTTGTATAAATCCCCTGTTTCCTCTCTCTCTCTCTCTGTTATATAATTTATGAATTCCTTAGTGACTAGAACCATATCTGGTTCATATTTTTAGACATGTTCATGCCATTAGATTATATAATGATAATAGTACTTCTGAGTGTTATGAATTCATTGATTAGTGGAATGAAATGAAGTCATTATTAAATAAAGTTCTGCAGTGTTTTTGATTTACTGTTTATGGCAGTTACAGACATATCTTTTCATAATGCCAGCAGTTTCATCTCAAAGCTACATAGTCTCATAAAATACGTTAAATCAACAGTTAAAATTTGGCTTTGTTGTGGAGTCTGTATTAAGGTACTCAAGCATTCTCAGTCAAAACGTGGGCAGATTTTATTTAGGTGAAAGAAATTTTTCGTAATTGAGAAACAGATTACCAGTTAATGGAACATTATCAGTTTAACTTTTCTTTAAAAAATGTCATTGTTTACTAAAGTGACATTTTTACTAACTCATTTTATTAGAGAATTGGAATAATAGAAGTGGAACGTAATAGAAATAGTATGGGAGTGGAAGTACCGTGGGATTTTTAGAGCCAAAGCTTTAGAGTTGAGTCAGGGGCTTCATCATTTCTTTAGTGTCCTCATTAGTAAAATGTGGCTTAATAATACCTATATTACAAGTCATTAAAATTAAAAGAGATATATTTTAGAACTTCATTAAATTATGTCAATGTTAATTTCTAGGTGGAAAAATTGTCCTGGCTTTTTTTTTTCATTTTATTATCATTAATCTACAATTACATGAAGAACATTATGGTTACTAGACTCCCCCCTTCACCAAGTCCCCCTGCACAAACCCCATTACAGTCCCTGTCCATCAGCATAGTAAGATGCTGTAGAGTCACTCCTTGTCTTCTCTGTGTTGCACAGCCCTCCCTATGCACTCCCCCACATTATACATGCTAATTGTAAGGCCCCCTTTCTTTTTCCCTGCCCTTATCCCTCCCTTCCCACCCGTCATCCCCAGTCCCTTTCCCTTTGGTAACCATTAGTCCATTCGTGGGTTCTGTGATTCTGCTGCTGTTTTGTTCCTTCAGTTTTTCTTTGTTCTTATACTCCACATATGAGTGAAATCTTGGTACTTGTCTTTCTCCGCCTGGCTTATTTCACTGAGCATAATACCCTCTAGCTCCATCCATGTTGTTGCAAACGGTAGGATCTGTTTTTTTCTTATGGCTGAGTAATATTCCATTGTGTATATGTACCACATCTTCTTTATCCACTCATCTACTGATGGACATTTAGGTTGCTTCCATTTCTTCGCTATTGTAAATAGTGCTGCAATACACATAGGGGTGCACCTGTCTTTTTCAAACTGGAGTGCTGCATTCTTAGGGTAAATTCCTAGAAGTGGAATTCCTGGGTCAAATAGTATTTCCATTTTGAGCTTTTTGAGGAACCTCCATACTGCTTTCCACAATGGTTGAACTAATTTGCATTCCCATCAGCAGTGTAAGAGGGTTCCCGTTTCTCCACAACCTTGCCAACATTTGTTGTTGTTTGTCTTCTGGATGGTGGTGATCCTTCCTAGTGTGAGGTGATATCTCATTGTGGTTTTAATTTGCATTTCTCTGATGACTAGCGATGTGGAGCATCTTTTCATGTGTCTGTTGGCCATCTGAATTTCTTCTTTGGAGAACTGTCTGTTCAGTTCCTCTGACCATTTTTTAATTGGATTATTTGCTTTTTGTTTGTTGAGGTGCGTGAGCTCTTTATATATTTTGGATGTCAACCCTTTATCGGATCTGTCATTTATGAATATATTCTCCCATACTGTAGGGTACTTTTTTGTTCTATTGATGGTGTCCTTTGCTGTACAGAAGCTTTTCAGCTTGATATAGTCCCACTTGTTCATTTTTGCTTTTTTTTCCCTTGCCCAGAGAGATATGTTCATGAAGAAGTCGCTAATGTTTATGTCCAAGAGATTTTTGCCTGTGTTTTTTTCTAAGAGTTTTATGGTTTCATGACTTACATTCAGGTCTTTGATCCATTTTGAACTTACTTTTGTGTGTGGTGTTAGACAGGGATCCAGTTTCATACTCTTACATGTAGCTGTCCAGTTTTGCCAGCACCATCTGTTGAAGAGACTGTCATTTCTCCATTGTATGTCCATGGCTCCTTTATCATATATTGATTGACCATAAATGTTTGGTTTAATATTTGGGGTATCTATTCTGTTCCACTGGTCTGTGGCTTTGTTCTTGTGCCAGTACCAAATTGTCTTGATTACTGTGGCTTTCTAGTAGAGCTTGAAGTTGGGGAGTGAGATACCCCCAACTTTATTCTTTCTTTTCAGGATTGCTTTGGCTATTCGGGGTGTTTGGTGTTTCCATATGAATTTTTGAACTATTTGTTCTAGTTTGTTGAAGAATGTTGTTGGTAATTTGATAGGGATTGCATCAAATCTGTATATTGCTTTAGGCAAGATGGCCATTTTGATGATACTAATTCTTCCTAGCCAAGAGCATGGGATGAGTTTCCATTTGTAAGTGTCCTCTTTAATTTCTCTTAAGAGTGTCTTGTAGTTTTCAGGGTATAGGTCTTCCACTTTCTTGGTAAGGCTTATTCCTAGGTATTTTATTCTTTTTGATGCATTTGTGAATGGAATTGTTTTCCTGATTTCTCTTTATATTAGTTCATTGTTAGTGTATAGGAAAGCCACAGATTTCTGTGTGTTAATTTTATATCCTGCAACTTTGCTATATTCCGATATCAGTTCTAGTAGTTTTGGAGTGGAGTGTTTAGGGTTTTTTATGTACAATATCATGTCATCTGCAAATAGTGACAATTTGACTTCTTCTTTACCAATTTGGATTCCTTGTATTTCTTTGTTTTGTCTAATTGCCGTGGCTAGGACCTCCAGTACTATGTTGAATAACAGTGGGGAGAGTGGGCATCCCTGTCTTGTTCCCGATCTCAGAGGAAAAGCTTTCAGCTTTTCACTGTTCAGTATGATGTTGGCTGTGGGTTTATCATATATGACCTTTATTATGTTGAGGTACTTGCCCTCTGTACCCATTTTGTTGAGAGTTTTTATCATGAATGAATGTTGAATTTTGTTGAATGCTTTTTCAGTGTCTATGGAGATGATCATGTGGTTTTTGTCCTTCTTTTTGTTGATGTGGTGGATGATGTTGCTGGATTTTCGGATGTTGTACCATCCTTGCATCCCTGGGATGAATCCCACTTGGTTATGGTGTATGATCCTTTTGATGCGTTTTTGAATTCTGTTTTTGCTAATATTTTGTTGAGTATTTTTGCATCTACTTTCATCAGGGATATTTGTCCATAATTTTCTTTTTTGGTGTGGTCTTTGCCTTGTTTTGGTATTAGGGTGATGTTGGCTTCATAGAATGAGTTTGGGAGTATTCCCTTGTCTTCTATTTTTTGGAAAACTTTAAGGAGAATGGGAATTATATCTTCTCTGTATGTCTGATAAAATTCTGAGGTAAATCCATCTGGCCCGTGGGTTTTGTTCTTGGGTAGTTTTTTGATTACCACTTCAATTTCTTTGCTGGTAATTGGTTTGTTTAGATTTTGTGTTTCGTCCTTGGTCATTCTTGGAAGGTTGCATTTTTCTAGGAAGTTGTCCATTTCTTCTAGGTTTTCCAGCTTCTTAGCATATAGGTTTTCATAGTAGTCTCTAATAATTCTTTGTATTTCTGTTGGGTCTGTTGAGATGTTTCCTTTCTCATTTCTGATTCTGTTGATGTGTGTTGATTCTCTTTTTCTCTTAATAAGTCTAGCTAGAGGCTTATCTATTTTGTTTATTTTCTCGAAGAACCAGCTCTTGGTTTCATTGATTTTTTTCTATTGTTTTATTCTTCTCAATTTTATTTATTTCTTCTCTGATCTTTATTATCTCCCTCCTTCTGCTGACTTTAGGCCTCATTTGTTCTTCTTTTTCCAATTTTGATAATTGTGATGTTAGACTATTCATTTCAGTTTGTTCTTCCTTCTTTAAATATGCCTGGATTGCTATATACTTTCCTCTTAAGACTGCTTTTGCTGCATCCCGCAGACGTTGGGGCTTTGTGTTGTTGTTGTCATTTGTTTCCATATGTTGCTGGATCTCCATTTTAATTTGGTTGTTGATCCATTGATTATTTAGGAGCATGTTGTTAAGCCTCCATGTATTTGTGAGTCTTCTTGCTTTCTTTGTACAATTTAATTTCTAGTTTTTTACCTTTGTGGTCTGAAAAGTTGGTTGGTAGAATAGGCTCTTTTTGTGGCCTAGTATGTGGTCTCTTCTGGAGAATGTTCCCTGTGCACTTGAGAAGAATGTGTATCCTATTGCTTTTGGGTGTAGAGCTCTGTAGATGTCTATTAAGTCCATCTGTTCTAGCGTGTTGTGCAGTGCCTCTGTGTCCTTACTTATTTTCTGTCTGGTGGATCTGTCCTTTGGAGTGAATGGTGTATTGAGGTCTCCTAAAATGAATGCATTGCATTCTATTTCCTCCTTTAGTTCTGTTAGTATTTGTTTCACATATGCTGGTGCTCCTGTGTTGGATGCATATATATTTAGAATGGTTATATCCTCTTGTTGGACTGACCCCTTTATCATTATGTAATATCCTTCTTTATCTCTTGTTACCTTCTTTGTTTTGAAGTCTATTTTGTCTGATACTAGTACTGCAGCACCTGCTTTTTTCTCCCTATTGTTTGCATGAAATATCTTTTTCCATCGCTTGACTTTTAGTCTGTGCATGTCTTTGGGTTTGAGGTGAGTCTCTTGTAAGAAGCATGTAGATGGGTCTTGTTTTTTTATCCATTCAGTGATTCTATGTCTTTTGACTGGTGCATTCAGTCCATTTACATTTAGGGTGATTATCGAAAGTACTTATTGCCTTTAGTTACCAACGGTTCCAGGTTACTTTCCTTACTATCTAAGAGTCTAACTTAACTCACTTAGTATGCTGTTACAAACACAATCTAAAGGTTCTTTTCTATTTCTCCTCCTTTTTCTTCCTCCTTCATTCTTTATATATTAGGTATCAAATTCTGTACTTTTTGTCTATCCCTTGATTGAGGATAGTTAATTTAATTTTGCATTTACTTCATAATTAGCTCTTCTACTCTCTTTACTGTGGTTTTATTACCACTGGTGACAGCTATTCTACCTTAGGAACACTTCCATCTATAGCAGTCCCTCCAAAATAGACTGTAGAGATGGTTTGTGGGAGGTAAATTCTCTCAGCTTTTGCTTATCTGGAAATTGTTTAATCCCTCTTTCAAATTTAAATGATAATCTTGCCAGATAAAGTAATCTTGGTTCCAGGCCCTTCTGCTTCATGGCATTAAATACATCATGCCACTCCCTTCTGGCCTGTGAGATTTCTGCTGAGAAGTCTGATGTTAGCCTGATGGGCTTTCCTTTGTATGTGATCTTATTTCTGCCTCTGGCTGCTTTTAACAGTCTGTCCTTATCCTTGATCTTTCCCATTTTAATTACTATGCATCTTGGTGTTGTCTTCCTTGGGTCCCTTGTGTTGGGAGATCTGTGGATCTCCATGGCCTGAGAGACTATGTCCTTTCCCAGATTGGGGAAGTTTTCAGCAACTACCTCCTCAAAGACACTTTCCATCCCTCTCTCTCTCTCTCCTTCTTCTGGTATCTCTATAATGCAAATATTGTTCTGCCTGGATTGGTCACACAGTTCTCTCAATATTCTTTCATTCTTAGAGATCCTTTTCTCTCTCTGTGCCTCAGCTTCTTTGTATTCCTCTTCTCTAGTTTCTAGTTCATTTATTGTCTCCTCCACCGTATCCAACCTGCTTTTAATACCCTCCATCGTGCTCATCAACGATTGGATCTCTGACCTGAATTCATTCCTGAGTTCTTGGATGTCTTTCCATACCTCCATTAGAATGTTGATGATTTTTGTTTTGAACTCCCTTTCAGGAAGAGTCACGAGGTCCATATCATTTAAATCTTTCTCCGGGGTTGTATTAATAATTTTACTCTGGACAAGGTTCCTTTGGCATTTCATGTTTGTATATGGCGCCGTCTAGTGTCCAGAAGCTGTTGTATCTGGAGCTGCTCAGCCCCTGAAGCAATGTTGTCGCAGGGGAGCGGTACTGGTGCCTGGGGGGAGGAAAGAGCTGTTCCCCGCCTCCCGGCTGCTGTGCCTGTCTCCACTGCCTGAGCCAGTGTTCCGGGCACACAGGTATATTTTTGTCCCAGATCAGCCAGATATTGATCCCTGCTTTCCACAAGCGGCCGGAATTCTAGTCTCCCCAGGAACTCTGCCTGTATTAACTTTCCAACCTGGTAGGCATGCGATTCTCATGAAAGCACCAATGAATGTAGGTTTGTGCTCCCAGAGCAGATCTCCGGAGCTAGGTGTTCAGCAGTCCCAAGCCTTCCACTCCCTCCCTGCTCCGTTTCTTTTCCTCCCGCCGGTGAGCTGGGTTGGGGGAGGGGCTCGGGTCCTGCGGAGCCACAGGTCTGGTACGTTACCCCGTTGGCTGAGGTCTGCTCTTTTCTCCAGGTGTGTGCAGTCTGACGCCATCCTCTTTCCTGTTGCTCTCTCAGGATTAGTTGCGCCAGTTAAATTTCCTAATTGTATCCAGTTGTAGGAGGAAGCCTCTGTCTATCCTCTCACGCTGCCATCTTTAATTCTTTTTCCCTGGTTTTTTAAATATGAAAAATATATAAGGCAGTTTTTAGCTACTGCTCATGTATAAAATATACCATTTGTCATCCTTAAATTTATCTATTTTATAAGTCAAAATAACTAAAATTTTTTTCACATCTAAAGGAATTCTACTATTTTAGGGTGAAACAGTTTCAAAATGTCAGTCAACATTTAAAAATTTCTAAATCTTCTCATCCCTCTCTACACTGGCAAATGCTGAAAGGAACATGGTAAAAATATTACATTAAGTTATATTCCTTCTCAAAGCTCGCTTCATATGTAAAGTTTCCAAAGAAGCAATGATGAAAAAGGAAAAGAGACTGAAGAGTTGAATTGGCTTTACATATTACACTAGAGCCAGATACTACACTGGCCTTAGAAAATAATCTGCCTAACAAAAGTAAAATTTGTAGTGGTTAAACATGTCCCCAGGTAATCCACTGTTGAAGCTATGAAGTTAGCTATAATCTAGTCTTAAATATTACTCATAATTGTTTATTAGTGATTCTTTACATTATTTAATATTTAATTTTCTCAAGCTTATATGTACATTTAGTATGTATTCTATTAGCAGCTTTATAAGAGAGAGGTTTGTTCACTGTTATATTAACTTGACAAGAAGTAAAACTAAAGCTAAAATAAATATGTGCCTTCATTCTAATTCTACAGCATGTTCTAGAAGGATTCCAGAATTGATGGCTTGAAGAGCTTAAAAGATGTGGTCATGGGATATATTCTCAGTTTGTGTCTGGGCTCTCTCTTATCTTAATCACAATGCTGATATGGAGTTTGCATAGTAGTCTCTACAACCTAAAGAGCTTGGAAGATAACTGGGGAGCATTTCTGAGTGCTGTGACTATAGAGAGGTGCACTAGTGCATTGAGGCCTTCACTCTGTATAGAAACATAACAATCTCATATGAAATATTAAGAGTGAAAATTGGAAGAGATGTAATATAGCTCAAAAATAAAGATACTCTTCTCTGTGGATGGATAGGAGACTGAACAGAAACATAAAACAATAAGGAGCTGGAGTTTGCAGGGATCCAACTCCAAAAATAGGCAGCCTGGGTGGCTGAGAATTGAGCTCATCTGAGATGATGAGAATTAAAAGGTCTGCTCACACCATCCTTCTTTGCCTGAACCAGGTTTGAGAGTTCCCATAAAAGGAGTCTGGAAAAGGCTGTAGCTCATAGCTAAGTGTTTATGATGGGAGGTGTAGAGGAAGCTGATACAGCCTTGCAGCCATTATTTGGGCTGTGTGAAATATCCCCAGTTTCACAGTGTGAGATATCATTGTAAGAACTGGGAATCCTGATGACTGAGTGGAGACAGTATAACACTCCCAGTTAGTGAAAGGTAAGTGTAGGCAGAGACAGGAGGGAAGGAAAAAAAAAACCCACTTAAGGTAAGCTTGTATACCAGCATACCAGAAAACATTAATTTTTCTTCAGAAAGAGTAAAAAATAATTGGGGTGTAAACATTTATTGCCAGTAATTTGAAATGATAGTATAGTATTAAAAGGACTTTAAAATTAAGTATGTTTAATAGATTCAGTCATGAGAACAGAATAATATTCATATGAAAAATAAGAATTATGAAATAAAACCAGGCGAAAGTGAAACAATAGTAGGTGGATGTGAAGAAGAAACAATATTCTGCAAATTTTAGAGATTAGATAGGATAAGTCCTAGGTAGGAAAAGAAAGGATTAAATGGTTAAGTGAAAGGTAACTAAAAGTTATAGCTAATACTGATCACTTTATTCCTTGGCAGTGTTCTAAATATTTTACATGTACTAATTTATTTGATCCTGAAAACACCGAATTATTTTATTTTACAAATGAGGAACTTGAGGTGAGTAAATAACTTGGAAGGTTATTTAATGAGGCAGCTTTGTAACCTGGGCGTTCAGGCTCCAGCGCCCCCACCAGCACACTGGACAGCAGGGGCATTAGCCGGTCAGTCAGCACGGAGATAGGAGACGAGAGAAAACATATCAAAGAGTAGATGAGATAAGAAGAACAGACAAAAGCTGAAATTACTGAAATATAAAACCAAAAATAAGAAGTGATTAGGAAACTGAGGGTTTATTCTATAAAAAAAAAAACCTAACAGATAAGCCACTAAGAAGGCTGATCAAGGGGAAAAAGTAAACACAAATAAATAGTATTAAGAATTGAAACAAGGAGATATAACTAAGGTTGCTGTAAGTCCATCTGGTACCATCATGAAATCAGAAAAAGGTGCCTCCCCTGAGCAGATGCAGCCCTGTGAGCACCTTTGTACAGATTGAAAAATAGCATCGAGCCAGAATCCATGTCCTGGTAATGTAATGTGGCTTGGTGTTCAGTCCACTCACTGCCTTGGCTGAGTGTAGCGGACAACCTGCTCTCTGTGGACAAAATTAGAGATACCGTAGAGATTGTCCAAAAATCATGAAAATACTAAGAACAATAATAGCTGCTTGTTTATTGAAAATTTAAAAGATGCTATATGGCCTTCAATGATGGCAAACTTGCAAAATACCAACTGGTAGGAAAATCTGATCTAGTAGAAGAGTTTTCCTTTAGTTCCAGAATGCTGGAAAAGGCTTTCAAGCAAACTATTAATTTTCAATACCAGCTCTGAAGCAAATTCTTTTTCCTTTTAAATCAGTGTGTTGCATTCAAATACGCTAACGGCCTATATGAAAGAAGAGCAATGCCTTGAGCCCTTCCCAGAGTTTACTGTGGTCTCGGAGGCAACCGCTTTTAGTTCTTAGCTGTTCCTTCTGGCTTTTTTACTTCTGTATTTCTAAACAAAGTTATATCTTGATTCTGTAAATAGGCACCGCTAAAGCAGATTGTATTATGATCACCTTTCTTTTATGTAAAAAATTTTATTCTTAATTGGCATTAATATTTGAATCATTTTTTATTTTTTGTTGTTTGCTTGATTTGTTTTCTTTGCTAAATCTTCTCTTACTTCCAATAGCTTAAGTGCATGTCAGTTTAATCAGCAAGGAAGCTGAGCTCTGTTTGTATTACCCCTTCCTGCACTGTAACCTGTAAAGCGCCCCTTGGTAGCAAGCATGGCAATCCTAGGGCTCATCTTGTTTTCCTTCTCAGGGATCACATTCCTTCACTCACCAGTGTCTGAGAATGACACTTTCATGTATTTTGACCTATCATCCAGTTTTTTAACACTGGCAGGTTGTGTGTGGCTTTTGTTATGGTCATTATGACTAAAAATGGAAGTAAATGAGAGTCATGCGTATTTTAACAAAATGAAAGAACACTGGATCCTCATTCAGTTACCCTGTTACAATGTGGTTCTGATTCTTATACTGTCAAGCAATTGCAAATTTTTATCTAGCTTGTTCTCAGGTAGCAAAAAAAACCCAAAAAACCATTAAGTGATTTTGAATTAGCTATATCAGATGAAGAAAATATAGATCAAAGGTTGGCAGACTTTTTCTCTAGAGACCAAATAGTAAATATTTTAGGCTTTGTAGACTATCTAGTCTGTCACAACTACTCAGCTGCACAGCTTTCATGCTGTTGAAACGAGGAAGCAGCCATAAACAATACATAAACAAGTGAGCAATTGTATTCCAGTAAAACTTTATTCATGGACACAGAAAGTAGAATTGCATATAACTTTCATTTATCTTGGAACATTATTATTTTGATTCCTCCCAGCCATTTAGTAGTATAAAAACCAAATTAAAACAAGCAGCAGGCTGGATTTGGCCTCTGGGCTATAGTTTGTTGACTGTTATAGATTCTTAAATAAGTCCCATATTCAGTATTAATATAGTAGCATACATAGAACTTAATATTTCTACTCTTTCGATATTTCTGTCTTGGGTATCCAAATGGGAAAAGTACCTTTGTATTGGTATGCCTGAGGAACAGAAATTAGAGAAGTGGGAAGAAGAGGAGACCAGAAGGGACAGTGGGTTAATTTTGGGAGTATAATTAATTTGTCTGATGCACCAGCTTGTTAATTCCGTTTATCGGGCATTTATTGAATACCCACTGTTTTTTGACACTGTGCCAGGCACTATAGATACTAAGTAGTGTAGAGCTTGGTCTTTGGCCTGGGAAGTTGTGAACAGATAATTGTAAATAAACAAATAATTACTGAGAAGATTATGGTCTAGCAATATAAATACACCTAAAATTATTTAGGAGGCAAAATATACAGTAAAATTACAAAAAAAAAGAACTAGAAAAAAGTGAATTTAAAAAAGGCCTTAGTATGTGAAGACTTTCTATACTGTGTGAAGGTGCTTGACCTTTATTCCAATATCTAGTAGTGTTTCTCAGATTGTGGTGTAGGTTCAGAGTGGGTTTTTTTATTTTTAAAATTTTCAGTCCATTGTGGACTAATAGTTTTTAGTACATGGACTAATATTTTTATTAGATATTTGTCCTAAAATGATATTGTGAAATATAGGTCCAAACTTTTTACTTAGCTTGATCCAACATAAATTACTCCTTAAGATTGCTATAAAAGTTTAAAAACACTCAGTTTTTATACTTAAGTCATCGTGGACTGGTAACAAATGTACCATGGCTGATAATTCTAAGCCTGACACTGGTTTGTGGGCCACACTTTGGGCGGTATAGATCTCGTAGGTGATACGGGCTCCCAGCAGATTTTTCAGCAAAGAATGGCATAATTCTGTTTGTGTTTAACATAATAAATTTTTGGCAGTGTGAGTGATAATTAGGTTTCAGGCTGAAGGATGGAAACCAAGAATCATTGGCAGTTGAAGGGCAGTTTGTAATAGAGGAGAAAGTAAAATTGACTTTATACCGATTAATTCCTGAAAGGATAATTCTCTCAATAGCCTATAAACTTCTTGTAGGAAGGGACTATATTCCTTTTAGTTACTACCTAAGGTGAGCCCTTTCAAAAATATTTAATGAACGAATGAGTGAATGCATGGGTCAGAGAGGTAAGGCAGAACTAGGAAAGAATAGTGTGTTTAAAACTGGACGAGTTTCAGGCTGAGAAAATAATAAACAGAATTAAATGCTTTCAAATCAAGGAAGATGATAATTGACAAGTATTTATTTAGCAATTTTCAAGTCCTTAGAGAGATCAGTGTTAGCAATATGATAGGTTTAGGGGCCACGTTATAATGTGTTGCTCTTCTCTATTATCCAGTAAGAGAATGAGTAGATGTACCTTGAAAATACAACACTTTGTAAATTAATGTCACTTAGTTGAAAAAGAAAAGTAGTGATAATAATCTTTACTATCCACTTAGTATTTCGTAAGATAAATAATTGGTGTGTGTTTTTTTCTTCCATTTTAACAGGGGAACTAAGTCTCTATTAGATGGAATTAAAATAGATTTTTAATCATTCTGATTTGAGAAAACGATGAAAATCTGAATAATTTGCTTGGTCTTGTTTTAAATTTATTTTTAATAAAGCTGTTACCTGATACTCTTATGTACTTTTTTATTAGACCCTTTCCAGTAATATTCCATTTTGCCATAGAATAAAATTTACTCATTCTGTACTGTACCAGGCAATGTATTTGGCTAAAAACTTGTAGGAAAAAAATTATAGGTTGAAAGTATGTGACTTATCCTGAAGAGTCAGAGAAGTGAAAATCACTTGAGGGATGTTAATGGAAAGAATAACATTGTGTATGTAGAGTATCCTTATAGTAACTAATTTAACAATTTTGTTCTGTCATGTAGTTGCTTTATTTCTTATAATCAAGTTTTAGTGTGATCTTTGAAGAAGTGTTCATTAAACACATCTACTCTCATACTTGCTTATTTGAATATTGGTACTTAGTCATCTTTTAATATTATTGAGATGAAAACTTTATATTTAAGTTTGCTTCTGTGGTTGCTTTTTAAAAAATAAAATACATTTTGGGTATTTTTTTCCCACTTTTTCCCTGAAAAGATTATGGTCATTTTATTTGATAGTGGAAAATGAAAGTCCAGGAGACTTTAGATAATCCATAATACTATGTGAAAGTTAGAATCATTTTTATGCTTTTTTGTTACTAAATATAAGCATTTACCTCTCTTCACAATAACTTCAAAAGTTACCTCTGAATCTTCCCATAGAATGAAGACCAGCAAGAAGTGATCCTTGTTAGGACAGACAGATCTGGAAGCATATGGCCTGTAAACGCACCGGGAAAACCTCTGGAATACAAAGGAGGAAGAAGGAATAGACAGACGGTATGTTCAGCAAGTCTTTGTTTATTAATTCAGAATTACTTTTCTACTCTTGAGAATTCTTTGCATCAGACTACTTTAAAATATTTTCTGAAATGTAGTTTTATAATGCAAACATTAGATGATAATAAATTGTTATTATTTTTATTCTTAGTTATGTCCCTTTGCTTTTTACAAAATGGAATCTAATTCAACCACAGTTTTCAAATAATTCTGAACATTGATTGTTTAACGCAGTTTTAATTTTAGTGTACATTTCTTTGACATTCATTGTTTATAGCTTCTTCTCATGTACTTTAACCATAGCTCATAGGGAAAACCGTGGTCTCCCAGACCTGTTGTCTGTGTAGCTGATTTGAGACATGGTGATGGGGTCGTCTGTATACAGTAATGTCTCAATTATGTAGCTGCTGGATCCTTTGTAAGCCTAATTTTCTTTTCCATCTTGTAACTCTAGCAATGAGTTTTTAGGACTACGTTAAGGCTTTTGAGATGGCAAAAACAATATATTCAGTTTTCCTAAGTTAGATTTTTAGTTTTAAATTTGAAAGATCATACAAATGGTAATTGGGTTTACAAAATATTTATTCATTTAGAATTTTTCTGTCTCATGTTTATTGTTTGCCTGTTGAGTGCTTTTGCTGCTAGAGATAGTAATTCATTCATTCAGGAAACAGTGTGTGAACGATAGCTCTTCTAATGAAATGGGCGGAATTAGGAGTTTGGAGCAGAGATGTGGCAGGAGACAGTAAGGGTTTGAATTACATGAAATGGCAGAACTGGCTAGGGATCCCTAGGTGCATTGCTAGATGGTGGTGTGGCTCTTTTTGAGTTGCCTACTACTGAGTGATCTAGGTATGAAAGTAAAGGTGGCAGACAGATTCATTCAGGATTGAGGTTTGTTTTTCGAGCATAATGAAAGTGTAAGAAGGCTAGAAATTAAAGGTCTGGAGCCAGGAAATAATTGAAGTCATAGAGTATGAGATAGAATCTAGTGAAGACAGGGAATAGTAATGTTGGGAGAAAATACTGGAAATGTGGTTCCAAAGATATCAAGGAGGTTGAAAAGCAGGTTTGGTTTGGATATAGGAATGTGAGAACAGAAATAGGGAGGTTTGATTTTGGAGGAAACAAATAGCACTTTTCTTTTCTGCATGTAGCCATGGGACCAACTGATAGGAAAATCCAGAACGGATTTAGTTGAGAATCAGAGTGTCAGCTGTGTTTCTGGTAGAGCTGTTTGAAGTGGATTTGCTAATACTCCACCTCTGTTTCCAACATGCTTTCATGATCTCTGGATAACTGGAGACTTCCCTATTGCATATAGAGAAGGGAATTTTTATTGGACCTCCAAACGATTTATTCAGAATTTTTCTGTCACATGTTTTTGCCTGTTGAGTGTCTTTGCTGCTGGAGGCAAGGAAGCAGAAAAGGGAGCTCTTCTTCTTAACAAGGAAAAGCAGAGCAGAGAGAAGGGATAAAGCAATTCCGCCCTTTCCCCCAAACTCAGAAATCAGATAATGATATGCTTTCATCCCAAGAGAAGAGGAAAGTAAAGGGGCAGAAGTGTAGGGAGTGTTGTTCTAAGAGAAGTTCTTCCACGTGGAAGCAGATAGAACAGGGATAACGTGGAAGGGGAGATTGTGATGCATAGTGGGATTTTTGCATTTAACATCAGATTTATAGGTAATTCATTAAAAATACTTGAGAGACTCATGTTTTCACTAAATTAATATTGTTCATTTTGTCATAGGCTTCAACCCGTGAGCAAAAAGAAAGGGTCAGATATTTTCATGATGACAGTAATCTCAGCCTAAATGATTTAGTCAAGAATGAAAAGATGGGAACAGCAGAAAATCAAAATAAACTTCTTATGAGAATGGCATCTAAGGTAAGTTATATGCCTGGAATATGTTTGAATTTTGAGAAGCTGGTTACTCATTCTAGCAATGATCTCCTTTTCAGAGAGAACTGTTTCTTTCTAATTGTGGTTTGTTTTATTAAATTAAATCCTTTGTAAGACATATTAGGAACATGCATTTGGAATTGATTTGATTGGGAAATACATATTTGGGATTTCAGTTAGTTTTTAAATAGGGACTCTGATTTAATTTTTAATGCATCCCATGAAATTTTAATTATATATGTGATCTACCATTTAAAGGAAAGTTTAGGGCCAGACTTTAGTGTTGACAGTGAGCTGCTAGTTAGATTACCAGTCTGTTTGTGTTAGTGTTCCTCTAGTTCTTCCTAATTAGGCTACAAGGAGTGTATTTGGTGTAGTAATTTATGGATTCAGAAGGCATATTGGAATAATCCTAAGTTTATATGAAAACTTTGTATTTTATATGAAAATGTATATTCATACATCACTATGGGTAGTTGGGCGAATTTTTTGTTTCAAATAACATTCTTTGTTGCAGTCCCTTCTACTGCAGTCCCTTCCAAAACACTACCATTAACATTTTTTATACAAGAGATATATTTAAACTTAGCTCAATAACTAGGGTTTGATCCCACTGGAATAATTCAGCTCACTACCTGTTCTTGCAGATAAAGTTTTTCTGGAACACAACTATGCACATTTGTTTATATATTGCCTAAGGCTGTTTTTGCTCTATAATGGCCAAGTTGAATACTTGTAACAGAGATTTTATAGCTCACAAAGCTGCAAATATTTACTGTTTTTACAGAAAAAATTTGTCATCTCTGTTTTATGATACCAGTGGTTGCTTTTTTGTGGCAGGAGTTTGAACAAGGTAGGTAGGGGGGAGACTTTTTACTCTATACCTTTTCAGACTTTTTTTTTAAGCTATGTTAATATATTACCTGGTGAAAAAATTAACTTAATGAAAACTAGAATAAGGGTAAGTAGCCAAGTTATCTGTGTGTATATGTGTTTCTTGTCAATTGGGGGTTAGGGGCTAATTGAAATAGTCATTTTCCCATCACAAGTATTGTATGAGATCTTTAAATTTAGCCCATTAGGATATTACTTCTTTTTATTTTGGGGGAAATGCTAGAAACCTGCTAGAGTCTGGAGATTGAATATAGAAGGAAGGACATATTTTTATGAAAATTTCCTTCTCAGATATGGGACAGACCACTATGTGAAAATCTGAATTAAATACAGTTTTAGTAATTTTATAGTCCATTCAAATTTATACACAAGGAAAAAACTGGTAAAAAGCTGTAATAGTCATTTGTTAATTTAAAAGTTGTTTATTGAACACCTAATTTTTTGCTGGATAACATTCTAGGTACAGGGTGTAGAGAAGTGTGATCAAGTCATAGTTCTCCCTCAAAGAGCTTACATTTCTAGTGGATGGGCCAGAAAATGAACAAAATACAGTTTTAAAATGTTACATGACAAATAATATATTACAAAATAGAAAATATTTTTGTAGGGAATAAAGCAAAATAGGAGGAGTTAAGGTTTTTTTTCAGGGGAGTGTTGAAGGAAGGCCTCTTTAAAGGTGATGTTTGAGCTGACTCTGAACAAGATGAGGGAGTGGCCCACGTGAATATCTGGGGGAAGGATGTTCACACAGAAGAGACAGCAAATGCAGCAGATCTGAAGCTGAGATAACCTTGAGCAGAATTGAAAGCACGTTGACTGGGGATGAAAGGAGAAAGGGAGAGAGAAGTGGGAGATGCAACGGCAGACATGGGGTCAGATCATGTCAGGTGTTATAGGCCCTGATGCGAGAACTTCTGTTTATGTTTTAAACAATGGGAACCCACTTGAAGGTTTTTAGTAAGGCAGTGTTGTGACTTGGTTTCTGTTTTGTAATTTCCCACAGTTCTTGTATATTCTGTTCTGGTTTTTTTGGTCTTTGTTCTTTCTTCCTCTGTTTTCATTGTGGAGGTTTCTGTTGTCATATCCTCAGACTCAGAGTCTTTCCTCATCTGGGTTCATTCTATTAATAAACCCATGAGAGACATTCTTCTTTTCTGGTGTAGTGCTTTTGATCTCTTGCATTTCTTTTTGGTTCTTTCTTAGAATTTCCATCTCTTTACTTATATTATCCATCTGTTTGTTCTTTGGATTCCTGTGCCCTGGACTGTGAACTTTACCAGTACTTCTCAGTTTTTTCCCTGCTTAGTTTAGATAGGCTAGAGGGGCCTGGAGTTGGGTGTGTCCCTTCCTTTAGGTAAGTTAGGCTCTTGCAAAACCCCAACACATTAAGCTCTTGTAAAGTAGCTTGTACCGAGGGTGGCCCTTGTTAAGAAAAACAAAATGCTCTGGTGTACTTCAAAATAGTTCCTTTTTACCTGCTGCTGCTGGAAGCAGGAGAGGATTTTTCTTTCTGATCTTTACTGTGAAGATGTGGTTAGAGCTCTTAGAGGTAGTTCTCTTATATAAAAGTATGTGCTCTCCCCAACTCCACCATATGACTGGGTACCCCTGGAGTTTTTAACTCTAAGGCTTGTCTACACTGAGCCTCCAACAATTTGTTATAGTTTAGGTTTTCCTGCCCTGACACTGGTTCCCAGGGAACCACTGGTTTCTGCACAGATAAATTAGGATTTTCTGAACCCACCTGTCTGATTTTGGGGTAGTCACTTTCCTGATGGACTTAAGAAGAGTTGTTGATTTTTCAGTTTTTCAGCTTTGCACTTCTTGTTGGGACAGACTGGTGACCCTGAGCCCTTTAAATGCCAAATGGGACACAGATGGTTTATGTTTTGAAAAGATTTTTCTTGAAACTCTTTTGAGAAGGTAATATAAAGAGGTAAGAGTGGAAGCATAGTGATCACTTAAGAGGCTATTGTATTCATTCCTTGGATCAGGATGGTAAACTGGTGAGAAGCGTTAGGATTTGGGACAATGCTGATGCCATTTATTGAAATACAAGAACTTGCAGGGGGACAAATTTCGCAGAAGGTGGGAGGTTAAGAATACGATTTTTGGACATATAAAGTATGAAATGCTCATTAAACATTCACTTTGTGGTGTGGAGTTACTGTTTATGAGGCTCTGGGTAGATGTTCTCCCATATAGAGTTGGATATTGTCAACATTTAAATGTATTTAAAGACATGGGAGTTAAGAAATCATTAGTGAGGATTTTCTGAGGACTGAGCCCTTGGAGAACTGTATGGAAAAGGACAAAAAGGATTCAACGAATCAGATTGAGAAGGTATAGCTAGTGAGGTAGGAGAACTGAGGATGGGTTCCAGAAGCTGTCTGAAAGGGAATCGTGAATGACTTCGTCAGCTGCTTCTGAGAGGTTAAGATCTTTGAAGATTTGGTATTGTGGAGGTTAAGTGTTATTATCTTGGTATGTGAAGGAGAAAAACCTGATTAGAGTGGGTTCAAGAGAGAATCTGAGAACAGTTAGTGAAGTGATGGCCTTTAAAGGAGTTGGTTACTGGGCATCAGGACAGGAGGGAAGGCAGAATATTAGGTTACAGATGCAGGTAGGATCATAAATTTGGTGGTGGAGAAATGAATGTTTTCTTCCTATTCTATTAGTTTATAAAAATACTAGGGGTATCAGCTGTGAAGATGGTGTGAAATGGTCTTTGAGAGAACTGGTGAGTGAAATAAAGTAGGGTAATCAGGCAGTGTTGAAGGTCCATCTAAGGTTAATGTTTATATATTTAAAGTAAAATACGTCATGTTGTTTGTGTATTTTTCTTCTACCATATTTGGATAAGGACTTGTTTTATTGAATCACAATACAATGGTCATGACTTGTTTTGTATTTTTCATATTTTACCACCATTGCTTATTGCTTTAAGGGAACAAATAATAGAGCATGTTTATAATATGTTTTTCTTCTGTTTATATATTATGAGATCTTTTAGTAATATTGTATAGGATTGATTTTAGTATTAGCTGATTTGGAAATAATTGTGATTGAAGATATTTGTCTAGTTTCCCTGAACATTTTAAATCTTTGAGTTTTTTTAAAATTCAAATTTACTAAGCTAGAACATTGTAAAATATATTATAAAAATTTACTAATGGGATGCCACCAATATGGCAGAGCAAGAGACCTCAGTGTTCATTCCCCCAATGAAGATCAATTATTAGGTAGCTACCCATGAAAAAAAAAAAACAGCTCTGGAGGAACTCTGGAGTCTACTTAACCAACTTCAGCAATTTAGGGAGCAGAAAACTTGGAAATGATTGCACAAAAATGGAAGGAAAACAGCTTAATTTTGCCTGGGTCATTCTGTCCCCTAAGCTCTCAGTGCCAGGAGGCAAATCTCCAGCAAGAGAGAGTTCCCTTTACAGGGAAAAGAAGAGCAGGTGAATGACTAGCTTAGCATTTTGTGGCACCACATAAGGTCCCACTTCAGTTTCATCCCACACAGAGACCAGCAAAGCTGTGACATAAAGAGACAGCCAGGAACAAGGAAGCAAAGCAGGGTATACCATTAGCAGCCACAGAGTGGGAGTGATCATGATTCCCAGTGATCTGCTTTGCAGATACACTAAGCAACATTCGTCACTGAATAAACCAGTAGCCAGAATAGCTGCTATGGAACTCTTATAGAGTTCACCAGCTTTCACCACAGGTATTTATGTTTGCTGCCACCAGCTGCCTGAGTCCATTCCTGTTTCCTGTCTTACCCTTATCTGAAAACCCCATGAAGCCTGGAAACTGCACCATCAGCTAGCTAGGCCTCTGCAGCTCTGTGAGTGTAGGATGCCAGGCTAGACATGTATGGCTGACTGACACTACTTGTTTGTGCTCAGGTGTAGCCTCTCTACATCTGCACATGCATGCTGCCAACCTGACACCTGTCACCATTCTCTACTTCTGTGCACATGTCCTTGGGAAGACTGTGTAGCCTCAGGAAGCATGCCAACAGCCAAGGTCCCTGCAACTGCCTCTGCACCCAAATCAGGCCCTGCCTTTTGTCACTGGCCTATATCATCACCTAGCCCCACTGGCTCGCACCTGTACACCTCTGCTCCAACCCCCATCACTGGCATCCACTGTCATGCACTGTGGTGAGATATAGCAGCCATGGTAGTGCATGCTCACAGCCAGGACCTGCAGTTGCCAGTGCACCTTAGTTGACTCCAGCCCTTTATGCCTGGTCTGGTCCCCACCACTACATATGTGATTGCAGCCAGGCCTGGCCACTACACAGTCATCTGCAGCTGGACCCTGCATCATAGTATGTGCATACCACTGGCTTTGACCACTATTATTGCTTGCCTTGGTCCCTAGCTGTTGGACTTGGAGGTGCTGCTGAGGACCTCAACAACCTTTACAGCTGCTGTGTACCCCCTGCAGTTCCTATGAAGAAATCTGCAGTTGATGCTTTGTACCCCAATAGCTTGAGCCGATGAGTCACCACAGTCCCCATGATCCAGTGCTGCCAGATGCCCTCACACTTGGTGCCCTGCACCTTCAGACCCAGTGTCACTGCTTGTTCCAGCACACCCTCACCTGCAAGGGAATTTTCCCTTCAAAGTTAGTCCATAAAGTCTGCAAGAGGTGACTGCTTATTCAAATGTGCAGACAACTGTGCAAACTATAGGATCTTGAAAAATCAGGGAATACAGTAAATATTAAAGATTTACTGGCTCCAAAGAAAAGGAGAGAGAGGAATTACCTGGCAAATAATTCAAAATAATTGCTCCAAAGATGTTCAGAGAGCTATAAGAGAATACAGGTAAACAATTCAACAATATCAGGAAAATGATGCAAGAACAAAAGATGAAGTTCAACAAAGATACAGAAAGCATAAAAAAAATTTTGGAGCTGAAGATTACAATTACTGAAGAATTCAATAGAGAGCTTCAGCAGCAGATCAGATCAAGCAGGAGAAAGGATCAATGAGTTCAAAGGTAGATCATTTGAAATTATTCACTAAGAGGAGCAAAAAGAAAAAGAATGAAAAGAAATGGAGAAAGCCTGTGGGTCTTATGGGACACCATTAACCAAAATAATCTATGCATCAATGGAGTCCCAAAGGAGAAGAGGGGGGAAAAGGAGTTGAAAGCTTATTTAAAGAAATAATGGCTGAGAATTTCCCAAACCTGGGGAAAGATTTGGAGAGCCACATTCATGAAGCTTATAGATAATCCCCAAATTTCAATCAAAAATGATCTTTTCTATGGCACAGTATAATAAAATCTAATGTGAAAGATAAACAGAATTTTAAAAGTCACAGAGAGTAAACAGATCTCACATATGGCAACCCCCTACCTGTTTTCAGTGGATTTTTCAGCAGAGACCTTTTAGGTCAGGAGTGAATGGGATGATATGTTCAAAGTGCTGAAAGAAAGTAAGTACCAACTGAGAACACTTTTCCCAGCAAAGCTGTCCTTCATAAATGAATGTGAGATAAAGATTTTCCTAAGCAAATGAAACCTGAGGGAGTTTATCAACACTAGACGTGCCTTATAAGGGATGCTGAAAGGAGTTCTTAAGGATGAAATGAAAGGGCACTAGTAACATGGTAACATATGAAAATATTCAACACACTGGTAAAAGGTAAATATATAGTCAGATTCAAAGTACTCTAATACTGTACTTTGGTGGTGGTAACCATTTTAATGTAGTGTAAAAGTTGAAAGACAAATGTATTAATACTTATAGTACAATAATTTAATAGATACACAATACAGAAAGTAAAGTGTGACATCAGAAACATAAAATATGGTGGTTGTGGGAATAAAAGGGTAGAATTTTTCTATGAGATAGGAGGTAGGTTGTTATCAGCTTAAAAGAAGACTGTTGTATATATAAGATGTTCCAAGTAAGCCATAAACAAAGACCTATAGAAGATATACACAAAGAGAAGGGATTCAAACCATATCACTATGGAAAATCATGAATTCACAAAAGAAGACAGCAAGAGAGGAAGAAACAAAAAAGAGTTACCAAGCAGCCAGAAACCATAAACAAGATAGTGATAGTAAGTCTTTAGTCCTTACCTATCAATAATTACTTAAATGTAATAGATTAAATGCTCCAATGAAGGTGTAGAGTGGCTGAGTGAATAAACAAAACAAACTTAACTATATGTTCCTACAAGAAACTCACTTCAACTTTAAGGACATAATATAGGTTCAAAGTGAAGGTATAGAAAAATATTCCATGCAAATAGAAACCAAAAGAAGCAGAGATAACTATACTTGTATCAGATAAAATAGGCTTGAAGTAAAAAACTGTAACTAGAAACAAATAAGGCCATTATATAATGATAAAGGGAAGAGTAATTTTAAATATATATGCACCCAGTATCAGGTCACCTAAATATATTAAGCAAATACTAAGAGATCTGACGAGTGATAGACAACAGTACAGTAATACTAGAGGACTTCAGTATCTGACTTTCTTCAATGGACGGATCATCCAGACAGAAAAGCAATAAGGAAACATTGGACTTAAGTGATACTTTAGACTAAATGGACCTAACAGACATATACAGAACATTCCATCCAACATCAACAGAATATATATTCTTCTCAAGTGCACATGGGACATTGTCGAGGAATAGATCATATGTTAGGTCACAAAATAAGTCTTTAACAAATTGAAGAAGTTGAAAATCATACCAAACATCTTTTGAGGCCACAGTTGTAGAAATCACAACAAGAGGAAAAGTGGAAAATTCACAAATATGTGGAAATGAAACAGCATGCTTCTGAACGATCAATAAAAGATGAAAGTGAGAAATCCAAAAATATATTGAATAAAAGAGAAAATCAAGACACAACATACCAAACTTTATGGGATGCAGCAAAAGCAGTCCTGAGAGGGGAATTTATAGCAATAAACACCTACATGTAGAAAAAACAAAGATCACAAATAACCTAACTTTACACATAGAGAACTAGAAAAAGAACAACTTAAGCCCAAAGTTAGCAAAAGGAAGGAGACAACAGAGATAAGACCAGAATTAAAAGAAATAGAGAATGAAAACACAAAAGAGAAGATCAATGAAACTAAGAGTTGGTTTTTAGAAACAAACAAAATTGACAAACCTTTTAGCTAGACTTACCAAGAAAAAAGAGGACTCAAATAAAATTATAAATGAAAGAGGAGACTTTACAGCTGATACCACAGAAATACAAAAGATCATACTACTGTAAATAATTATATGCCAACAAATTAGACAACCTAGTCGAAATGGATGAATTTCTAGAAATATACTACCTACCATGTCTGAATCATGAAGAAATAGAAAATCTGAACACACCAATAACAAGTAAGGATATTGATTGAGTAATCCAAAAATCCCCAACAAAGAAAAGACAGGTCTTTTACCTCCTTAGTTAGATTTATTCCTGGGTATTTTGTTCTTTTTGATGCAGTTGTAAATGGGTTTGTTTTCTTAATTTCTCCTTCAGCTACTTTGTTGTTTGTATATAGAAATGCAATAACTTCTATATATTGTTTGCATTCTGAAACTTTGTTGGACTCATATATTAATTCTGCTAGTTTTGTGGTGCTGTCTTTAAGGCTATCTAACTATATATATTATTTGTCTGCAAATAGTGACAATTTTATGTTTATTATTAATGGTTTTTCCTGTTTTATTGTTAATATTCACTAATTTTTCCAAATGAATATAATTTTATTTTTCTCACTACATTTATTTCTCTGTTCCTTATTGTAGGAAAAAAAATTAAGTTTTTGAAACAAAATGGGGTAATCACTTTTATATGTACCCCAAGTAGAATTATATTAAGTATTCCATATTATATTAGCTGGACACATTATTAAAGCCTCATGCCAACTAGTGCAGTTACTATCTGTCAACATAGAATGATGTTACAGAACCATTGGCTATAGTCTCCATGCTACATTTCTATCCCAACTCATATTACGATTGAGGAATTTTTGTGCCTCTCTTGCCCTCACTCTCCCCACCTACCCACTGCTATGCCTCCGCTATGGTAACCACCATTCACTTCTCAGTGTTTCTGAGTATACTGCTCTTTTGTTCATTTGTATTGTTTTGTTTTTTTATATCCCACAAATAAATGAAATCATATGGTATTTATATTTCTCTGCCTGGCTTAATTCACTGATCATAATACCTTCTATGGCCACCCATGTTGTCACAAATGGCCAAATTTCTTTTTTTAATGGCTGAATAATATTCCACTGTGTCTTATTCATCTATTGATAGACACTTAAGTTGCTTCCATATCTTGATTATTGTAAATAACGTGAGAATAAACATAGGGGTGCATATATCTTTTCAAATAAGGGATTTTGTGTTTTGGGGGCTAATTCCTAGAGGTGAAATTAATGGGTCATATGGTATTTCTATTTTTAGTCTTCTGAGGAACCTCTGTACTGCTTTCCATAGTGGCTGCAGCAATTGACATTCCCACCAACAATGTAGGATGGTTCTCTTTTTTCCACATCCTTGCCAACATTTGTTATTTTTTGTCATTTAGATAGTGGTCATTCTAACTGGTGTGAGGTGATAACTCATTGTGGTTTTGATTTGCATTTCCCTGATGATTAACGATGTAGAGCATATTTTCAGGTGCTCGTTTGGCCATATGTATTTCTTCTGTGGAAAAATGTCTGTTGAGGTCCTCTGCCCATTTTTTTAATTGGGTTGTTTTTATGGTGTTGAGGCTTATGAGTTGTTTATATATTTTGGATGTTAAACCCTTATCAAGTAAACTGTTTATGAATATGTTTTCCCATACTGTAGGTTACCTTTTTGTTCTGCTGATGGTGTCCTTTGCTGTACAGAATCTTTTTAGTTGATGTAGTCCTACTTGTTCATTTTTTATTTTGTTTCCCTTGCCTGAGGAGATGTGTTCAGGAAAAAACTGCTCATGCTTATGTTGAAGATATTTTTTTATATGTTTTATGAAAAACATAGGAGTTTTATGGTTTCATGTCTTATATTTACGACTTTAATCCATTTTGAGTTTATATTTGTGTATGGAGTTAGACAATAATCCAGTTTCAATCTCTTGCATATAGGTGTCCAGTTTTCCAAACAGCAGTTATTGAAGAGTCTGTCTTTTCCCCATCGTATATTCATGACTTCTTTATTGTATATTAATTAACCATATATCCATGCATTTATATCTGGGCCCTCTGTTCTGTTCCATTGATCTTTGAGTGTGTTTTTGTACTAGTACCATCTTGTTTTGATTACTGTAGGTTTGTAATGTACCTTGAAGTCAGGGACCATAATAGCCCCAGCTTTGTTCTTCTTTCTTAGGATTGCTTTGGCTACTTGGGGTCTTTTGTGGTTCCATATGGATTTTAGGATTCTTTGCTCTGGTTCATTGAAAAAAGATGTTAGTATTTTGATAGGGGTTGCATTGAATCTATAAAATCCTTTGGGCAGGATGACCATTTTGACAATATTAATTCTTCCTATCCATTAGCATGGGATAGATTTCCATTTATTTGTGTCTTCTTTAATTTCTCTCATGAATGACCTATAGTTTTTCAGAGTACAGTTCTTTCATCTCTTTGATTAGGTTTATTCCTAGGTATTTTATTCTTTCTGATTCAATTGTAAATGGAATTGTTTTCTTGATTTCTCTTTCTGTTAGCTTGCTGTTAGTATTTAGGAACTCAGCAGTGTATTAATTATCCTGCAATTAATTAGCCAGCAATTGGGCTGGCTCCTGCAAGTGCCCTGCCAGTTGGGCTGAGGGAGGACTGGGGAATTGTCGTCCATCTGTCCTTTCACCTCCAAGAGAGCTCTGTCCAGCCCCCGCCTCTCTGGCGCCCTTTCCACTGCTGGTAAATCTTTCAAACTGCCACCTCTGGTTGGGTCTCAGAAGGATTGGTAGAGCGTGCCTGTCCTCCACAAGTAGCAGGGGTCTCAGCCTCCCACAATGTTCTAACTCTCCCTGGTGTCCAGTTCCATTAATCACCAAAGCCCAGTGCAGTGTGGACTCATGTTCCCAGAACAGATCTCTAGGCCCAGGTGTGAGGGATTCCTGAGTGCTTATCTGCCCCTGCTGGGTACCTCTCCCTCCAGCTTGTGGACTGGGATGGGGGAATGGCTTGGGTCCCAATTGATTGCAGCTGTGCCACTTTACCCTTCTCTATGTGGGCTTCTCTTCTTCACCAGTGTAGATGATCTGTTCTGTAGTGTTCAGGTCGTTTTCAGGGTTAGTAGTATTTGCTGTAGTTGCTTCCTTGGTGTGTATGTGGGAGAAGGTTACTTACTGTCTTGCCTTCCTATTCTGCCATCTTTTTCTTCCTCAGTCCTTGACAATTTTATATTGGCATATGGTTTAGTTGTGTGTTTTCATGAAGAGACCACAAATGTTCAATACCCTATTTCTTCTTTTATTAGTTGAGAGTCGTTAGTCTATGATAGAAGTTGGCAGACTTTTTCTGTGATGGGCCAAATAGTAAATATTTTCAGCTTTCTGTTGCAATGGCCAGCTCTGCTAATGTGGCACAACAGCAGCCATAGGTGACACATAAATGAAAGTATTAGCTATATTCCAATAAAACTCTACTTAGAAAAATAGGTGGCTGACCTTATTTGGCCTGTGGGCCATGGTTTATCAGTCCTACCCTAGGATATCTAAATGATGCATATTTTCATGGCAGGTATCTTTGAATTTGTGTACCTTCCTTATTAAGCAGTTATCCTGACAATGGGTTAAAAGGTCCTGGAAGAAGATAATCAGTCAGGAATAGTTAACATACCAAGATCCCATTTATTTTTTTATTCAGTTAACAAATGGTAATTGAATACATTCAATATGTGAGGTGTTCTACTGGGGATACAGTGGCACATTAGGAAGACATGATCCTTGCCTTTAAGGAGCTGTAGGCTAGGGAGGAAAAAGAAGCATTCAGTACATAATTATGAGAAATGGAATTCAATAATTATGGATGTGCAAATTACTGTGAAAGACAAGTGGAAAGTCTTTTGAGAGCAACAGCAGAGTGTCCTAACCTAAACTGAGAAGAAGAAATATTTGGGTTGGATTGCAAATGTGATACTACCTCCAGTCAGTGTTCATTCCTACCCTGTTCCATTACATTTACTTAATTTTTATGGTACATCCTTCTTTTTTTGTAATTGTGAAATTTGGATTATGTTCACTTTCTTACCAGTTATATTTTACCACTACATTTTTAATAGCATCTCTTTATTATTACTAGGTTAGAAAGTCATCTCATGCCAAGTATAAACTTTATTATATTTTTGTATGGTTGACTCTTGAATAATATGATTTTGAACTGCACAGGTCCACTTATATGTGGGTTTTGTTTTTCAAGAAATGTGTTGGAAAAACTTTTGGAGATCTGTGACAATTTGGAAAAACATTTTCTGGTTTACTTTATTGTAAGAATACAGTATATACTACATATCACATAAAATGCATTAGTGGACTTTATTTTACTGGCAAGGCTTCTGGTCAACAGTAGGCTGTCAGTAGTTAAGTTTTTGGTGAGTCAAAGGTTATATGCAGATTGTTTATTACAGTGGGTGTTGGCATCCCTCCCTAACTCTTGTGTTGTTCAACTGTATTTGGATAGGAGAATTATGGTGTTTCTTTTTAATCCTTCCTGTATTTTTCAGGCTTTTTTCCTGAATATTATTGCATAATTAATAAAAAAGGGGAACAACAAAAAATATCCAAACGAAGAATATGGGCATCTATTATCATACTGGAAATTTGTATCGTAGAGTATGGATGACAGTCTACTTACTATGATTTCTAGAAGATAATAAGTATATAGTAACTTCTTTTTGGAAGTTTCTTCCTTTGAAATCATAGAACTAAAGCTATTTGGTTCCAGCAAGGGACTTGATTAACCATGCTTGGCTTTCCACATTTTCCTGGTGAGGAAATTAAGACTCTTAAGAGAATTAAGTGTCTTATGCAAGGCTAGGTAATTTTTCCAAGTTCCCACAGCTAATGAGTTGCAAAAGCCAGTACCAGAAGCCTCAACTTTAAATTCCTAGTCTAGCTTTTTTTCATTAAATCAGTACTGCCTTTCAAATGACTCAGCTTAATAGTTGTTGACTGTTCTCTAAATTTAATTGTCTTTGTATAATTTCCATGTGTCATTTATTGGTATTTAGGAATAACCAGTGTATGCGTTGCTCTTTCTTAAAATACCTCTATTGACTCCAACATCCTTTAAATATGAACTCCTCCATTTGAAATCTAAGACGTCAGTGTTTCCTTGGCAACGTAAACTTAGGTACATCTTCATGAGATCTATATACATCTTTCTTATTAATTTTGTTAGCACTGTGGGCATTAATTTTATCCTTTTTGTACTGATAATGCATTAAAAATGGACTAGAGGGGAGGGAAATTGGAAGGTACAAGAGAACAATAGGAAGGGAAAGAAAGACTCAAAGTTATTAGGGTTTTACCTTAAATTTTAAGAAAATAAGGTAATATTATTGTCTAATAAAATATTCTTGTGTTTCTATTGATAGTTGTATTTTTTTTCTGAATTTGTGACATTCAAGGCATGATACATTTTCTAGTGGAAATAATCTTTAAAATACAAGTTACATGTATTTCCTTAACATACAGTAGAACCTAAATCCTTTATTTTATTTTTGGTACACTGTAATTGTAATAACAAGGTGTAAGATATTAAATGACACACCTTTCTTAAAGGCATGATTAGAAGAAAGTATGGAATGTTGAAATTGCCAACTCACTGCAGCATCCTTTGGTTGATTCATTTCTCATGGTAGCCATTCCTATTCTCATAGACATACATTGATAGGAGGTGAAAATAGCTTTGGAAAAGGCTAATCCAAAAGTGAAATCATGGATATTTTCCTGTAACATCTAAAGAAAATTTGAAATTTGGGTGTTATCATCCCAAGCAGAAGCCTTATACCCATGAAACAATAACTCTTCTTCCCACCCTCGTATCTTCCTTAGACCCTGGTAATCTGTATTCTATTTTTTTTCCTATGAATTTGCTTTTTCTTGGTACCTCATGTAAGTGGAATCATGTAGTATTTGTCCTTTTGCATCTGACTTATTTCACTTAGCATAATGTCAAGGTCTGTTCATGTTATAACATGTGTCAGATTTTCATTCCTTGTTAAACCTGAATAACATTCCTCTGTATGTATATGTCACTTAAAAAAATCCATTTGTGGAGATCTGGATTGTTTCCTCCTTTTAGCTTTTGTGAGTAAAATGCTGCTTTGAACATTGGTGTACAAGCATCTTTTTGAGTCCTTGCTTTTAGTTTTTCTGGTTGTACATCTAGATGTGGAATTGCTGGATCATATAGTCAGAGTATGGTTGACCTTCTGAGGAACCACCCAACTGTTTTCCACAACAGCAACACCATTGTATATTCCCACCAGCAATACACAAGGGTTCTTCTAATTTCTCCACATTCTCACCAGTACTTATTATTATTATTGTTTAATAACAACTGTCCTAATGAGTGTGAAGTGGTATCTCATTGTGGCCACGTCTTAGTTCTTGACCATGATGAGATTTTATGAGAACTGTAGGTGGTACTCTCGGATTTTGACCTATGTTTAAATTGTTGTTAATTGGGTATACTCATTTAGTATGTTAATTATCCTTTTTTCTTTTTTAAGAAAAGGAGTCCAAACTTGTATGAAATTTATGTTCATTAGTTAATTCATCGTTTTCCAATGAATTTGAAGGCTTGGAGTTTGGAAGATAGTTTCTCAGTCATGATAAAAACTTTGATTAAACATTGTCATAAAACTTGAAATGCTTTTATAAGCATTGGACTAATCTGTTTTTCTCTGTTGATAATCCCCATGTAATAATGCAATACCAATTAAATAGATTTGTTGCAAACCATTGTTTCTATGTAGTGATGCTAAAAAGGGTTTTAGTTTTCAGTTTTCATGGAGTTTTCCTGAGTATCTGATTTTTTATAAGATGAAAGTTTGTTATAATTCACATTTTTTTTTTACTGAAACATCAAAATGAGAAAACAAATTAGCTTTCATGGTTAGAGGACATTTAACATTTTTGTATACTTAGTATTAATTCACTAATATCTTTAGTGTCCAGGCTTGAATTTGGAAACTATTCACCTGATTAAACAGACTCAGAGTAATAATTCGACTTAACTCCCCAATTCATGTGGATGGTCGTTACCATTAATGAATACAAAAGAACTTTCCTTGCTGTAATAATCTATTCATAATCCCTGTGAAACAGGGTTCCCCAGCCTTGGCACCATTCACTAAAGGATTGCTGAATAAAAAAGTCAAGTTAGAGCTGTGATGGCAATATGAAATCCTAACAGAGAGAAAGACAGAGGTGAAAGAGGCTCCCCTGAAAGAATAATGATAAACACGAGATGTGTATGAATAGGAAGAGTCAGTGAGATAGAGGCATGAGAAATACCCACTTTTCATCTACAGTGTTTAAGATGAGGTTTTCTTAATTTTGTGATTCAGCACCAGTAAATTCTCTCTTTTCCTAGGGCATAATAATATGTGTGTATTTTTTTTCTTCCATCAAGGTTTCTTTCATTTATGAAAAAGTATCTAATTTTTGTGTCATAAAAACTTACATCTCTAATTAGGTTAGTTTTAATTCTCAAGATGTTTTGTGAGGAAGAAAGATAAGTCAGAAATTAACTTAAGGACTTAAATCATCTGAAAGTGAGTAATTTGTTATGTTGCCTCCTAAGATTTTAATATGGTTTAATGGAATTCCATTGGTTTTTCTTGTTCTTTTTTAAACAGGTTTTGTTAGTAGCTAAAATTATGAGCCATTTGGGATATTAGTTTAGTTGCTGACTTTGTAGCATTGCAGTGGTATATGATTTAACAGGAGAGCAATTTTTAGAAATAGAGTTTGTCAGCTGAGTTGCTATAATAGGATGTATTTCATCTGAGATTTTTCTCTCAACTGAAACTTAATAGTTATTTAATCACCAGTAGGCAGAGCCTCAAAAGACTGTTGGCTTTTTTGTATACTTATCTGGTAGTTATATGAGTAGCTGAAACCTGAGTATATTTCTAGTCATTTTGTAAAGCTAATACTTGGAAATTAGTGTCCTTTTCAATGAACTAGGTGATGATAATACTGATCCTTTATTTGTAGAAGAGCTAGGTAATATGGTGCTTCACATACTATAAAATATATAAAGTGAAGAACAAAACCACAGCTCGGTTACGTTGCTGACTACAGCGTTTGCTCTCCTTGCCTTTGCCAGGTGGCATTAGTTTCACTTTGAAAAATAATTCCGTTAATCTTTGAGTTTAAATAATCCTAAATTAACTTTAAAAATGTACAGAATTAATTCCTTACTTTCTTCCTGTAATAAATTATTGTATGTTAACATCATAGTAATGCCGTATATGAATGGTAATTTGTAGTAGAAGAAACAAAATTTAGCTAGGATGTCATTGTAGACCAGAGAATAAGGCAAGCATATGAATCTTTTTTTCCATGGTATGTCATGGTTTTAAAAGGCATTTTGCGTCCCTTTTTTTGATGCTAATAAAATGTTTATAGATTGTAGGCTAACTTTTCTATTTTTACTCTGAATTTAATAGTTATTTATTGATTACCTGGAGAAGTTTTCTGTGGAGCCCTACTTTTATATTATATGTAATTCTGATGTACTTGTTATCCAGTGTTAGACCAGAAGTATAATAAAAGCAGCAAATTAGAAGTGGTGAAAGAGACTACCACAAGAAGAAATGCTTACAGCAATGAAAACTAACAGCTAACAATATAGAGAGCGAAGAATGAGATGGAAAATGGAGAGAAATAACTAAAAAAAACCATGGATGTCTTGGTTGATGTAGCTAGCTTAGAAGCAACTAGCCTTCAGAGGGCCCTTCCTGAAGTGTGACACATTTAATAATTGTCCCTTATAACCAGGAAAAGATTAAATTAAGTTCCATATGTTAAGTTTTAAAGGCTTAAACCTTTTAAAGGAAAGGTTATAGTACTGTTTGGGTACATGTCCTTTCCGAATGACTACAGTAAGAAGAGTTTTTATACTTAAATGGTAAACCCTTAGCTATTGGAGATTTGACTGTTCCCAAAGACTTATTCTACCAGTTTACAATAATGGTTGCATTCTAAATATCAATCATAACTTGACATCTGCAATTATTATCAGTTATTAGTCATTGTGTAATAAATCCTGACTTCTTCTCTGCCCTCTACAATTTATTCAGCAGGTTTAGCTTTGACTGTAATGGAAGGGGATATGTATTTTGAAGGAATATTTAAGCTAGAAGAATCTTTAGCATGCCTAAGTACTTGAATTCTGATTTGAAGAGTTGTTGCCAAGGGAAGGAAAGGCGAATGAGAAAGAAGAGGGAGAGGTTACGAGTACCGTATCTCAGAAGACTGCAGTTAGTCTTCTTTGGAATGTTTGAGGAGGGCTTAGTGTATGGATGGCAGGATTAAACATGAGTACATGTGCCCTTCCATTACAGTGGGAGGGGATACGTACAAGCAGTCTGTTTGCTGGATGGTTTGTAGGTTTGGTTGTAGTAAGATGACATTCTTATCTGATTTGTTTCCTTTTTGAGGTCATCTACTGAGAGTGAGGGGGGAGTTAGTTGATGGAATGTCCAGGGTTGATAGTGATCTTTTAAATAGCCACTGTGGAAAATGGGAGGCTTTTCTAATTATGTTGAAGAGCCAGTACAGGTTATGAGTTGATGGTAGAACCATTTGCAAAATTTAATGGCAACGAGGGCATAAGACCAGAGAAGGGAGATGATTGACTATATTCAGATAGAGTGTACTGAAACAGTATTATTGGATTTGGTCATTAGAGATAGTGGACTTTAT
The DNA here is from genome assembly GCF_030020395.1 of Manis pentadactyla. Lineage (NCBI taxonomy): Eukaryota > Metazoa > Chordata > Mammalia > Pholidota > Manidae > Manis > Manis pentadactyla. Next base: position 34,253,763 of record NC_080031.1, on the reverse strand, counting down.
AGAAAAGGAGTAGTTTTATTTTATTATTACAAGAATTTTCAACCATCATATTATAAGCTGACATTTGAAATATCTGAATTTCATATGCTGTTACATACTATTTTTGAATAATAGTTAATGATATTAAAAATAATATTCTTAGAACATTCTTGAAAAAATGTACAAGCAGAGCCCTGGAACTAAAACATCTTGTTGTTGCTATTTATGGAAGATTAAATCTGTATCAGTCACTTTTCAGTTAGAGAAACAGAACTGCTAAGAGACATAGAGAACCAGGTTTCTTGCAGGGATTTGACCTTATACAATTGTGGAAGATGGTTAAGCAGCTTTTTTTTTTTTTTTTTTTTTTTTTAATAATTATTTTTTATTGAAGGGTAGTTGACACACAGTATTACATTACATGAGTTTCAAGTGTACAACACAGTGGTAGAACATTTATATACATAATTCTAGGTTCCAGCTATCACCCTACCAGGCTGTTACAATATCTTGACTATATTCCTTATGCTATACATTACATCCCGGTTACTAATTTATTTTACCATTGGAAGTCTGTCCTTTTTTTTTTTTTTTGTGAGGGCATCTCTCATATTTATTGATCAAATGGTTGTTAACGACAATAAAATTCTGTATAGGGGAGTCAATGCTCAATGCACAATCATTATTCCACCCCAAGCCTAATTTTTGTCAGTCTCCAATCTTCTGAGGCATAACAAACAAGTTTTTACATGTAGAACAAATTCTTACATAATGAATAAGTTACATAGTGAACAGTACAAGGGCAGTCATCACAGAAACTTTCGGTTTTGCTCATGCATTATGAACTATAAACAGTCAGTTCAAATATGAATACTCATTTGGTTTTTATACTTGATTTATATGTGGATACCACATTTCTCTCTTTATTATTATTATTTTTAATAAAATGCTGAAGTGGTAGGTAGATACAAGATAAAGGTAGAAAACATAGTTTAGTGTTGTAAGAGAGCACATGTAGATGATCAGGTGTGTGCCTGTAGACTATGTGTTAATCCAAGCTAGACCAGGGCAATAAAACATCCACGTATGCAGAAGATTTCTCTCAGAACGGGGGGGTGAGGTTCTAAGCCTCACCTCTGTTGATCCCCAATTTCTCACCTGATGGCCCCCCTGCGACTGTGCCTGTCTTAGGTTGTTCCTCCCTTGAGGAATCTTACCCGTCTCTGGCTAACCAGTCATCTTCCGGGGCCATACAGGGAAATGTGAAGTTGGTAAGTGAGAGAGAAGCCTTATTGTTTGAAAAAGTTAGCTTTTTACTTCTTTGCATATTTATGCCCTGTGGCTTCTATGCCCAGCATTTGTCTTGAGGTATCTTTACCACTTGGAAGAATTATGATACTCGGTAAATTTGATATGAGGCACGAATTCTATTTAAGGGTTGTAATTAGGAAGGAAGAAGAAAAGCTATAGAAGTAGCAGGCGGAAGAAAACATGGGAAGATTGATTATTTCTTTGATATATCTTCTTGTAGAGTAACTTCAGCATGTATAGGTTTTAAGCTACTACTTAAATTGCACACACACATTAACATAATAGGAGTATAGTTACATAACCAAAGCATATCTGTAATTACCAGCCATCTCCAGTGAAACCAAGAAAACCAGTTAGGCACCTTAGGCATTTGTGAAAACTTATCTAAGATATGGTGGATATTGTCCAACTGAACTTGAACAGTCTGAGAGAAATCAGACAAATTAAAACAACCCATTCCTGGGGACTGTTCACATGCCATATGTTCTTTTAACAATAAATAGTTTGTAGTTGTAAGACTTTGGAGCGCTACAATTTGCACTTCTCCAAATTCTTGGTTGAGTTCCAACAGTATAGATCCAGTCCAATTTTGTTGTTTTACTGTATGCACAGGCCAGCTTAGATATCTCCTTCCTCATTCCCATGGCAGGTCCAGGAACTGGTGGGATGAGTGCATCTACAGCTGTAGCAGTGCGTGGATCTTTGTTGGGGTTTTTTGATAATCATCTTCTGGCATGAGTCTTCCAGAGGGTGCAGATGTTGGAAGTTCTTTTTCATATCGTATCTTAGTTCATTTTCGGGGTAGCCCAATTAGGCTTTGATCCTCTGTATAAACACAAACAGACCCTTTGCCTACACTTTTATATGCCCTTTATACCCTTGTGTAGAATTCGTTGGAGGTTACCACACAGGAACTGCCCTTTTTTTTTTTTTTTTTTGCTATCACTAATCTACACTTACATGACGAATATTATGTTTACTAGGCTCTCCCCTATACCAGGTCTCCCCTATAAACCCCTTTACAGTCACTGTCCATCAGCATAGCAAAATGTTGTAGAATCACTACTTGCCTTCTCTGTGTTGTACAGCCCTCCCTTTTCTCCTACCCCCCCATGCATGTTAATCTTAATACCCCCCTACTTCTCCCCCCCTTATCCCTCCCTACCCACCCATCCTCCCCAGTCCCTTTCCCTTTGGTACCTGTTAGTCCATTCTTGAGTTCTGTGATTCTGCTGCTGTTTTGTTCCTTCAGTTTTTCCTTTGTTCTTATATTCCACAGATAAGTGAAATCATTTGGTATTTCTCTTTCTCCGCTTGGCTTGTTTCACTGAGCATAATACCCTCCAGCTCCATCCATGTTGCTGCAAATGATTGGATTTGCCCTTTTCTTATAGCTGAGTAGTATTCCATTGTGTATATGTACCACATCTTCTTTATCCATTCATCTATTGATGGACATTTAGGTTGCTTCCAATTCTTGGCTATTGTAAATAGTGCTGCAATAAACATAGGGGTGCATCTGTCTTTCTCAAACTTGATTGCTGCATTCTTAGGGTAAATTCCTAGGAGTGCAATTCCTGGGTCAAATGGTAAGTCTGTTTTGAGCATTTTGATGTACCTCCATACTGCTTTCCACAATGGTTGAACAAGTTTACATTCCCACCAGCAGTGTAGGAGGGTTCCCCTTTCTCCACAGCCTCGCCAACATTTGTTGTTGTTTGTCTTTTGGATGGCAGCCATCCTTACTGGTGTGAGGTGATACCTCATTGTAGTTTTAATTTGCATTTCTCTGATAATTAACGATGTGGAGCATCTTTTCATGTGTCTGTTGGCCATCTGTATTTCTTTTTTGGAGAACTGTCTGTTCAGTTCCTCTGCCCATTTTTTAATTGGGTTATTTGTTTTTTGTTTGTTGAGGCGTGAGAGCTCCTTATATATTCTGGACGTCAAGCCTTTATCGGATGTGTCATTTTCAAATATATTCTCCCATACTGTAGGGATCCTTCTTGTTCTATTGATGGTGTCTTTTGCTGTACAGAAGCTTTTCAGCTTAATATAGTCCCACTTACTCATTTTTGCTGTTGTTTTCCTTGCCCGGGGAGATATGTTCAAGAAGAGGTCACTCATGTTTATGTCTAAGAGGTTTTCGCCTATGTTTTCTTCCAGGAGTTTAATGGTTTCATGGCTTACATTCAGGTCTTTGATCCATTTTGAGTTTACTTTTGTATATGGGGTTAGACAATGGTCCAGTTTCATTCTCCTACATGTAGCTGTCCAGTTTTGCCAGCACCACCTGTTGAAGAGACTGTCATTTCGCCATTGTATGTCCATGGCTCCTTTATCAAATATTAATTGACCATATATGTCTGGGTTAATGTCTGGATTCTCTAGTCTGTTCCATTGGTCTGTGGCTCTGCTCTTGTGCCAGTACCAAATTGTCTTGATTACTATGGCTTTATAGTAGAGCTTGAAGTTGGGGAGTGAGATCCCCCCTACTTTATTCTTCTTTCTCAGGATTGCTTTGGCTATTCGGGGTCTTTGGTGTTTCCATATGAATTTTTGAATTATTTGTTCCAGTTCATTGAAGAATGTTGCTGGTAGTTTCATAGGGATTGCATCAAATCTGTATATTGCTTTGGGCAGGATGGCCATTTTAACGATATTAATTCTTCCTAGCCACGAGCATGGGATGAGTTTCCATCTGTTAGTGTCCCCTTTAATTTCTCTTAAGAGTGACTTGTAGTTTTCAGAGTATAAGTCTTTCACTTCTTTGGTTAGGTTTATTCCTAGGTATTTTATTTTTTTTGATGCAATTGTGAATGGAGTTGTTTTCCTGATTTCTCTCTCTGTTGGTTCATTGTTAGTATATAGGAAAGCCACAGATTTCTGTGTGTTGATTTTGTATCCTGCAACTTTGCTGTATTCTGATATCAGTTCTAGTAGTTTTGGGGTGGAGTCTTTAGGGTTTTTTATGTACAGTATCATGTCATCTGCAAATAGTGACAGTTTAACTTCTTCTTTACCAATCTGGATTCCTTGTATTTCTTTATTTTGTCTGATTGCCGTGGCTAGGACCTCCAGTACTATGTTAAATAACAGTGGAGAGAGTGGGCATCCCTGTCTAGTTCCCGATCTCAGAGGAAATGCTTTCAGCTTCTCGCTGTTCAATATAATGTTGGCTGTGGGTTTATCATAGATGGCCTTTATTATGTTGAGGTACTTGCCCTCTATTCCCATTTTGCTGAGAGTTTTTAACATGAATGGATGTTGAACTTTGTCAAATGCTTTTTCAGCATCTATTGAGATGATCATGTGGTTTTTGTCTTTCTTTTTGTTGATGTGGTGTATGATGTTGATGGACTTTCGAATGTTGTACCATCCTTGCATCCCTGGAATGAATCCCACTTGGTCATGGTGTATGATCCTTTTGATGTATTTTTGAATTCGGTTTGCTAATATTTTGTTGAGTATTTTTGCATCTACGTTCATCAGGGATATTGGTCTGTAGTTTTCTTTTTTGGTGGGGTCTTTGCCTGGTTTTGGTATTAGGGTGATGTTAGCTTCATAGAATGAGTTTGGGAGTATCCCCTCCTCCTCTATTTTTTGGAAGACTTTAAGGAGAATGGGTATTATGTCTTCCCTGTATGTCTGATAAAATTCTGAGGTAAATCCATCTGGCCCGGGGGTTTTGTTCTTTGGTAGTTTTTTGATTACCTCTTCAATTTCATTGCTGGTAATTGGTCTGTTTAGATTTTCTGTTTCTTCCTGGGTCAATCTTGGAAGGTTATATTTTTCTAGGAAGTTGTCCATTTCTCCTAGGTTTCCCAGCTTGTTAGCATATAGGTTTTCATAGTATTCTCCAATAATTCTTTGCATTTCCGTGGGGTCCGTCGTGATTTTTCCTTTCTCGTTTCTGATACTGTTGATTTGTGTTGACTCTCTTTTCTTCTTAATAAGTCTGGCTAGAGGCTTATCGATTTTGTTTATTTTCTCGAAGAACCAGCTCTTGGTTTCATTGATTTTTGCAATTGTTTTATTCTTCTCAATTTTATTTATTTCTTCTCTGATCTTTATTATGTCCCTCCTTCTGCTGACCTTAGGCCTCATCTGTTCTTCTTTTTCCAATTTCGATAATTGTGACATTAGACCATTCATTTGGGATTGCTCTTCCTTTTTTAAATATGCTTGGATTGGTATATACTTTCCTCTTAAGACTGCTTTTGCTGTGTCCCACAGAAGTTGGGGCTTAGTGTTGTTGTTGTCATTTGTTTCCATATATTGCTGGATCTCCATTTTGATTTGGTCATTGATCCATTGATTATTTAGGATCGTGTTGTTAAGCCTCCATGTGTTCGTGAGCCTCTTTGCTTTCTTTGTACAGTTTATTTCTAGTTTTATGCCTTTGTGGTCTGAGAAGTTGGTTGGTAGGATTTCAGTCTTTTGGAATTTTCTGAGGCTCTTTTTGTGGCCTAGTATGTGGTCTATTCTGGAGAATGTTCCATGTGCACTTGAGAAGAATGTATATCCCGCTGCTTTTGGATGTAGAGTTCTATAGATGTCTATTAGGTCCATCTGCTCTACTGTGTTGTTCAGTGCTTCCGTGTCCTTACTTATTTTCTGCCCAGTGGATCTATCCTTTGGGGTGAGTGGTGTGTTGAAGTCTCCTAGAATGAATGCATTGCAGTCTATATCCCCCTTTAGTTCTGTTAGTATTTGTTTCACATATGCTGGTGCTCCTGTGTTGGGTGCATATATATTTAGAATGGTTATATCCTCTTGTTTGACTGAGCCCTTTATCATTATGTAGTGTCCTTCTTTATCTCTTGTTACTTTCTTTGTTTTGAAGTCTATTTTGTCTGATATTAGTACTGCAACCCCTGCTTTCTTCTCACTGTTGTTTGCTTGAAATATGTTTTTCCATCCCTTGACTTTTAGTCTGTACATGTCTTTGGGTTTGAGGTGAGTTTCTTGTAAGCAGCATATAGATGGGTCTTGCTTTTTTATCCATTCTGTTACTCTGTGTCTTTTGATTGGTGCATTCAACCCATTAACATTTAGGGTGACTATTGAAAGATATGTACTTATTGCCATTGCAGGCTTTAAATTCGTGGTTACCAAAGGTTCAAGGTTAGCCTCTTTAGTATCTTACTGCCTAACTTAGCTCGCTTATTGAGCTGTTATATACACTGTCTGGAGATTCTTTTCTTCTCTCCCTTCTTGTTCCTCCTCTTCGATTCTTCATATGTTGGGTGTTTTGTGCTGTGCTCTTTCTAGGAGTGCTCCCATCTAGAGCAGTCCCTGTAAGATGTTCTGTAGAGGTGGTTTGTGGAAAGCAAATTCCCTCAGCTTTTGTTTTTCTGGGAATTGTTTAATCCCACCGTCATATTTGAATGATAGTCGTGCTGGATACAGTATCCTTGGTTCAAGGCCCTTCTGTTTCATTGTATTAAATATATCATGCCATTCTCTTCTGGCCTGTAGGGTTTCTGTTGAGAAATCTGACGTTAGCCTGATGGGTTTCCCTTTATAGGTGACCTTTTCTCTCTAGCTGCCTTTAACACTCTTTCCTTGTCCTTGATCTTTGCCATTTTAATTATTATGTGTCTTGGTGTTGCCCTTCTTGGATCCTTTCTGTTGGGGGTTCTGTGTATTTCCGTGGTCTGTTTGATTACTTCCTCCCCCAGTGTGGGGAAGTTTTCAGCAATTATTTCTTCTAAGATACTTTCCATCTCTTTGCCTCTCTCTTCTTCTTCTGGGACCCCTATAATACGGATATTGCTCCTTTTAGATTGGTCACACAGTTCTCTTAATATTGTTTCATTCCTGGAGATCCTTTTGTCTCTCTCTATGTCAGCTTCCATGCGTTCCTGTTCTCTGATTTCAATTCCATCAATGGCCTCTTGCATTCTATCCATTCTGCTTATAAACCCTTCCAGAGTTTGTTTCATTTCTGCGATCTCCTTTCTGGCATCTGTGATCTCTTTCCGGACTTCATCCCATTTTTCTTGCGTATTTCTCTGCATCTCTGTCAGCATGTTTATGATTCTTATTTTGAATTCTTTGTCAGGAAGACTGGTTAGGTCTGTCTCCTTCTCTGGTGTTGTCTCTGTGATCTTTGTCTGCCTGTAGCTTTGCCTTTTCATGGTGATAGGAATAGTCTGCAGAACTGGGACGAGTGACGGCTGGAAGGACTTCCCTTCTTGTTGGTTTGTGGCCCTCCTCTCCTGGGAGAACAGCGGCCTCTAGTGGCTTGTGCTGCGCAGCTGCGCGCAGACAGGGTTTCTGCTTCCTGCCCGGCTGCTATGGAGTTAATCTCCGCTGTTGCTGTGGGCGTGGCCTGGCTCGGGCAGCTACTCCAAAATGGTGGAGTCGCGTTGGAGCAGGAGCTGCTGGGAGGCTATTTATCTCCGTAAGGGGCCTCCCTGCTCCCTGCAGCCCAGGGGTTAGGGTGCCCAGAGGTCCCGGATTCCCTACCTCTGGATTAAGTGGCCCGCCCTGCCCCTTTAAGACTTCCAAAAAGCACCCGCCAAAACAAAACAACGACCACAAAAAAAAACAAGAAAAAAAATTTTTTTAATTAAAAAAAAAAAAAAATTTTTTATTTAAAAAAAAAAAAGGTGGTCGTTCGTTTTTCTTTATTCTCCGGTGCCAGCCTCAGGCCTCTGCTCACCGGTCTTTCTGCCCTGTTTCCCTAATATTGGGGTCCCTGTCCCTTTAAGACTTCCAAACAGCGCTCGCCAGAACAAAGCAGCAAAAAAGCAAAAAAAAAAAAATGGTCGCACGCTTTTCTTATGTCCTCTGTCGCCCAGCCTCCAGTGCCTGCTCACTGTTCTTGCTGCCCCGTTTTCCCAGTATCGAGGGCCCTACACTCTGGCCCGGATGGCTGGGGCTGGGTGTTCGGCAGCCCTGGGCTCCGTCTCCCTCCCGCTCTGCCTGCTCTTCTCCCGCCGGGAGCTGGGGGGAGGGGCGCTCGGCTCCCGCGGGGCCGGGGCTTGTATCTTACCCCCTTCGCGAGGCGCTGGGTTCTCTCAGGTGTGGATGTGGTCTGGATATTGTCCTGTGTCCTCTGGTCTTTATTCTAGGAAGGGTTGTCTTTGTTATATTTTCATAGATATATGTTGTTTTGGGAGGAGATTTCCGCTGCTCTACTCACGCCGCCATCTTCCGCCCCACTAAGCAGCTTTTTTAAGACTGTTATGTTTACATCTGATGTTGAAGCTTTAAGTCCAGAGGGCATACACTTGGGAAGGAAAAATGGGTTGTGAAGTGGGAGAGAACATGAACAAGTTGGAACCCACCAGGATGAGCTAGAGTGCTCCAGGATGGACAGAAACATGTGCCAGTTCTTGTTGCCTCTTACCGTGGTGGTCTGGCAATCCTGTAGACTAGTCCAGGAGCTGACTACACACACCTGGGCCAGAGGTCGGAGAAGCTCAAAGAGGATGGAAGGAAAGGCAGGCTGGTTGCAGTCTCAGCTGACGCCTTATATTAAAAAGTGACCCAGCTGGTTAAGTGACAGTGCATGCAAGCTATAAAACGGCCTCTGCTTCATTTCCACTCTCCAAATCTCCTCTAAGAATCTCTTGTGTTGCCCACCCAAACCAGAAACACACAGAAAAGGGAATACTGGGAAGTATATATCAGACTAGTCAAGCTGACAGAGTGACCACAACCCATGCCTTGTTACTTGGCACATCTCCTCAAACTATATTTAATTTCCAAATAAAGAAAATTACAAAGTTATGCTTCTGCTTAACATGATACAGCTATCCCCCATGCAACCAAAAACATGTTAAAGCTTTATGCAGATTATAATACAAAGTTACCATTAATACATTTTATGTTAGATAGGAAGGGGATGAGAGAAGGGAAGAAAATACAAAACTCAGTTAATATTTAAATGTATATTTACCCACACATATTCATATCAACTTATTGAAGGGATAATTTAACTATGACCAAATATTATATACCATATATATTAACACATATATTACTATTAAGTATTAATTTCTGCAACTGTGATTTTAGCTTGTACTTATAGCTGCTTCCTTCACTATCCAGCCCATATTCCTGTGCCCTCGGGAGCACATTAGCTGGTCATGGTTCCTTCTTGCCTGGTGGAGTGGGCCCAAGCCTTCATTCAAAGGTCTAAGCCGTTGATTAGCAGTCTTGCCTTGAGTTGTTGTAGTTTATCATTGACTTTAATCATAGGTCATGAAAATACTAAAAGATGCCCAAGATCTCCTACCTTCAAGATATACTTCCGCTTACTTTCCTTGTGTAGTACCAACCCAGTTTGCCCTTGATACTCAAAGTCAGGCACTCCAGCCACTCTAGTAACTCCCTTCTTTGCCCTTGGAATGAGGAGCCAGAGCAGCCAGGTGGCAGCTTCTGCTTCACGTTCAGTGAATCATTTTGAGTTCTTGGTGGAAGTATTCTTCCCTTTGGCACTAAGACCTCTAGACCAGTAGGGCCTAAAGTCACAGGGATGAAAAGCAAACATTTTCCTAGTGTATTTAAAGAGGCAACAGTGATATGTGCCACTCCTCTATTTTTTTCCCCCTAGATCCTCTGACCTGTGAATCCTGGCTGCAGGGGGACAGCATCATGGTTTAGGTGCTGATTTAGAGCACCTGTTTAGAGCACCTGTACTTCATCCTGGAGGGTGTTCCCTCAGCCCCACAAGATGTCACCTAGCCAGCACTGCTAATTAAAGTCTTTAAAACACAGTTTACTGTTCTATGCAGCCAGCTGCCTCAGGCTGATGGGGAGGGGGATCATGGTGCGTTAAGTAGGAACGGACCATTGCCTAGTGGTTGTCATTCCGTGGTGAAAGCAGTGAGTGTGGGTCTGTGAATTTAACCTGCATGGGTCCATTGCCGCATTTATTTGCTATGAAATTAGTTCCTTGGTTAAAAGGTATGTGTCATACCATGATGATTTAAGTCTATAGATGGTAGTTTTGGCAGAAGTATTTCATGCAGAGAAGGCAAATTCACAGCTAGAGTGTCTATTCCAGCAAGAACAAAGTGCTGCCCCTTTTATGATGGAAGCAGTCCGATGTCCCCAGCCTGCCAGGTAGCTGGCTGATCTGCCTGAGGAGTGGTACCCTATTAGGAACTTAGTGCTGGCTTCTCTTGTTGGCACATTTCCTGTTCAGCAGTGGCTGTAGCCAGATCAGCTTTGTTCAGTAGAAGGCCGTGTTGCTGAGCCCATGTATAACTTCCATCTCTGCTTGGCCACCTTGTTCATTAGCTCACTGGGACAATGGTCAGACATAAATATCTTTGTCCTAGTGACAAAGATTTTCATATGAGTCACAAATATCTTTATACTCTGTGTCCATCTGGAGAGATCTGTCCACTTACCTCTTCCCCAGATACCCTTGTTGCTAATTCTTTAATTGTGCTCTTCCAGGTCGCTGACCATCCAAACACATCATTAGCCAGAGTCCATGAGTCAGTTTATCTCTCGTCCAGGCAAAGTGAGCCTCCAGATGCACTTAATCCAAGTTCTTGCTAAGATTTCCCTTCACCACTGTCCTTCAGGACCGTCCCAGAAGAGGGCTGTAGTGCTGCAGCTGTCCACTTTTGGGGGTGCCTGTGTCCACTTTTGGGTGGTGCCTGTGCAAAACCATGAATTTATTTTTAACAATGTGAATGTGTAAACTATATTTAATATTTATAGTTTTTTTTTTGAGGTCTGATCAGTGGTTGTGCATTGCATTTGGTGGTTATGTCTGCACAGTGTTAGAGCCTTCAGCACCACACCTGGACACCAGCTGCCAGTGCAGGGGTCCCCAAGGCCACCCTTAGGTTTGATATTTTACTTCAAGGTTTGATACTTTACCTGCGGAATTCACTAAAAGTGTTACATTCAGAGTTGTATATCCTAGCATGAAGCTCCCAGTTGTCCAGCAATGATGTGTTAATATGACAGAATATTGCCAACCAGGGAAGCTCTCCCAGGTCTTAGTGTGCAGAGTTTCTGTTAGGGTTTGGTCACAGAGATGGCCAGTTACTCCTGAGGATGACCTTAGGTTCCAGCTGCTCTTGAGGTGAAGCTGATACTGTGTGATCCAAAGTCCTCACTGTCAGTCACATTATTAACATAGACTATCTGGTGTGGCTGAAGGCCCCCAGGTAAGTGAAGCCGCTGTCAAGAAGCAGGACATTCCAGGAGCTTAAAGATACCCTTCATGGGCAGAAGGCAAAGACCAGATCTTTCTTTGGGTAAATTTTTTTTAAAACAGCTTTATTGAGACACAATTCATATGCCATACAATTCACCCATTTAGGGCATACAGTTCAGTGGTTTTTAGTGTATAGATATGTGCAACCATCACCACAGTTGATTTTAGAACTTTTCTTTTCACTTTCAGAAGAAACCCTGTAACCTTTGGCTCTCACCCTCCTAACCCTTTCAACCCTCATCTGTCCCAGCAGCAGACTCACAGGACCCAAGAAGGGACTAACAGTTACCAAAGCGAGAGGGACTGGGGAGGGTGCGTGGGAAGGGAGGGAGAAGGGGGAAAAGGGGACATCACAATTAGGACAAGGCGGTACAACACAGAGAAGACAAGTAGCACTTCTATAGCATCTTAGTACGCTGAAGGACAGTGACTGTAATGGGGTATGTGGGGGGGACTTGATAATGGGGAAGTCTAGTAACCATAATGTTGCTCATGTAATTGTACATTAATGATACAAAAAAAATAATGAAGCTAATGTGCTCTGAGAAATGCCTTACTACTACTACTACTACTACTATTTTTTTTTGGTATCATTAATCTACAATTACAGAAAGAACATTATGTTTACTAGGTTCCCCCCTTAACCAAGTCCCCCCCACATACCCCTTCACAGTCACTGTCCATCTGCGTAGTAAGATGCTGTAATATCACTACTTGTCTTCTCTGTGTTGCACAGCCCTCCCCGTCTCCCCCACGCACTATACATGCTAATCGTAATGCCCTCTTTCTTTTTTTTCCCCGCCCATATCTCTCCCTTCTCACCCATCGTCCCCAGTCCCTTTCTCTTTGGTAACTATTAGTCCATTCTTGGGTTCTGTGATTCTGCTGCTGTTTTGTTCCTTCAGTTTTCCTCTGTTCTTATACTCCACATATGAGTGAAATCATTTGGTAATTGTCCTTCTCTGCTTGGCTTATTTCACTGAGAATAATACCCTCTAGCTCCATCCATGTTGTTGCGAATGGTAGGATCTGTTTTTTTCTTATGGCTGCGTAGTATTCCATTGTGTATATGTACCACATCTTTATCCATTCATCTACTGATGGACATTTAGGTTGCTTCCATATCTTGGCTATTGTAAACAGTGCAGCAATAAACATAGGGGTGCATCTGTCTTTTTCAAACTGGAGTGCTGCATTCGTAGGGTAAATTCCTAGAAGTGGAATTCCTGGGTAAATGGTATTTCTATTTTGAGCATTCTGAGGAACCTCCATACTGCTTTCCACAATGGTTGAACTAGTTTACATTCCCACCAGCAGTGTAGGAGGGTTCCCCTTTCTCCACAACCTTGCCAACATTTGTTGTTGTTTGTCTTTTCGATGATGGTGATCCTTACTGGTGTGAGGTGATATCTCATTGTAGTTTTAATTTGCATTTCTCTGATGATTAGTGATGTGGAGCATCTTTTGATGTGCCTGTTGGCCATCTGGATTTCTTCTTTAGAGAACTGTCTATTCAGCATCTCTGCCTATTTTTTAATTGGATTATTTGCTTTTTGTTTGTTGAGGCGTGTGAGCTCTTTATATATTTTGGATGTCAATCCTTTATCGGATCTGTCATTAATGAATATGTTCTCCCATACTGTAGGATACCTTTTTGTTCTATTGATGGTGTCCTTTGCTGTAAAGAAGCTTTTTAGCTTGCTATAGTCCCACTTGTTCATTTTTGCCTTTGTTTACCTTGCCCAGGAAGATATGTTCATGAAGAAGTCACTTATGTTTATGTCCAAGAGATTTTTGCCTATGTTTTTTTCTAAGAGTTTTATGGTTTCATGACTTACATTCAGGTCTTTGGTCCATTTGGAGTTTTCTTTTGTGTATGGGATTAGACAGTGATCCAGTTTCATTCTCTTACATGTAGCTGTCCAGTTTTGCCAGCACCACCTGTTGAAGAGACTGTCATTTCCCCATTGTATGTCCATGGCTCCTTTATCAAATATTAATTGGCCATATATGTTTGGGTTAATGTCTGGAGTCTCTATTCTGTTCCACTGGTCTGTGGCTCTGTTCTTGTGCCAGTACCAAATTGTCTTGATTACTGTGGCTTTGTAGTAGAGCTTGAAGTTGGGGAGCGAGATACCCCCCCCCCACTTTATTCTTCCTTCTCAGGATTGCATTGGCTATTTGGGGTCTTTGGTGTTTCTATATGAATTTTTGAGCTATTTGTTCCAGTTCATTGAAGAAAGCTGTTGGTAATATGATAGGGATTGCATCGAATCTGTATATTGCTTTGGGGAGGATGGCCATTTTGACGATATTAATTCTTCCTAGCCAGGAGCATGGGATGAGTTTCCACTTGTTAGTGACCTCTTTAATTTCTCTTAAGAGTGTCTTGTAGTTTTCAGGGTATAGGTCTTTCACTTCCTTGGTTAGGTTTACTCCTAGGTATTTTATTCTTTTTGATGCTATTGTGAATAGAATTGTTTTCCTGATTGCTCTTTCTATTAGTTCATTGTTAGTGTATGGGAAAGCTACAGATTTCTGTGTGTTAATTTTGTATCCTGCAACTTTGCTGAATTCCGATATTAGTTCTCATAGTTTTACAGTGGAGTCTTTAGGGTTTTTTATGTACAATATCATGTCATCTGCAAATAGTGACAGTTTGACTTCTTCTTTACCAATCTGGATTCCTTGTATTTCTTTGTTTTGTCTGATTGCCATGGCTAGGAACTCCAGTACCACGTTGAATAACAGTGGTGATAGTGGGCATCCCTGTCTTGTTCCCAATCTCAGAGGAAAAGCTTTCAGCCTCTAGCTGTTCAGTATGATGTTAGCTGTGGGTTTATCATATATGCCCTTTATTATGTTGAGGTACTTGCCCTCTATGCCCATTTTGTTGAGAGTTTTTATCATGAATGGATGTTGAATTTTGTCGAATGATTTGCAGCATCTATGGAAATGATCATGTGGTTTTTGTCCTTCTTTTTGTTGATGTGGTGGATGACGTTGATGGATTTTCGAATGTTGTACCATCCTTGCATCCCTGGGATGAATCCCACTTGGTCATGGTGTATGATCCTCTTGATGTATTTTTGAATTCGGTTTGCTAATACTTTGTTGAGTATTTTTGCATCTACGTTCATCAGGGATATTGGTCTGTAGTTTTCTTTTTTGGTGGGGGTCTTTGCCTGGTTTTGATGTTAGGGTGATGCTGGCTTCATAGAATGAGTTTGGGAGTATTCCCTTCTCTTCTATTTTTTGGAAAACTTTAAGGAGAATGGGTGTTATGTCTTCTCTGTATGTTTGAAAAAATTGCGAGGTAAATCCGTCTGGCCCGGGGGTTTTGTTCTTGGGTAGTTTTTTGATTACCGATTCGATTTCATTGCTGGTAATTGGTCTGTTTAGATTTTCTGTTTCTTTCTGGGTCAGTCTTGGAAGGTTATATTTTTCTAAGAAGTTGTCCATTTCTCCTAGGTTTTCCAACTTGTTAGCATATAGATTTTCATAGTATTCTCTAATAATTCTTTGTATTTCTGTGGGGTCTGTTGTGATTTTTCATTTCTTGTTTCTAATTCTGTTGATGTGTGTTGACTCTCTTTTTCTCTTAATAAGTCTGGCTAGAGGCTTATCTATTTTGTTTATTTTCTCGAAGAACCAACTCTTGGTTTCATTGATTTTTTCTATTGATTTATTCTTCTCAATTTTATTTATTTCTTCTCTTATCTTTATTATGTCCCTCTGTCTGCTGACCTTAGGCCTCATTTGTTCTTCTTTTTCCAATTTCGGTAATTGTGACATTAGGCTATTCATTTGGGATTGTTCTTACTTCTTTAAATATGCCTGGATTGCTATATACTTTCCTCTTAAGACTGCTTTTGCTGCGTCCCACAGAAGTTGGGGCTTTGTGTTGTTGTTGTCATTTGTTTCCATATATTGCTGGATCTCCATTTTAATTTGGTCATTGATCCATTGATTATTTAGGAGCATGTTGTTAAGCCTCCATGTGTTTGTGAGCCTTTTTGCTTTCTTTGTACAATTTATTTCTAGTTTTATACTTTTGTGGTCTGAAACGTTGGTTGGTAGGATTTCAATCTTTTGGAATTTACTGAGGTTCTTTTTGTGGCCTAGTATGTGGTCTATTCTGGAGAATGTTCCATGTACACTTGAGAAGAATGTGTATCCTGTTGCTTTTGGATGTAGAGTTTTGTAGATGTCTATTAGGTCCATCTGTTCTAGCGTGTTGTTTAGTGCCTCTGTGTCCTTACTTTTTTTCTGTCCGGTGGATCTGTCCTTTGGGGTGAGTGGTGTGTTAAAGTCTCCCAAAATGAATGCATTGCATTCTGTTTCCTCCTTTAATTCTGTTAGTATTTGTTTCACATATATTGGTGCTCCTGTATTGGGAGTATATGTTTATAATGGTTATATCCTCTTGTTTGACTGAGCCCTTTATCATTATGTAATGTCCTTCTTTATCTCTTGTTACTTTCTTTATTTTGGGGTCTATTTTGTCTGATACTAGTATTGCAACACCTGCTTTTTTCTCTCTGTTGTTTGCATGAAATATCTTTCTCCAACCCTTGACTTTTAATCTGTGCATGTCTTTTGGTTTGAGGTGAGTCTCTTGTAAGCAGCATATAGATGGTTCTTGCTTTTTTATCCATTCTATTATTCTGTGTCTTTTGATTGGTGCATTCAGTCCATTTACATTTAGGTTGATTATTGAAAGATATGTACTTATTGCCATTGCAGGCTTTAGATTTGTGGTTACCAAAGGTTCAAGGTTAGCTTGTTTACTGCCTTACTGTCTGACCTCACTCGCTTATTGAGCTGTTATAAACACAGTCTGATGATTATTTCTTTCCCTTCTTTTTCCTCCTCCTCCATTCTTCATATGTTGGGTGTTTTGTTCTGTGCTCTTTTTAGGAGTGCTCCCATCTAGAGCAGTCCCTGTAGGATGCCCCGTAGAGGTGGTTTCTGGGAGGCAAATTCCCTCAAGTTTTGCTTGTCTGGGAATTGTTTAATCCCTCCTTCATATTTAAATGATAATTGTGCTGGATACAGTATCCTTGGTTCAAGGCCCTTCTGTTTCATTGCATTACATATATCATGCCATTCTCTTCTGGCCTGTAAGGTTTCTGTTGAGAAGTCTGATGATAGCCTGATGGGTTTTCCTTTGTAGGTGACCTTTTTACTCTCTGGCTGCCTTTAATACTCTGTCCCTGTCCTTGATCTTTGCCATTTTAATTATTATGTGTCTTGGTGTTGACCTGTTTGGATCCCGTCTCTCGGGAGTTCTGTGTGCTTCCATGGTCTGAGCAACTATTTCCTCCCCCAGTTTGGGGACGTTCTCAGCAATTATTTCTTCAAAGACACTTTCTATCCCTTTTACTCTCTCTGCTTCCTCTGGTACCCCTATAATGCGGTTATTGTTCCTTTTGGATTGGTCACACAGTTCTCTTAATATTGTTTCATTCCTGGAGATCCTTTTATCTCTCTCTGCATCAGCTTCTGTGTGTTCCTGTTCTCTGGTTTCTATTCCATCAATGGCCTCTGGCGTCTTTTCCATTCTGCTTATAAATCCTTCCAGAGTTTGTTTCACTTCTGTAATCTCCCTCCGGATGTCTGTAATCTCCCTCCGGACTTCATCCCTTAGCTCTTGCATATTTCTCTGCAGCTCTCTCAGCAGGTTTATGATTTTTATTTTGTATTCTTTTTCAGGGAGACTGGTTAGGTCTGCCTCTGCAGATCCTTTCTCAGGTGTTGTTTGAACTATATTGGACTGGACTAAATTTTTTGGCCTTTTCATGGTGATAGCAGTGGCTGTAGCCAGGTTGCGGGTGTGTCAGGTGGGAGAAGAAAGTCCTTTCCTGCTTGCTGGATGCCTTGCCCTTCTCCGCTGCCTGTGACAGTTATCCGCACTCCTGGAGCAGCCACCGGGTTTGTCCTCTAAACTGTTGTGGGCGTGGTGTCCGTCAGAGCAGCGCGGAGCCCTGCGGGGAGTGGCAGGCACGCCAGGTGCACTCCTCTGTGCTAGCGGTGACCCTGCCGGGCAGCTGTGTGGCAGCAACGGCCTTTGGGTCTGGCCCAGGCGACTGTGTGTTGGACTGGGATTCCGGTCAACTCCTGGGAGCATGCCTGCTCCCTCTGGCTCCGCTGCCAGTGCGCGTGGGGCTTTTCCACTCAGGCTTGTACCAGGCTCTGGGTTCACTGCTGCCGGTGCACGTGAGCTGTGCCCAGGCTGTTTGGTCACGCCGCTGCGGGCTAGCCCTGTGGCGCACGGATCTGTTCTTGGTTCCTTCTAGCACTTCCGCTCCCGGTGCGCTCCCACTCTCCTGCTACTGGGCCCGTGTGTTGGGGTCCGCGTCAGTTGGTGGAACATCTGGCAAGCTGCCTAGTCCTGTGAGGGGCTTCAGAGCTGCACTGCCTCCGTTTAGAGCGCCTAAGTTTCCCCGGTATTCCCAGCTACCGGGACAACTTCGTCCAGCTATGGGGTCCCTGTCTCTTTAAGACTTGCAGAAAGCACTCGCTTTTCTTTTGTCTCAGCGGCGCCGGTTGCGGGGAACAGACCACAGGTTTTTCTTTTCCGTTTCTCTAGTATCCAGTACCCCGTGCACCTTGTGTCTGCGTTCCGGGTGCGGATTTCTAGAGCTGGTTGTTTAGCAGTCCTGGGCTTTCACTCCCTCCCCGTTCTGACCCCTTTCTTCCCGCCGGGTTTTGGGGTGGGGGAGTGTTCGGGTCCCGCCTGGCTGTGGCTTGTATCTTACCCCCTTCGTGTGATGCTGAGTTCTTGCAGATGTAGATGTATTCTGGCTGTTGTACTGCATCCACTGGTGTCTCTTTTAGGAATAGTTGTATTTATTGTTTAGGGGAGGAGATTTCCTCTGAACTACTCATGCCGCCATCTTCCCGTGATGTGTTACCTGGTTCTATCAGTGACATTTTAGAAATTTTCTTCTGCTAACATTGTTTTATTTTCTCTTATTTTTCTAGTTTCTTAAGGTGGAAGTTGACATCTTTAAATCGAGGCCTTTCTTGTTTTCTAATATGAATGTTTTAGTGCTGTCATTGTCTAAGTACTGCATTAGCAATATTCCACACATTTTCATATTTTGTATTTTCATTGCCGTTTAAAATTCATTCTAGATATCTTTTATTTTTTATTTTGTTGATTTACAGGTTATTTGGAAGGGTGCTATTTAATTTCCAAATACTTGG
This sequence comes from Manis pentadactyla, assembly GCF_030020395.1. Classification (NCBI taxonomy): domain Eukaryota; kingdom Metazoa; phylum Chordata; class Mammalia; order Pholidota; family Manidae; genus Manis; species Manis pentadactyla. The sequence goes on along the minus strand of NC_080031.1, from coordinate 34,235,066 downwards.
CAATTTCCAAATATATTTGTCGGGGTTTCTAATTTAATTCCATTATGTTCAGTGCACTTACTTTAAGTTAGTTGAATCCTTTAAATTTATTGAAGCTCGTATTGTGGCTGAGAATGTCATCTATCTTAGTAAATGTTCTCTGTGCATTGAGAAGAATGTATTCTGCTGATGTTGGTTAGAATTTCTGTCAATGTCAGGTCAAATTGGTTAATAGTTTGTTCAAATCTTCTATATATCTGTCAATTTCCTACTTGTTCTGTCAATTACTGAGAGAGTGGCGTTTAAATCTCCAACTACAATTGTGGGTTTGTCTATTTCTCCTACAGTTCTCACGTTTTTGCTTCATATATTTTGAAACTCTATTAGGTGCATATACTTTAGGTTTGTTATGTCCTTTTGATGGTATGACTCTTTATCATTATGAAATGATCACCTTTATCCTCCATTCACTTTGTTTTGAAGTCTACTTTCTCTGACTTGAATACAGCCACTCTAGCTTTCTTCAAATCTTTTTAAAATGTTTGATAGTATCCAGACATCTTGTTAATTGCATTAAAGTTGATGATAAAAAGTTTTCTTTTTGATGTTTAGTACTAAGTTAACAAGTTGATGAGCAATTCCAATACGGTGCGGTTGTCACGAGAGTAACAGGAGTACTGCAGGGGGAGGAACTTAGAGGACTGGGGAAGAAGGCCTTTTCACAGAGGTGACTAATAAATCCAAGCCTCACTCTGATCCATCAGTAGGAGTAGAATGGCAAAACTGGCCAGAGCAATGAGTGCAAAGCCTGAAGGTAACAGTACTTTTGGGGACTGAAAATAGGGTGGCTTGAGCATAGAGTTTAGCTGAGGTGTGATCAGATGTGACTGGATAGGTCACCAGTGCCACATCACGAAGTGATTCGTAATAATAATGTGGCTCACATTTAAAAGTCCTTATTGTGTGTTAGGCATGTGTTGTAAGGATTAAGTGAGATAACCCTCTGAGATAGATAATGTTGTTACAATCATAGTAAAATGAGAAAATAAAGCAATGATAGAGCACACAGAGAGTAAATGACTTATCCACAGTCATGTGCATAAGAGAGAATTCCACCTTGGCCATCACGTGACCATGGCCATTCTGGAGATGGAGCCCAAGCCTTTGACCACCATGCCTTTCTGTGTCTGATTCAGTAGGCCACACCGGAGTTTGGCTTCCATCCTGTTCTCAGTGTAGAGCTCTTTGAGGATTATTAAGCAGGTACATAAGTGAAATAAGTAAAGAAGAATTTATGTTTTAGAAGCATCACTGTAGCTATAGTTGATGTTGAAGGAGGTGTGGAGAAGGTGCCTGGAGATATAGTTGAAAAATATTATATGTTCTATATGGAGTGTATGCTAATTTTAAAGTGAAAGTAGTTCTTAACCTCTCTGTGGTTCAGTTTCTTCATCTACTAAATGGAAATAACGGTCCCATCGTAAGAGTATAAAACAATCAAGTCACATAGAATTGCATTTGGTAAATACTAAGTGGACTTTTGTGGTGATGGTGATGGTTGTTGATGATGATAATGGTAGATTGACCCTTGAAAGTCAAGTTTAAATTTTAATCATGTTTTTTTTTCTTTTCTTTTTTTAAAATGTAAGAGTTTTCTCACTGAACTCACAGATATGCTACAGTACAATAAAATCTTAACTATTACTTCTCCCCACTACTGTTGTTTTGGTTTTTCAGTTTATGGGAAAAACAGATGGAGACTGTTATACTCTGGATGACATGTTTGTCTCCAAAGCAGCTGAGAGGGAACATGTTGGTGAAGAGGAAGAGAATCAGAGGAAAAAAGCTATTGCTGAGCACCAGAGTCTTGTTGCACAAATGGAAAAATGTCTGTACTGTTTTGACAGCTCTCAATTTCCCAAACACCTTATTGTTGCAATAGGTGTTAAGGTAAGAAATATTTATTGCCTTAAGAAAACAATTTAGTTGTATATGCAGATTTGCCTCTTTCTTCATGCTCTTGCAGGATTCTAAGAAAATCCATCTTCTCTTACTTTGTTTCAAATATTTTTCTTTTCTAAGTTCTTCTGATTCTTAGAATCTTCTTTAGAGCAAATATAAATATTTAAATGAGATGAAATTCACATTTTGTGTGATCCAACTCTTTAGAAAGGCAACATGGGTAGTGCTTAAGGGCCCTGGCTTTGTAACCAGACCACCTAGATTCAAATTCTGGCTCTGCCATTTACCAGCTGTGTGACTTTATTTTCATGATTGGCGTTTGATTCTCAGTATTGAATTGATTTGAGAGATACTCAGTGTAAAGTAGCTTCTGCTTCTTCCCTTACTTTCTCATAGGACCCATTTGTTTCTTCATAGAATATCTCATAATTTTTTTGTATTTTTTTATTGAAATATAGTTGCTACATTGGTTTCAGGTGTACAACATAGTGATTTGACAATTATGTACATTACTAAATGCTCACCACGATAAGTGTAGTTACCATCTGTCAACAAAGATAATACAATATTATTGACTATATTCCCTGTGCTGTACTTTCATTCCCATAACTAATTTGTTTTATAATTGGAAGTTTGTACCTCTTTATCCCTTTCAGCTATTCTGTCCAACTTCCACCTTCCTCCCCATGGCAACCACCAGTCTGTTCTCTGTGTTTATGAGTCTGTGTCAGTTTTGTTTATTCATTTGTTTTGTTTTTACGATTCTGTATATAAGTGAAATTATATGGTGTTTGTCTTTGTCTGGTTTATTTCACTTAACATAATACCCTCTATGTCCATCCTTGTTGTCACAAGTGGCATGATTTTATTCATTTTTTATGACTGAGTAGTATTTGTTGTATATATGTACTGCATCTTCCTTATCCTTTCATCTGTTGATGGACACTTGGATTGCTTCCATATCTTGGCTGTTGTAAATAATGCTACAGTAAACATAGGGGTGCATATATCTTTGAATCAATGATTCTGTTTTCTGTAGATAAATTCCCCGAAGTGGAATGGATGGGTCATATAGTATTCTATTTTTGGTTTTTTTGAGAAACTTTAATACTGCCTTCCATAGTGGTTACACCTATTTATATTTACATCAACAGTGGAAATTATGTCATAATTTAAAGATTATTGTATTTTGTTTTATTGTTTATTGAATCTCTCCCTCAATAGTCTGTAAGTTCCATGAGGACATAGATAACTTTTACTTATTGTATAACAAGCATGTATATTCACAGTCATTTATTTCAATAAATATCAATAATCACTTATTTAATAGCATTAATAATATTCACTTATTTCAATAAATATTTGGTGATTTAATTCTTTTATAAAGTAAATACTTATTGTGTATTTGATATGTACCAGAACCTAATTAGTCACTGGGGAAAAGTAGGGACTCAGATATACTTCTGGAGCTTATATTCTAGTGAAATAGAGCAGAAAATAAAATAAATTCCCCTGATTTAAGCAAGCGTTCATTGTCATGAAGCAAATAAAGTAAGGAAATGGTATAAAATGATGGGAGAATTTTTGAGAAAGTGGTCTAAAAGACCTCTCTGAGGAGGTATTTTAGTAAAGATGTGAAAGGTGAGAAGGAACAAGCAATATGGAGATATGCATGAACAGTGGTTCAGGAAGGGACATCAGTGAGTGAAAAGCCTTGAGGAGGAAATGAGCTTGGCATTCATGGAGCAGAAAAGAAGTCCAGTGTAGCTGGAGTGGGTTGAATGACAAAAGCGATAGGAGAGGAAGCTGAGTGAACGCTAGTTTCAGGAACTAATAGTTTGGGGATTATAAATATACATATTTATTTATCTGCTGTGTATACACACTTACACACACACACACACACTCCTGTGTATACAAAGAAGTGGCACTGGCTTTTCCATTCCAACTCTCGTCTTTAATATCTTTAGATTTTTACGATAGTTTATCAATTTGGATTTTTGTTTCTTTAAACAAGTTTATTTCCTTACCCTTCTTCTCCTTTCTTTTCCTCCACACTTTGTCAAAAAGGTAAATGTAGAAATTCCATTCAAAATTAAATCAATTAAAAAAAATTAACTAGTTGCTTGTATTTTTCTCAATTCTTTTCCAGTCCTTTACATAAACATTTACATTTTTTGTATTTATGACATGTAAAAGTATTTCATTCCTCTTCAGGCTGATCCCTACCTTTAAAAAATATAAGAGTAAATGAAAGTGACATTTAAATCTTTCCTATAATACTTTAGGAGAAGTTTGGGTTTTTTAAATGCCTTCATTTTCCTTAGTGCACTGAAGACAGGCTGGGCCCAGGGAGGCACAGAGATATTAAGTGTGCTTAGTATCTTTTGCTAGGCTTCTTCTTTATAAGCCCCTTTGCTGAGCATTATTCTCCTCATGAATACTTTTTACTATATACATACTAATTTCCTTTTTTTTTAAAGAAAGTTTGTGTGTAATGGAAAAATAGCACCAGCTTGTAGGTTATACATGTATATAAATAAGTAGAACTTAACCAGATAAGTAAAGCCATGCTGAAGTCATTTCCCTTTTCTCTTAGTTGGGTTATTTCTCTTTTCTCAGCCAAGGAGAGAAGGCAGGCCTGACTGATAGGCATTGGTTAGACTTCTGTACCATTACCTGGCCATGTATTTTTTTTATTCTTGCAAAAATTATTCTGTTACTAGGGCTTTGAAAACATAGTTTTCTCATGTCAAGGATAAAGTTTCATTGATTATGCTCTTGGGTAAGCTTAATCTTTGATGTATAACAGTTAAAACAGACTTGTGGCACGAATTTTCAGTTTATTAAAAGCAATTTCATTGCTTTCAAAATATTTTTAAACTTAAATATCTTAGAAAATGGCAAAATAAAATATATTGCTTATAAACAGGTATCATTATTGAATATTAGACATGTTTGCCTATTAGTGGTTCATTTGTCACAACTGAGAATAAATAGCAATAACATTTCACCCTTGCAATTTTTTTCCCATAGGTATATTTATGTTTACCCAACTTCCGATCTCTTACTGAAGGGCACTGCCTGATAGTTCCTTTGCAGCACCATAGAGCAGCTACCTTATTGGATGAAGACATCTGGGAGGAAATTCAGGTCAGCATGATAATGCTCATTATCATTGTAATGCTTATGAGCCATCTTTGCAAACTATTGTCATAAATTCCCATTGGTTTAATACCTTCATCCAGTGATTTTACTTTATGAACGTAAACACCTATATACATTTCCATAGTTGTGTATGGTGTATATGTTATGTTCTCACCACTCACTACCGTTTTATTATCCTTATGTAATCCCTGTTTTGAAAGCTTTAAGAAAAAAATATTTTATTGAGATTATTAGTTTCAGGTATATAGCTGAAAGCTTTTGCCTACTAAATAAACTGTGACAAAATAATTTTTATTTTTTAAAAAATTGTGAAATTTCTAGTCTTTGCTTTTGTGGAGCATGAGGTACTCATTCTGACCACAGTAAGCTAATACATTACAACCAAAAGGAAAGATAACTTTTAGACAATTAAATATAAATTTTGGAAATCAGAGGTTTATATTCAGCAAATGCCATGTTTTCCTATAATGGAATTGGCCTTTGCTGCTGTGATTTTGTTAACACCTTTAATTTCTACATTTTCTCTTCATAACCTGGTCCAGCTTTTGGATTCAGGGACTTTTTTTGTGGCTGGTTCTTCAAGAAATTGAAAGGTACAACATGGCTGAAATTGCTGCTGAATTATTTTAAGACTTTATAATGACCAAAAAAGAAAGAATGTTCTTGTTTTTTTAATGCCTGACAGTTGAATAGAGATTACAGGGACCCTCAGCTAGAAAATGTAAAAATTGTAAGACTTCAAAAGAGAAAACAGTAGTCTTTGCATATTCTAGTAAAGATGCCAAAAGATGAGATATTTTGACTGAATTTCATGAAATTCCATCTGTTGCTTCCCATAATCTTTTAAGTTTGTGCTGTGAAAGGTAAAGGGCAGACTGTTATAATGCTTCTATGGCTAAGCAAGGGTAAGAATGTAGACAAATATATTTAATGTGAAAATTTATTTGTTTTTTTGAGTAGTCAATGTCAGTGCAGGAAATAAAGTGGAAAGTATTCAAATTTGGTTTTCAGAATTATTTTGGAACTTTTCTGGAATGTCTTTTTAAAAAAAAGTCTGTATATGCAGAACTTTTTAACTTTGAGCAAAATACAGTGCCAAAAAGATTTTAAGTAATATGGGAATCTAGTCTGTGTGTTTTATATTTTTGTAAGAAATTAAGCTACTTGATGAAAAGCACTGAGGTGGATGAAGAAGAAATTTATTTAGTTCAGCTGATACTGAGCCCATGAATATGAATAATCCACATCTTGTAAGAAACATAGAGATAAAGTCATTCATTCATTCTGTCTAAAGGTATGGTATATTGTAGTAAAGCTTACATTATAGTTCAACAGATTTTTTAATCAAGACGCATTATGGAAAACTAAGTGAGGGAGGAAAAGACATTGTTTTATGCAAAAAATGATATTATAGGTCTTTTTATGTGATTAAAGAAAAAATTGTTAGAAGTTGTAGATTACTGTAAGATAGTGAATGAATAAAATATTTGCTTTCTAGCTTTTTTAAAGAAATGTAGTTTTTAGATTTTTGTCTACTTTCAAATATGTACAAAAACTCAATTACGACCTGGTGAATATATTCTTATGGTCATTCACCTCTTTTAGAGAATATATACAAAAAAGATTTGATTTAGAAAACAGTATTGTTTCAAATGGTTTTTATCACCATCTTCTATTAACATTTGAATTTAAAATTAGATTTTATATTTAATAGAAAATGCAAAAATAAGTTTCAGCAAAACATATGGGAATAATCACAAATTTCAAGTGAATAAAATCCAAGTTTTTAGTTTTATTAATATGTAATAAACCTTGGTCCTCTTTAAATTCTTTTAAGTTTGACAAATATGCTTGATATGTTTTATATGCAGGCACTATAGGTCCATTTAAAAAATATCCCAAATTAGTGATGCAGTGCGGTGTAGGGGTCACTGAGGCCTACCCACAGAAGCGTCGCTGTGGAGTGACATGATGGGGCCATCTCCTTGGGAAACTGCTGGTGCTGACCTATTCTTACATCATCACTTACTTAGTACTTTTGAGTTTTCATTTATAATCCATGACATCTTGAGTCTGTCTTCTTCACTGTTGTCCAGATAGAATCTAGAACAGTCATTCAGCAGCTAAGCCAGGGGAGGATTGTAGACACATGTTCGGTAAGGCAGTTTCTGGTATAATTTTTGGATTATCTAATTTTCTGTTACTGTTCTTGCTGCTGTTTTTATTCACTTTAACCTTCTTCAAAAAAGTTTGGTTAGCAAATATCTATTTCCATTCCAGCAATGATTTTCCTTTTTCTAGTATATAAAATTATCTCCTCTCCACAGAACTAGATAATGACATAAATAACAATTAACTGAAAATATTCATAAAAAATTAAAATTCTTAAACATAGTAACAGTTAACAAAATAGAGACAATCCAGAAAACTATGTTATAAAATCCAATTTTTTGTATACTTTCCCATTTTAATTTGTGTTTTAATTGTCTTGTGTGTGTGATACTAGGCATGTGAAGGTAACTTTCTGGGACATACAGTTGAATAGAGGGAAAAATAGGGTTAACTATTGTCACTTTCTGGCTGACCAGCAGCTTCACACATATTCCTGATGTCAGTGAATTGCCCATCTTAGTATTCTTCATTGCTGTTGCACACAAAACCTAACTCACAGTACCCTGAGGCAGCAAAAGTTAACTTCTTACATTCTAGTCCAGTGTGGGTTGAGCACATCAGCTCCAAGCGTAATCCAGGCACCAGGCTCCTTCCATGGCAGGCTCTCGTGGTAGAATTCTCCTCTTTGAGCCCCTTGAATGGAGGAAAATGAACACGAAAGGGCACATTACCTCTTGACTGCTTCAACATACAATGACATGTTGTTTCTACATACATTCCATTACCCAGGACCATGGCCCCACCCACCTAAGTCCCAGAGAGGCTGTGAAATTTAGTCTTCTTGTTTGCCTTGGAAGAGGAAAATGAGAGTTTTGTGAACATAGCCTTTTTTGGAGAAGATTTTTGCAGAATATCTGCAGAAATCATATTAGGGACATGGCAACTATAACATTTGAATGATCAGTTTTACCATATAGTTTTTTATACCAGTATTTATATTTCACTATTTTTTATCATAATTTAGCCTCAGTTGTGTGTTCACTGTCTTCATTAATGTCATCTTATAAAATATGATATCAAAATCAGAAGAATTTTTAAAAGGTGAAACAATCATCAGTAATTATCTATAATGATTTATCTATCATCTATAATGAGATTATAGGTGGAATGTCTGCAGCCTCTAGCCAAGACTTTAAAAATTCAATGTTGACGGAGGTTATGCTGAACTTATATATAGATGTGGTCAGAAATGAAAATGCATCCCATATCTGTTGTTTACTAGGTATCTTTTTAGTTCACCTCAAATTTGAAATTATTTGATTTACCCCCTTTTTTTCCTGCTTGCTTTTATCTTATACAAAATGGGTGAAAAACAGGAAAGTGATGAATGATCAGTAATAAGTGATCAATGGAGGCCTAGTGGAAGCCCAGAGTTCCCATCTCTTACCTAGCAACGATAAGTAGCCTTTCCCCTTTCTGGAGAAAGTCAGCAGAGGCTGAGTGGGGAACTGAACATCTATCTCCACATGGCAGTTACTAGGCAGGGCCTTAATCATAACCTGGTTGAATCTCCAGGGAATTATGCTAAGTGAAAAATGCCAGTCCCAGAAGATTATGTGATTCTGTTCATAGAACATTCTTGAAATGACAAAGTTAAAAAAAAAGGAAAACAGATTGGTGGTTACCAAGGTTTAGAAAGAGGTGGGTTAGAGTGTATGTGACTATAAAAGGGCAACCAGAGGGATCCTCACAGTGTTCGGATTGCTCTGTATCTTGACTGTATCTGTTAATATCTTGGCTGTGTAACTGCACTGTGGTTTTATAAGATGTTACCATGGGGGGAAACTGGGTTAAGGGTACGTGAGATCTCTCTGTATTATCTCTACAATGTGATCTATAATCATAATTTAAAAATTTAATTGAAATTTTAAGAAGTTATAAATAAAGCCAATAAATCTAAATAAAAAAGTTTCATCTTCCTACTTAGACAAATACACTTGCACAGCACTCTACAAGCCTAAGTTTGAATTTAGAATCCTCAGATCCCTTGGATGTCCATCCACACATGATAGTGTAAGTAGAGCTGGCTTTTGGCTCCCAGTCTGCAGCCTTGCTTCCCCTTCTTCTAACCCCTGGCTTTATATCCTGTCCTGCAAGGGGTGTCCTGTGAATACATGTGAACATCTCTGGACCACATGTCTAAGCTCCATCTAGCCAAGCTCTGCAAACAGTTGTCCCTCAGTCCTAAGAGTGTGAAATAAGAAAATAAGTACATAAATAAATAGTTTTTGAAAAATACTTAAAAAAAAAGAATTCTTTAACAATGCTGAGCTCTTTGAGAAAAGAAAACAGTCTTTTCAATTTTTAGTATATTTGGCTTTTATATACTTGGTAGGACTGAATTATATATGAAAATAGGGGGCTGCTTGAATATACAAGGTTATAAGTGAAAGTTCAGTAGACACATAAGGAAACCAGCAAATGGAGAGCTGGTGAGCACAGGGAAACAACTAGAAGTGAATTCTGCTTGTCTTACTGAATTTAAGGATACCAACCTACTCAGAGTACCTTTTTTGGCTTATGGATGATTATACTGTCAGTTCTGCATATTTTACCACCTCAAATTTGATTTTATGTCTCCCTTCTCTCATTTTAGTTTACTTGAACCATTTCCAATATATACATAAAACTGTGCAGAGTGAGTCTCAGCTTAAAAAAAAAGTTGCTTAAATATGAGAAATAATGTAGTAGATTTAGAAAGTAAACTAATTATAAGGTAACATTACAGAGTTCAGATATTAAACACTTTGTTTTTTATTTTAAAGGGATTTATTTTACTTTTTATTGTTTTCATATTTTGAATCTCCTTAAAATGCTTTATTTACCAACCCAATTTCCTTGCTTCAGATGTTCAGAAAAGCATTGGTAAAGATGTTTGAAGATAAAGGATTGGACTGCATCTTTTTAGAAACCAATATGAGCATGAAGAAACAGTATCATATGGTTTATGAATGCATTCCTCTCCCAAAGGAAGTGGGTGATATGGCTCCCATCTATTTTAAGGTATTTATAGATAGTCTTTACATGAATTCATTTTTTGCTATAGCACTGTCTTATGGACACAGTTATTTTTTTTCTTGTATTTTTCTCCTATATATTTAAATCTGATTTTATATTATAAAATGAAGAAAGAACAAAAAAATTCAGCTGTATAAATTTTTCTAGAAAGAAATTTGGATTTTGACCTTTAAAAAGCATGCTTACTTATAAGTATGAATATACTGTCAAATGATAATTTAATTAGTATTTTAATTTCTCATTTCTCAAATGAAAAATCAGGGTTTTACCTTGAAGTACTTTGAAGTCAAAATTATAGTCATAATTCTAGAAAAACTTACTACAGTTGCATACAAACATTACAAATTACAACTGTTGTGACAGGTTATTTCTGTTTCAGTATTTAATGCCTCATCAGACTATTTGTGAAAAGAAACTAATATGTAACCTTGACATAATTTTTGGACATGTAATAAATGACTTGAGTTCTTAATTGTCAGTGTAATATTCAAGGAGCTTTTACTAACTAGCATGCATTTGATGCTGACCTGAACACAGTATAATCTATAGAGTAATACGATGTGAATGTAGAACCATATTTGAAAGAGTAACATATCCAGTGAAAAAATACAATAATGTTTTGTGAGGTGGTATAGGAAGACTTCATATACAATGTTTAGACGGTATAGGTCAGTGAAGTTTATTAATATGAACTCTAAATTAATTTTAATAAAAAGGATTATAAACTTGATAAGATTAATGAGGTGGTGAAAATCTACTTTCTCTGTAGAAATTTCTAAAAATAATCTGGTCATTTGATTTGAAGAATTAATGTTATTAAATATAGGAGTATAAATCAGATAATCCTAAAACCATGGCAGTCTTACATTAAAATCAGTTGAGAAAGAGAGAGTATACTTCTTTTCATTGTTTTTTTGGCACTTCCTCAGTAGTCTTAGGTGATTGTATAGGCATTGAAGTACACGGCACAATGTAGAGGAGCCACTGTTTTTCTGTTACTGTTGGGGGACAGAAATGTCATCTCTTAGCAGAATCATGTATCACTTTTCTAAAGTAAACCTTTTATATGATCATTAAAGATGCATTTATTTGATTTGGCTTCAGTTTTATCTTGAATGTGTTGCATGCTAATGTCGACAGAAGCAACCCATTCCTTTTAAATAGGAAATAGCAGCATATGTGAAGTATTTAAATTGTGCTTATTTGAGTATTAATTTCATTTTTAAAATTTGCTTCATTAATGATGATTACAAAATGAAATAACTTTTTTTTTTTTATAAAATAGTTCTCTACCATAAATACTGGTCATAACTGCTTAGCTTAGTAAGCCTTATGTTGCCATTTCTGTGTATTTTTTTTCCTGTATTTTTACTTGGTTAAATAACCAGAAGTAGTTCAAATACTTGGTTGGCAGATGGTATAAAAATTACTCTTTATATTATAGAAAACAGCAGTAAAACTAAATGAAATTTTGAGTAGATTCCTTGAGTAAGGAATTTGTGAACTCTTGTGTTCACAAATTATGATCACTATTAAATTGCTTTATCTTATTAAGGATTGTTTTTAAATACTTTAAAAAAATCAAGTTCCTGTATTAACAGAAATTAAAGCCTTAATCCATTCAAAATAATGACCTACCACATATAATTAATTAATTAGTGGTATTTATTTTGTATTTGCTTACATAATTATTTTTTCATTAACAAATGTCTGTTTCTTAGAAAGCCATAATGGAATCTGATGAAGAATGGTCTATGAACAAGAAATTGATTGATCTCTCTTCAAAAGATATCAGAAAGTCTGTAAGTATCATTTTTTCAAATATAAGAAATTACTCCAGTATTCAGAATCTTCATTAATTTTCATGTCCCATTTGAGAAAGAGACCATTTGGCTGAGTGACTAAAGGTGAAGTAACTAATTTTACAAATAAAGAAATTATTTTCATCCAGTCTGGTCTAGCAAATGCTTATTCGTTCAAATGCTTATTTGAATGCTTATTCCTGACCCATCCCTCTGCCATCGTAGTCCCCTTAGCTGGCTATGACAGCCATCAGACTGCCACAGGGGCTACGTGGGACAGGTGGTGAGAGGGGCCTTCTTGTTACTGGAATTACAATGAGAAACATTTTTCTAGAGCCTCACTTTTGAATTTGTACCTTTTTTTTCTTTATACATTCTTTTGTATTTCCTAAACCATGTTTCATAGTTTAATGAAATGCCCATTAATTTTAGATAAAATTTACACATAAGTTGAGTACTTTTTCTAAAGACCTCACTCTTCTAGAAATACAAATTAAATGGACTAGAGATATAATAAACTGTGGATTCCTTTTTGTTTCTCTATTCAAAAAGTAATTTATACTGCATATTTATCAAATGCCTACTATTTACCAGGCACTATTCTAGTATTTTTTATACAGTGAAACAAAACAGAGAGGACCTTATGTAACTTCTAGTCTAGCACAGGGTTTGGGAACTCCAGCCTGTGTGCGAAGTCTGACCTGCTGTCTGTTAATGTAAACAAAGTTTTATTGAAACACAGGCACACCCATGTATTTGTGTATTGTTTTTTTCAGCTTTCTTGCTACAAGGGCAGAGTTGAGAATTTTAACCGAGACTGTATGATCTGCAAAGCCCAAAAAATTTCATTTAAATAAAACTTTTTTTTTTTTTTTTAGTTTGCTGACCCTTATTCTGGTAGCTGTCACTAGATTATTTCTCTCCCATTTCTTTGGAAAGCTAGACTCCTGATAAATGTGACTGAAAGAATTCTCTATTACATTTATTATCTCCCAGTCAAAGGATTGAAATTTCATTGCATTGGAGATAGTTTTAATTCAAGGGTAAAACATTTCCTATAACCTTCTTTTCTTGCTTGCTGGTGAATTGAGCCAGACATATATTTAAAAAAAAACAAAAACCAAAAAAAAAAACTTCATAAATGTTCTGTTTACATCCGTCTTTCATGAGCCTATCTAATGTACCCACATCTTTAGTGACTGGGTTTTCACTCCTCATAATTTCCAACACCATTAAGTACTCTTTTAGAACATGATTTTAAAGACAGTTGAAAATATTTCGAAGTAGAAATTTTAGAAGAAAGGTATTATTTTCCATTTGTTATACTGTATGTGCAGTTTTCTTACCAGTAAACCACCTAGTACCTATTGTAAGTTGTTTTTTAAAACCCGGATAAATACTCGAATTGAGTACTGGGAAGGTTTTAACATCTGATTTAACCAATATGGAAAATAAAAACAGATACAGATTGTTGTTGGAATGGTAAGCATTTCAAAGATAGCAAAAATTACCTTCTCTAAGTTACCACATAGTGTTATATCTGAGATTCATGGCAGATGGGGAATGAGCCAGGTGACCTACTGAGGTCCCTCTTAGCTGTAGGATTTACTAATTATTTGGAGAACTTGAGTATAAGAGTAATTCCAGAGGAGGTCATTTTTAGGTTAGCAAGCTTTCCAGTGTCTTTTTAAAATGATAAAATTGTCTCTGAGCATGAAGTGAACAATCTTGAGTCATTATTTTTCAACATTATTTTTATTATAAAGAACTCATTATACTTCTTTTAAGCTCTATATCTTTGGTAGTTTCGGAAAGTATTTTACCTGCTTCATTGGGGGTGGAGTGATTTTTTTCCCCCAGTAGATCCTTGGTTTTTAGTAGAGATTCACATACTTGTAATCATTCAGATTCTTTGTTGATTTCTTCGTTTATTTTTGTTTTTCTCTATAAGTATAAGCATCTCTTTTTGTGACCATTTTATTTACTTTCTTTGGGTTTTTTGCTTTCTTTGCAGTGTAGTCTTACAAGGGAAATAATGCTGAATGTTCCTTGAAGAGGATTTGCATGATTTGAAATAACTTGTCAAGAAAAGTGGTCTCTTTTCACAAGGCTATTTTATTGAGATTTCATATAAATTCTCCCCAACTTTTAAATGTTGTGATTTTTAAGTTTAATTTTGTGGTAACTATAGTTGGAAAACATCTAACATATTTAGGGACTGATTTTTAAATCTAAGGAAAGTCTGTTTCAAGGAAAGTTTGTGACCTTCAAACTCAAAGACAGTTACAGGAAGTTCAGAAGTAACATCTGGAATATTAAAAGGGGAAAAATCAGATGATGCTGTTTTTCCACCGTCAGTAAATTTTTTTTGCTATAAGTCTGTCAGTGCTTTTCATAACTCATACCAGAGTTCCAACTTCTTTTCCCTCTGGCTGGTCAAGGCAGGAAAAGGAAAGTGCTAAACGTGCCTCTACTTTGCAACTAGAGCCTTTGCAGTGCCTGCTAACAACTCTTGGAGAAAGACAGGAGCTTGTAGCTTCTGCAGCCTCCAGCACCGGAACTGATGAGAAGCTTGTAGCAGCAGCTGCTCTTTGTGTAAAAGAGGTAGTGAGTTCCCTGAGCCACCTTGGCAGTTACGCCAGAGTCAGTTGAGAATTGGTATGTGTATTAGTTTCCTATTGCTGCTGTAATAAATTACCATGAATTTAGGGATTTAAAACAACAGTTTTATTATCTTGTAGTTCTGGAGGCTACACTGTGATGGGTTTCACTGGGCTGCAGTCAGGGTGTTAGCAGGCCTGCACTCCTTTCGGAGACTCTAGGGGGCAGTGCATTCCTTTGCCTTTTCCAGTTTCCAGAAGCCACCGCTGCACTCCAACTCGTGGTCATTTTCTTCATCTTCAAAGTCAGTAGTGCAGGATCTTTCACTCTTTCTCTGACTGTTAACCTTTTTGTCTTGCCGTATAAGTACCCTTATGATTACACTGGGTCCACCTGCATAAACCAGAATAATCTCCCCATTTCAAGGTCCTACCTTCACTGCATTTGCAGAGTCCCTTTTGCCATACAAGATAATATATTCATGGCAAACAGGCCATTATTTTGCCAAGTACCGTATGACACAAACAAAGGCAAGGGCGTGGCCATCGCAGTTGCTTCCTCAAGTTCTCTCTCCCTTGAAGTGTGTCCTTTAGTTCCATAATGTTCTTTTAGCCATTCAGATTTATGTTTGATACGTACTTACCTGCTTCAGATAGCAAAGGTATTCTAATGAAGCCTTCCATCCTTTTTTCTTTGACCACCTGGTTTGCACAAAGCACTATTGTTTGGGAGACAGAAATGAAAGTAATGTTTGAGTGATCTCTGTGCCAAGCATTGGGCTGTGCACTTTATGTGCATTTTCCTATTTAATCCTCACAGCAAACCTCTGAGCTCTTCGTATTTCTCATGAGACTCAAGAGATGTTAAATAACTTGCTTAAGGTTACAGTTAAAAGAATCAGAGCTACGATTAGAGACTTTATCTGTCTCTTGATAATAATGTGAAAATATAAAAAAACACAAAGCCACAAAACAGCTCTCCATTTCTCTACATTCTACTATTTTGTAAACTGATTTTTTTACTTATGCTTTTCCTATAGCATGGTCAATTCTTTATAAGCCCTAATTTTAATTGCCTTATATTATTTCAAGATGCTCACTCTGTTTTCTCCATACCACACTCTTTTCAAGTCATGCCTTCTTGAGGACATAATAAAATACATACAGTTAGTAGAAATATGTGATTTAGTGCCAGAATGAGTAAATGCTGTCTGAATAAGGGGATGAGAGAGAAGAGATATTACTGTAAGTGGACCCACTTGGATAATTTCTCATGACAGAATTGGGGCTGGCGGAAAAACTTGGAAGGACCAAAATCTATTTAAATGATGAAGCAAGAAATTATGTCCATTTCCAACCAAGATAAAGTTAAAAATATTTTGTGTGCATAATGTGTTCTATGTGTGTGTGTATGTGTAGAAAAAGGGAGGGAAGAAAAGATAATAGTTAATCCTGGAAATATTTTGAAATGAGGTTGTTACAACAAACTATTGCTATACCCATCTCACCAGTTAATAAAATATTATGACTGTTCATGTTTAATTTAACTATGGTAAACAAATAGTAAAATTTCAGGGATACTGTAAAAAAAGCTCTAAGTATATGGCTAGGCCCTTCTATTCTGCATTGTGAGGAAAATACAAGAAAAAATTTCCTTATTCTCTATTTGAATAGTCTAAGACAAATTATTCTGTTATATTTCATATATATATTAAAAAGCACCTATTCTTTCCTGTTTTCTCCAAAGACAGGGAAATAATTGGTTTTGATTATAATTGCTGATGTTAGGAAGATCTGTCTGGCTGAAAGTCTATTAAATGAAATACTTAACTGAGAAAGTTAGGTCATTGCTTAAGAACCTGTAAAATTGGAAATTCATTGTGTATGTTTGTCTTGAAGTATGCTTAATTCCTGTCATGTCAGGAAGATTGATTAAGCATAACTTTCTGATTTCATGCTATATTTATGTGTGGTTTGATTATTTAGGTACCAAGAGGCTTACCTTACTTCTCTGTGGATTTTGGCCTCCAAGGTGGGTTTGCCCATGTTATTGAAGATCAACACAAATTCCCTCATTACTTTGGGAAGGTATGTGCACAGATTTAATAAAATTCTAGAGATTAGCAATTTGGTAACACTTTTCTTTTGAAGGGAAATCAAAACTTTGGGCAGTATATTCCGGGAAGTTGGTGAGCATTGTTCCACCCACTTTTTAAAGGGAAAACCTAGAAACTATTAATGAAAATATCCCCAGCATATTTATAACAGTCAGGAATGTCACTTTGGAACCAAACATTTGTGGACAGTGTCAACAGTGACAGTAGTGTTTTCCTGTCAAGTCAGCCAGCCTTGTGCTGAGAATGATAATTGCTAACATTTTTTGAAGCCTTACAATGAGCCAGCTTCTGTTCTGAGCGCTCATTTAATGCTCACAATAACTCTTGTTACGTAGATACTGTTAACTTCCATTTACAGATGAAGGAACTAAGCTACAGAGAGGTTATGTGACTTGCCCAGGGTCATGTACTAATAAGTAACAGAACCAGGAGGGGTACATATGCTCATGGTTGAACTAGAGAACAAATCATCTCACCTCTTCATTTATCATTAAGGACTATATAGAGAGAAGAATATATGACTCATTTCACATAGGTAGTTTTTAGATAGATATTAAAGTGTAGGTCTTTTGATTGCTAGTAGGTTCTTTCCATTACTTTCTTCTAGGCATATAGTCCCTAAATATAAGATCTACTGAATATCTGGGAAGTATGTATATTAGTAGTAGGGACTGGAATGAAATTAATGTAGCCACTGAAGAAGTCAAAAGAAGTCTGGGCAATAATATCTCTAGAAGTGATCGTTTAATAGTGTAGCTCAGGCCTTTCTGCTCATACAGTCTCTAAATTAGAGGAGCCTTGATGGACTTGCCCAGAGGTTCCTATTCTCCCTCTCCGCTTTCACCTCCTGTGGAGGACCACCTTCTGCAACAAACATGTCAAGAGGATTCGCACTCCCAGAGGTTTGGATTCAAAACCTTCATGCTGTTGCCCTCACCAAAGGCCCCAAATCATGCCCATCTATCTTTGAACTGTTGAGATAATATTACAGAAACTTTGAGAAATTTTCAGAATATTTTATTCCAGAGTTAACTATAAAGAAATTTGTTTTAATTGTCCTGAAAAAATTATTTTGTTATTCAATAGAGCTTTATGACTGAAGGCTCAGTGACTGGATTTTTTTTTAACTTGATTCTAATGAAAGCAAAGTAAAATACCCTTTTTTTTTTAACTTGTGTAAACTTAAGTGGGAGGTTGCCCCCCTCCAAGTATTATGCATGTCTTATGGTTCGAATGATCCTGTTTTAATGATAAAAGGAAAGCTTCTTCAGGATTGCACCGCTGACCCATTTTGTGCAAAATTTGCTCTTCAAGGAAGTCTGTGAGCCCAAGAATTCCTTCAGCCTGCTTCCTAAGCAGTTGCTCAGATAGCAAGAAGGGATAGTCTCTTCCCAGTGACAGCTGCATCTTTTAACAAAAATCAATCCTATATGGTAGACAGTAGATAAAACTTGATGTTTTATGGAGACAACTTGAGTTCAATTTATAAGCTAGATTTTCTAAACTACATTACTTTCTTGGGCTGGTGCCCAGGTATCTCTTGCATTAAATCTAAATTTACCCCATTTCTCTTGATGTCTTCTACAAACTGTTGTCTCTTTTGGCTTCTTTAGTTCTTTTCCCAGTGAAAGAGGTTCCTTTTCCATGAAATTTTTCCTGATTTATCCAACAAATGTCATCTTTTTTGAGTCTCTATAGTCTGCTTTGGCATTTACCTTATTCTACTATATAAAACAATCCTTCCCATAGTTGGGTTATTATTCTGGCTCCCAGTAATGCTCCACATTCTGTTATGAGCTCTCTGAAGACAGACAGATATATGTTAATTATTTTTCTATCACCTACAATATTTAGCACCTGCTTGTACGCAGTGGGCCCTTGGTGTAACTGTTACGATGAAGAGCCTGTCTTAGATTATGTCCAAGATCTCACCACACAGTTGTGGAGAGCTCAACTGAATAAGCAGAATTCGACCCTCAGTCGTGTGTTTTCCTGAATCACCATACTGACTTCCCTCTCAGCATTACACGTCTCCCGCATAACTTTCTGTGCATGGATACTCACAAGCCTAAATTTGATTAGCTTCTGTAGCTAACAGCACAGGAAGAGGATCATGAAGGAAATAACCTAGAATAATAAGCAGACAAAATCTATTCCTTTCAGAGCCTGGGAATGTGACTTTTCAAATAAAGGTGATTAATAATTTTTAGTTCTGAGTTTACTTGGATTAGTATTAAATTATGGTTTTGTTTCCTGAAAAAAAGATTCCCAGCTAATCAGAGAAGAAACTTATAAAATATCCTGGGTAACAGATAGAATGTTAGCCTGAGATTCAACTGCAGTTAAACAAAAAAGTTTGTAATTGCTACGTTAATTAACTTTTTCTTCAAACTGTTTATCAGAGCAGCTAATAAGGACTGAATTAGTTAAATTTCACTTTCTCTTCCTCCTCTTTGCTGTTGGCTATTAGGTGTGCTAACAAGCAACAAAATGGACAGATAGCTTGACAAGAGACACAGCCTCAACTCCCTAGAATTACAGGGCTTGCATAGTTAGGACTAACTGAAAACAAGATTTTTTAAAATTTGAAACTAATATTTATGTAAAATTTGAATATCCTTATGGAGAACTGCTTAATGTTATGTTTAGTAGAGGAATAAACATAATTTCATACCTCTTTCATTCATTCATGTTTTCAGCATTTATACATCCATGTTTCTGTTTTTCTCATTCTTTAAAAGGAAATCCTTGGTGGGATGCTGGATTTGGAACCCAGACTTTGGAGGAAAGGGATCCGAGAAAACTTTGAGGATCAGAGGAAGAAAGCACTGCAGTTTGCTCAGTGGTGGAAACCATTTGACTTCACCAAAAGTAAAAAATGTTGAGTCATACCTTTCATTTTTTATTTCCTCTGCTGATTCCTTTCAGTTTTATATCCATTGCATCTAACTAAAAACTGACCCGCAGGTCATGGGGAAAGAGAGTCATGCTCTGGGTCTCTGGCAACTGTGCATCATTAGATTCTGCCGTTTCCTTCCCCACCTGCTCCTGTGGACTCAGGAAACGGCTGTTCCTTTCTGTACCTGTGGCTTGGTGTTCTGAACTATTCAGTTAATATATAAACTTTTCTGAGGGCTTATTTAGGACACCTAGCAAATTATTTATTAGTTCAGAGGGAGGTGGGGCTGCTTCAAAATCAAGTCTATGGAGTGCCTTCTTTTGCATTTTTAAACTGGTTGGAGTATTCAGTAATAATTGAAATTTCTTTTCATAGCATTTTATAGATGAGCTCTTAATTTTCTACTAATAGCATATATATCACTGTTACTCATTTGATTAAAGGAAAAAGAATATCCCAAAAGTAATAAATAATTAAATGAAATATAACAAGTTCATGATTCGATCATTTTTCTTTCTCAATTTTTAAATAGTGTATTTGAATTTTGGTGATTTTAAATATAATTGCTTCAAATAATACAATTTGTTGTTGTTTGAATTTTGTATGAAAGTTAAAAATTTTAATCAGATCATCATTTGGAGCTGAACCTTGGCATTTTGTCATGAAATGTTGAATGCCTAGAATCTGTGTCCTGTACTCTTAACACGTAACTCTACAGTTATTTTTAATAGCAGTATCTCATTATTTCTTTAGTATGTTAAGAAAGAAATGTTGATGTTGTATTTGTAATTTTAAAATTTCATGTACAACTTGAAGTTTAATGGTTTCAGTTTCTCAATATTTGCAAATTGCATTTAAGTGTATTCATCAAATAGGTACTTGATAGTATTTTATTTATTGCTGTTTTCAAACTCTTTTGTCTTTGCTGCAAAGTCTTAGAGGAATCTGTAATGGTTGTTTATTCAATCAGTGAGTTAACAGTTATTTGCAGAGTATTTTGTTACATAGTGGTAATGCAAAAATAAAAAGCACTTCCCCACCATAAATTATTTTACAGTTTAGTGGAGAAAAAGACATGTACATAAATAATTGCAGCACAGTATAAATTCTAGAGCATGAAATGGGCCAAGTGTATTTGAGTACAGTGCTAAAAGACTATTTCATACATCTTCTGTCTTCATTCTTAGTGGAAGACCTTGCCCCCTTTTTTACTGAGAAAATAGAAGCAAATAGAAGGAAATTTCTACCACATCTATCAATATCCTACTTCCATACCCATGTACTCTACTCTTTATCTTTCTAACTGTAGATAAATTATTATGTTCTTATCTAGGGGCCATTCACTCATTTATGTTTCAGATTTCATCCCTTCTCACGTACTCATCTGCCCCTACTCTCTTTGTACTGTTTGGATTTTCCCTGACTGTAAGTTTATTCCTGTGAACATGTGAAACATTTTATATTCTATCAACAGCAAACACTCTCATCACAACATCCCTCTCTACCATTTTTCTTCCCCAGCAGAACTCATTTTTTAAAAGTCTATTTCCTCTCCTTCCAATCTCTTGTTCTTTGTATGGTTAGACTTTATCTGCACCATTCCACTTAAATTGTTGATGTCAGTGTCCTCAGTGGACGTTCTACATCAGCAAACTGAGTAATTATCAGTGCATTTCTTACTCTGTCTATATCATCATTAACCTAACTTGAAACACTTTCTTTACCTGCTTCTAAAACACTCTCTCATTTATGTCCCTTCCTTGCTGGCTACATCCTCTTGCTGATTCCTCTTCCTCTTTTCAGCCTCTAAAAGGTGAAATGCCCCTCCTCAAACATTATCTTTTCTCTATTACACTCACTCTCTCCCAAGGTAATTTCATCACTAAAATGGTCTTAAATACCATTTTTAAGTTGGTTCATTTATTCAACAAATCAACAAATAATTTGATTGTCTTCTACTCCACTCACTGTTCTGCACGCATGATGACACATTAGTGAGTAAGGCAAAAACCCCTGTCCTTGAGGAGCTTACATTGTATCTGGGAAGATAGGTAATAAACATTAGACATAATAAATAAATTACCTAAAAAATATCAGAGGTGATCAGTACTATGGAAAAAGGAAAACTAGAACAGGATAAGAAGGATGTCTCCCAAAGTTATATGTTCACTCTGGACCTCTTTACTGAACTCCAGAACCATACATCCAAATACCAACTTGACATCTGTACTGTATCTGTGTCTATAATAAGGATATCTAAACTCAATTGAAAGCCAGGAGACTTTGCTGATTTTCTTCCTGATATTTATCACAGCCATTTTATTATACCCTATGGTTATATAGGTAAGGAGTTTGATCAGGGTTCAGCTGGGTGATTTGCCTCTGCTTCACGATTTCTGGGGCCTCAGCTAGAGTGACTCAAACTTCTGGAGATACCTGGGGCCATATGTGTAGAGCCTCCATTCTTCGTATAGTGCATGCGGGAGCCTGAATAGACCAAATTAGCTGCTTCACTCACAAGCCTAGTGCCTGGAGTGGATGACTGGAGTAGGGACAGGCTGATAACAATAGTTTCTTGTACGGAAATTTCAGGGTAGTTGGACTTGCTCTATGACATCTGGCCTCCTCCAGAGCAACCATTCTAAAAGGCAGTTCCACGAAATAGGAGGTGGAAGGTGCCACTCTCTTAGGGCCAGGGCCCAGAAATTAGCATAGCTTCATTTTTAGTTTTCTCTTTGTCAAAATTGTCACAGAGCTTCCCTACTTTCAAGAAGAGGGGAGAAACTACTGATAAGTAATTTCTGTTTGCTAATTGACTTAAAGCCAAGGTAGTGTGTCTATTAAAAGAAGAAAAAAAGGGGTCATAACCCTTCCTCTATGAGAGTAGTGTCAAATAATTTGTGTCCATCTTGAATCCACCAAAGTCCACCTTCTGGCTACAAATTTACATTCCACCCCCATGGAAAATATATTCATATCCTCCCAAGAAAGTCTTATTCAAGTAGGGCATTAAGCTTAGGCTTGAGATTCAGGATCCCATCTACTGAGATGCAGCTACTCAGGTGCTTTAAATCTGAAGATTTTTGAACTTAAGTTGTTTGTACCCCTTACATGCATGCATACATATACATACACAACACACCCCACACATAAAATAGTAAGAAAATAATACAATAACTGCAGCAGGTGCATTCATTGAAAAAGACAGACAACTTGATTTACATTGCAGTCATTCTTTACTGGCAATTCTAAAATTAAGTTGCACACATGTTGCCCATTGCTTGATAAGGGCTGCAGGCCTGCTTCTGGAGAATGACTCTGGGGGACTTCTTGCTCTGCCCTGTGGACTCTTGGTTCAACACAGAATGAGCCTTTCTTTTTATAAGAAATAGCTTAAGACTTAATGCTTTCAGTCCAGACAAAGGAACCACATTGTCTTCCTGTTTAAAACAACCAAAAAATAGACAATATATATGAAATGATGGTTCCAAATGATGGGCTATAATGCAAGAAAATTTAATGATCCCTAAGAGATGGGAAACAAATTAAGATAAGCCCTGCAATTCCTTATCTTTCTGCCTTGAGAGTTCCCATCTTGTGGTACAAGGTGGGGAATCCAAGGAAAGCTTAGTTGCACTTACCAAATTGAGGGAATAGACTGTGAGTCTGGAGAGACCAGGATGGCAGGTCACTAGAGAGGACATTGCTGGGCAGAAAGGGAGCTCTAGAGATCTTCAGAGGGTCAAGTTTCTGTGCACTGATTAGCATGAGAGCAAACTACCCAAGGCCAGGCAAAGATTGACCTACCTGAGAGGATAAGAAGTAACCTTCACCACTAGCTAGAATAGAAAATTTCAAGATTGACCAGGAATTGGGTAGAGTACACAGAACGGTAGTGTGTATTGCAGCATAATTGTCTCAAGACTTAGCACTATTCCAGTCTAGATAAACGAAACTTAAAAGTAAGAGGCAAAAGAATTGAACTGTTTCCAAGTAACTTAACTACATCCCAGGATAAAACTTCAAAATATTTATAGGAATAAAAATATATTCAGTGGTCTGTCAGGGTCCGGGGGTTGCATTTGAGGTTTTGGGGCAATGCAAAGAGCAAAGAAGGCAGCGGGGGTCATCATGGAGGGCACTCAAGGAGGCCACTTTATTCTGCACAAAGCTGTGCTTCTTATACTGCTATACCGCTAATTCATAGTTACATAAGTGTTTTAAGATGCGCATGCATGTGGCCTTCATGGCTAGGCATCTGGCCTTCAAGGCCCTTATCTAGCTCCTTTCGCATGGGGACAACAGGTTTCTCAAGGCCAGACATATCTGGGGTGAAGCGGTGGCAGCTGTCCTCATAGAACAGTGGGGAGGGGGAACCTTCCCTACATCCCACCCCTTTCTATAGGACAGCAGCCGCCTGCTTCTTTCTTGCACACAAAGCAGAGCCCTGTACCCAGAGCCCACAGAAACAATCTAAAGAACTGTAACAGACAAGGAGACTGCTTGTGTTCCCGTGATTCCTTCAGTAGCCAGTAAGGCAGCATACACTGCTGCCAGCTGTTTCTCCAACAGCAAATAGTGAGTCTCAGCTCCCTTCCACAACTGAGACCAAAATCCTATTGGGACTTGGCGGACCTCTTGATTCTGCCATAATCCCCACCTGCACCCATCTGTGCTGGCACACACTGTCAGCAGGAACGGTGTGGAGGGGTCAGTGACTTGCAGCACCTGGGCCTGAGCCACTGCTCTTTTTGTCTCTGCAAAAGCCTTTTCTACCTCTGGCGTCCAGTCCCACGCTTCCCCTCGCTTTATAAGGCGATGCAGTGGCTTCACCAGCACGGCTAAGTGAGGGATAAACATTCTCTAATACCCCAACAAGCCCACATATGTTTGTAGCTGCTTAACAGTTTCTGGGTGGGGGTACTGTTGTATTTTATCAATCACTGCTTCAGGTAACACTTTGTCTTAGCTGACCAGACAACACCCAAGAACATGACAGAGTAACCAGGTCTCTGCACCTGGTCTTTGTTGGCCCATCCCCACCCCCGGAGGGCCTGGTGCAAATTGTGAGCCACAGCTTCTAGATCTTGGAGAGAATCAGAAGTCAACATTATATCATCTACATAATGGAACACTTGAACTGAGGGTGGATGGAACCAGGTGGCCAGGTCACTAGCCACCAAACCATGACACAAAGTAGGACTGTGCAGGTATCCTTGTGGGAGGACAGTGAATGTCCACTACCTGCTCTCCCACTTGAAGGCAAACTAACTGTTCCTGGCTTTCTGGTGCAATGTCAGTGGAAAAGAAGGCATTAGCCAGATCCAACACAAAATATAAGTTCCCAAAGTCACAGTCAATTCATCCATCAGGTCAGTAATGTTTGGTACTGCAGCATGCAGCAGGGGAGTCACTTTATTTAGTTCCCGATAGTCCACTGTCATTCTCAAAGTGCCGTCAGGCCACACGGGTGAATTAAAAGGTCTGTGTGCTGGGCGGATGATGTTTACTTCCTCTAACTGCAAAATGGTTTGGCTGATTTCCTCCTGTCCACCAGGCAGCCGGTATTGTTTAACGTTCACTGGGCGGGTGGCTTGTGGCAACACTAAAGGTGTGTGGTGCAGATGACCTCCCCGCACTGTTTTCACAACACACACACACGCAACTGAAACTCTCCCAGAGTCATTTTATTTGCATTGTTAGACAGTATAGCACATCCACCCCTAGAATGTATTCCGCTATCAGAGGTACATAAACTGCATACAGATGTGGGGGCAGGTGCCCAATTCTCAGAGTCACAGTCACTCGCTGCACCTGCACAGTTTTCCCACCATATGACTGCAAAGGGGTCCCGGAATCTATCCGAGTTGCCATGAAGGAGGGTGGAGTCAGCACCCATATCCACCCACGCCAACACCCCCTATACATTCTGTGGGGACCAGTGAGTGGCAAGTTCAACAAATGGCCTCTGGTCCTGCGGTGTCCCAGTATACCAGGTACCTCGGCCCCACCCCTAGCCAGGGAGGAAGTCAGTGCTTGGGGCGCCGGTTCCTGGTCTGCCACAGCGCTCTCCCGCACCTGCTTTGGGGGCAGTGGGCGATAGCGTTGGTTTGGACGCTACTGCTCCGATAGTCCCATCAAGACCTCTAAAGGCTGTCCATCAAGCTTTTCACGAGCCAATCCAGCAGCCAAAAGGTCAGTCCGTACCTGTCTGCGGCTCACTTTCAGCGGTCCTACCGCAGCCACCCCTGGCGCCGTTTTCGCCGTGGCTGTTTTATTTATTTTCTCCTTGTGCTGCTTTACTGCAGTAGTTCTCACTTTGGTTTCTTGAGGTCGCTCTACTCATATGTCTCCTAAGTGAGCTAAAGCTGACACACATTGTGTTCTCAGCGCCCTCATCTCACAGTCAGAACAGCCAGGCAGGCACAGGTTCCCCCAAATGTTGCGTACCCTGCTTGGCCAAATTCTGCAATTCTATGGCTGTGTACTTCATTTGCTGGGTAGCTGTCTGGGGGTCACCCGGCTGCCCCCTTGTGGCTACAGGTTCCTGCATCCCCCCAGGTGGCCGCACAGTGGAGCAGCATGCAAACCAATAACGCTGCGCTGCACTCCGGGCCTCCTGCCCCCGACGAGTATAGGGCAGTTACTCACTGATCTGTAACATACGTTCGGGAGCTACCAGTCGTTGCCCAAAGTCCTCCTTCTTCCGGCGGAGACTCTGCACTCGCTACTGCAACTCCACAGTTTTGCGAGCAGCATGGTGGATGACCGTCAGGAACATCCATGCCCCTTGCCCAGCCGATTCCCTGTGGGCCTGAGGGACTAGGGACTCTAGCATTTCCAATGCCATCCGTATAACCTTTGAAGTCAGCTGTATAGACTCCCAATCCTCCAGTGCCGGCTAAGCGGTCAAGTGCGTTGCCACCAGGTACCAAAATAGAGGCCCGGGGCCACATCTCCTCCACCCACCCCTCCATGTTCAGGGGAGCCGAAGGACTGTTGCTGTCCCAATCACGTACCTCATCTTGCTCACAGTGCCAAGTGTCGGGGTCTGGGGGTTGCCTCTGAGGTTTTTGGGCAATGTGAAGAGCAGAGAAGGCAGCAGGTGTTGTCATGGATGGTGCTCAAACAGGCCACTTTATTCTGCACACAGCTGTACTTCATATACTGCTATACTGCTACTTCATGGTTACATTAAGTGTTCTAAGATGCGCATGTGTGTGGCCTTCATAGCCAGGCATCTGGCCTTCAAGGCCCTTATTTAGCTCCTTTCCCATGGGTACAAGAGGTTTCTTAAGGCCAGACAGACATCTGTGGTGAAGCCAAGGGCAGCTGTCATAGAACAGTAGGGGAAGTGGGGGGGGTCCTTTCCTACATAGTCACAACATAAATTTCAAAGTGTCTGTCATCCAGTCAGAAATTACCAGGCATGCAAAGTTAGGCACTGAAAAGGCTTACATGGGTAAACAAAAGATTTTTTTTCTCCTCTCCAAATCTCTTTATTGTTTACGCAAAAACAAGTAGTGTGAGGTTTATAACATATGTAAAAGCAAAATAAATGACAATAATAGTGCAAAAGTGGGAAGGGGCAAAATAGAAGTATACTATTATAAGGTTGTTACCCTATACCAGAAGTGTTTAACGTAACTTGAACATAGACTGTGATGAAGATGTATAATTATGAACTTTAAAGTAGACTAAGATGAAAAGCAAGCAAATAAAGTTTTATAGCAGTCAGCCAACAAAGAAGATAAAATGGAAGAAACATAGAAAAAGAAAAGGGAAACAAGGTACGGATGGGACAAACAGAAAACAAATAGGTGATAGATTTAAACCTAATAAACATCATATGATAATATTTTTTTTATTGCAGAGCAAATTACCACAAACTCAGCAGCTTAAAGCTACACACATTTATTATCTAACAGCCTCTGTGGGTCAGGAATACAGGCACAGCTTGACTGGGTCCTCTGCCTAAGGACTCACCAGGCTGCAATCAAGGTGTCAGCCAGGACAGAGTTCTCATCTCGGGGCTGAACTGGGAAAAGATGCATTTCTGCACTTAACATGGTTCTTTGTAGATCTCAGTTCTTTGCAAGTAGGACTTAAAGCGTCAGTTTTTTGCTGGTCTTTGGCCGCAGGCAACCTTCTGCTCCTATCAGGCACCAGCAGTTCCTTACCACATGGGCTCCCCAACGTAGCTGCTTAATCCCTCACAGCCAGCAAAGGAGAAGGAAATTCCAGCAAGATTGCCTGTGAAGTCTTACATGACCCAGTCACATAATCACCTACTCTGTTGCCATATACTGTTGGTTAGAAGCATGTCACAGGTCATGTCCACACTCAAGGCCATGGGAGCACAGAGGAAGTGCCCAGGATCAGAAGAGGGTGGAGGCCACCCAGAGTTGGTCCACCAAAAAATGGCACACCACATTTAATAACCTTGAAACTTTATTCTTTCATTTCTCCCATCTTGTCCTTTGTTATCCTACTTTTTACTTCTTATCTGTTATAATTCACAGATACCTTGTAATTATTTTTGCTTTAAACACCTAATTTTATTTAAAGAGATTTTTTAAAATGAGGATATTTATTCAAATATTTGCTCTTTTCAGTACTCTGCATTCCTTTGAGTTGATCAAAATTTACATTTGGTGTCACCTGAGTAAATGGACATAAAACGAGTTTGATTTTTTTCAGCCTTGCCTATTCTGTTTCCTGCTGTTAATAGTTTATTTACTGATTCTGTAGCAATGCTGTATGCTCATTTTTATTTTGCTAGCTCATTTTTTGTAGCTCAGTGATCTCTGTGTTCTTTTATTTTAAATCATTGTTTTTGAGCTTTTTTTTAATATTCAGATTTTTATCAAGTTCTTCAAGAAGCAACATATAGAAATTTCTTTTGCGGAGTTTTCTTTTAGTCATGCTCTTTGTAGTTTGCATGCATTATTCAGCTCATTTGTACATTTATTCTTTTACTAATATTTTGCCACCGTGTGTATGCAGAGCAGCCAGGATGTTTCTTTTTGTCTCGCTCACGCTTGGAGGTCTTTGCTAGACTTCTCTCTGTAGTTTGAGGCGTAGGTAAATCATATTCTATCTACTTTTTTTTGTAGCTTAGGGAGTTGTGGGGAACCATGGTGAGTGGAGGGTGGTTGAGATAGTTTGTTTTGTTAGAGTTGTTGAACTCTGTGGCCTTTCCCTGAGATATTAAATATTCTGTGTCAGAGTTCTTATTATCTAGTTAGGAATCTTTCCCATTCCCATTGGGGAAGATCTGTGGGATTTAAGTTACTTCTGTGAGAAACACACTCACTGGTCCAAATTCAGTAAGTGGACATGGAGGCAAAGAGAACAGCGAAGCGAGGCTTTAATGACAGTCTTGCAACATCGAGTGTCTGGTGAGGAGGCACACCTGAGGCCATTGGCGCAAGTAATTTATTCCCTAGCACGTGAGTCCCTCCCCTGGTTCCTCATTGGCTGAGTACTATAGACATTCTTTCCCAGATGTCGCTTAAGCCAATTATATCCAAATAGGGCCTTCTCAATTACATTTGTCTTAATTTCGTTGGTAGGTTTAAAAAACTCAAACAGGTATTGCCAGGTCCTTACCAATCACCCACCCGCTCCAAACCCCACTCTCAGTTTGAGCAGCTTCCTGGCATATTTTCCACCAGATGGCCCTTTAATACCTTACTGTTAAAATGTTTAAACCTCCTGGTGGGAATAAATCACATTTAGGTTTTATGCTTTTTCTAACACTTCCCAATTCCGTTTGTAGCACTGGAGCACTCACTTCAAAAGTCAGCTCCACTGTTCACTTTGTCCTAGGTTAGCCCATTAACCTTCAGCCATTTCCACTGTTTTCTTAATAAGAAAAAGCAGGCAAATAAGAGGAAAATGACATGACTCTTTCTTTTCAGACTTGGGGATATTAGTGACAATTATGAAAATTTAATAAACTCATCAAAACCTTAGTTTTAAGCTATTTTTTTGTATGTTCCTTATTTTTTATTAAGGTGTCATTGATGTACAATCTTACGAAAGCTTCTAGTTTTTAAATTTAATTCATGTATTCTCATTCTTTTATTGATATTTTTCTGATTAACTACATTTCATAGATTCTGATAGAAAGTGTTTTTGTTATAATTCTTACAAATTGTTACTTTTAGTTTACATTTCTCATTTTATCTAAGGATTATTTGAAATAATGTTTATTAATTTCAATCTAAGATAATTGTTGCATTTTGAGTTTGTTAATAATTTCTGATATTACTTGGTTGTGTTAAAGAATTCTCTTTCTGGTAATATTTCTACTTTATGGAACTTTGTGACCTTGTATCTGATCAATTTTTGTAAATAGCCTATGCATTTAAGGTGTACAGTCTATTATCAGGATGTAAAATTTGATTTATAGTCATAAGGTCTAATTGATTATGTTGTTTAGGTTTTCTATATGCATACTCACTTTTTGTCTACTTATTCTGTCTTTCACTTTGTTTTGCTTGTTAATTTTCCTATTATAGTGCATTTCTATCTTTGCCTGTATCTCCTGTAGTTTTTTGCTTTACAATATGATGGTGCAGTGTTATTTGGTACATACATATTCATATGTGTTATGTCTTTATTGTAAAATTCTGATTTTTACATTAAAAAGGGTCTTTGTCACATTTATGCTTTTTGGTTTGGATTATATTTTGCCTGATACCTAGATTGGTACCCCTCCTTTTTTTTTTTTCATTGACTTGGTATTCCATTGTCAGTTCCATATTTTTAACCTTCTTAAATCACTTTGTTTCTTATATGCAGCATAACATTGATTCTTGCTTTGAGAGCCACAGTGAACTTTTAATAGATGACTAACCCTATTAATATTTATTAATATGACTGGTTTTAAGTCTGTCACAGATTTTATAATTATTACATTTGCTTTGTTTATTTCTCTATAATTGCATTATTTGCTATTTTATTTTAAAATGTTTACTTATATTTAGGAAGGTTTGAATTTTTGTTCTAGTGGTTACCATTGTACTTACACTTTATCCCCTATTTTCTTATTTATATGTCTATTATCTGATTTATTGGGTTTTTAATTCCTTAATTCATACCTATTGCCTATGTAACAGTGAGCTTATTGTATTTTCTTCTTTCTGCTCCATTTTTTAGTTGTGTTATTTCTACCCAATCATAACATATAATCTTTATATATTGGTTTTGCACTCTGATCCCTACTATCTGTTTAGTCTTAAAGCTACTATTAAGCATAGTAAATAAATACTCAGCATTTTTTTGTTATTGTTGTTGAGTATAGCTCATTCATTAATAGATTCCTTGTGAATGGCTCATGGATGCATAATTCTCTAAGTTTTTATGTTTATAGATGTTCTTCTATAGTATTGGTACTTGAAAGATGGCATGGTGAATATAAAATCCTTAATTCATACTTTTTCAGGTTTTTGAAAATGCTGTTTCATTGATTGCCCTTGTTTTTTATTTTTATATACTTGAGAAGTCTGATGCCAGTCTAATTTCTCTTATCCTTACAACTTATTGATGGTATAAACTGGAATCCTTGTGGATTTTTAAAAAATTTCAAGTCTGGAAGTTTTACCAGGATGTCTCAGAGTTGACATTTCTCATTACAAGATCTCTTTCAAAATGTAGATTCAGATCTTTTTTCTGTTATGTTTTCATGTACTATGGTTTTAATATCAGTTCTGTTACATTGTTTTTGTTGTCTTCATAGACTCCAATTATATGTGGTTTATCTCTTTGGTCTATCTTCCATTTCATTCTTTGATCCTTTTTCCTTTTTCCTCCCTCATATTTATTCTCTTGCATGTTTTTCTGTATTTCTTCAATGCCTGTTAAGTTTTCATTTAGTCTGTTCTCCCTGTGTACCTTATAATTTAATCTTCATTTCTGTTATGATTGTCTTTTTTTCCATTTATTTTTTCAATTTAATCATCTATTTATTCCTGGTTTTGCTTATTTGTTTTTAATTTTTTGAATTTCCAATTAAGATTGCTTTTTCATATCCCCAAATGCTTGTGTGTTTTAATAAAGTTTGATGTGTTACGGTTTTCTTTTGTGTGATAGTTTTTCTTTTTGTAGAAAATTTTCATTGTTGATGTGTGTTACTATCTTCTGATTTCCTATACTACCATTATAGAGATTTATTCATTTCCCATTAATTGTTTGGATTTGGGGTGATTACAAATTTCCCTGTGAAAAGCACTCTCTCTGTCAGTATAGGAAAGTCCAGTTGCTTTAATGGATTTTGTAAATTTTGTAGTGGGGAAAGGGATGCTGTGTGCTGTGTTTTTTTGTTTGCTTTGTTTTTGTTTGTCGGACTCTTGAGTTTTCTGTTTTTGCTTCTCTCTACCACCCAGGTTACCAAAGGGCATCTTGCATACTCATTTTGTCCTCCTAGATTGGAATTTCTGTTTCTACTGTGATTTTAGACTAATTTTAGGCCTACGGCAGGCTCCTTTTTTTTTTTTTTTTTTACTCTGCTCAGTTTTTCTTGGGCTCTTTGCTTCAAAGGCCTGTGGTAGGAACATAAGAGATCACTCACTTTGGTAATTTCAGTTACAAGTAATTTGAAGTTAGAATATGTCTAGGTTCCCCTTAGGTTGAGGGTATGGTTTCTGTGTAAATGTGTTTGTCCTTGTTCTGTATTGTTTCTGGGGGATATGGGAAGACAGAGATGTAGGTTGCTGCCATTCTTCTTACTATCCAAAGTTCTCTCCTATTCTTCCTTAAATCTACCTCAGTGAGGCTCCAGTAGCTACTTATTTTGGGAGCTACAATAGCATTGCTGATCCAGTTGCCTAATCAAAACAAATTAACCAAAAAACTTTTTTCAGTCTTCATCTTATTTATCTTCTCTGTAGGACTGAACATTGAATGTTACTTGAAGCTTCTCTTTTTACTTCATTGGTAGTCCTGTCTCTATTTTCTTTTCTCCTCTAATTGTTTCTTATTGATAGAGTTAGTGGTTCCTTTTTCTCTGTATACTCCTTAAATGAGTTCTCTACCTAAATATCCCATGAGGCACTTCAAAATCAACATATTCAAATAAAACATATTTTACTGATCTCCAGATTTTTTCTTCCTTCATTAGTTTCCCTTGTGGTGAATGAACCCCCTCACAACCTCCCACCAGAAACCTGAAAGTCATCTCTTTTCTCTTCCACATTCCATTAGCAGTCATGTCTTTAGCACGTCACAGATACCCTCCATGTTCCCTTTGATACAGCGTTATTGCAGACCTCCTATCATCTCTCTTCCGGATCACTATAATAGCTCAACTATTGTTTCCCCTTTAGTTTTGCCCTTTTCTTCTACTAATACCAGAATTACTTCTCTAGAAGACCATGTCACTCCTTGAAGGGTTCTTCTGTACTTACAGGATGAAGGCCAAACTCCTCAGCATGAGAAATGTTTTTCATAATATGACTTCATCCTTCCTTTCTACTGTTACTTCTAACTCCTCCCATTCAGTGAAAGTCATACTCAACTGTAATTCCCTTAACATGTTGTGCTAGTTCGGCCTCTTTACCTTTGTTCATGCTGTGTCAGTTAGACTGCTTCTCCACCGCCTTTCCACAACACACAGATTGGGGGATATCTACTAATTTTGAAGACCTTGTTCAGTCCAGATGTTAATCTTCTTTATGGAATTCTTACTGACACCATGAGTAAAATTCATCACTTTCTCCTTTGTGCCCTAATTGTACCCGGCACAGCATTCTGATGTAGGACTTTTAAGATGTTATTTGATTTGTTTTTATATTTCTTCTCTTAGGTAAATTCCTAGGACTAGAACCCGAAATTTGGTTCATCTTAGTTGGCGCTTTAAAAGATAAGGTGATAGTTTTCTTTATAAGGCTTGTTTTGCCCCCTTTCTGGTCCAGGACCCTTCCATTGGCATTATCAGAAAGAGCTTCAACTTGTATTATTGATCAGTGTTCTAGATCTTTCTGCAGGTTACACATCAATTCACTTTTCCCTGAAAAATAATTCTGTGTCTAGAAATATAAAGAAAAAATTGAAAACAAGATAACAGAACTAAGAGAGGAGCTACCAAAGGGAAGAAGCATTGAGATCCAGAAACACTTGATAGAGCTCAGTCAGTGTTTTCTGGTGCCAGAGGACACAGAAATGACCCAGGGACTATTAACATAATCTTCAGAAAATTTCTGCTGGTATTCTTGTACCTTTGGAGCCAACATGATTGAGATGGGTGCATTAAATTTTTAAAAGCATAAATTGTTCGTTCTCTTGTGTAATTTAGCATAGTAATGTTCCTATTCAAATATTAATCTTAAAAGTTCAATACTAAAGATAAAGCACCTACTATTATTTATTTTTCTGCTCTATTTTCTAAAATTAATACAGTTAAGAATGCTCCATATAGGTATGCAGTCATGGACTTAAGCCACTTTATAGAACATCTATTGGGAAGGATATTTTATTATTACATGACATTTTATGATGTGAATTTGTTAACTGTATTAGGAAACCTCCAGAAACATATCTAGTGTCAGATATACTTGTACAGGATACTAGAAAATGAATACAGTTTTTCACAGACTATTGCCTACTTATTCAGTAATTTCACATGAAATTATTGCTATTTGAAAGAAAATTATGCCTGTTTAAAACTTTGATTCTGTTCCAATTTTATCATTGTGTACATTTACCTAAAAATACTAATGTGTATTTCCTTTACTTATTTTAATTTCAGTTTGCCACCACATTTCTACCAATATAAAAAAAATAAAGAATTCAGTTGATTCTTTTCTAGAGGGAAAATTTATTTGTAGTGAGTATAGTACTAGGAGTTACATGCTGTTTCCCTTTGTGGTTTTGAATAAAACTCTAGTTTCTTTTCTATTCTGCTTCAAATATAGAATTCAGATGACATTGTCTAAACTGAAGAGTACTGGATAGATAGATAGATAGGAAAGTTCTTTCAAAATGTGCATCTTTCAGAGTTTAGTATACAGGCATACTTCGTTTTACTGCACTTTGCTTTATCCTACTTTATAGGTACATTTTTTTACAAATTTAAGGTTTTTGGCAACCTTGTGTCAAGCAAGTCTATTTTCCCAATAGCATTTGCTCACTTCATGTGTCTGTCTCACATTTTTGTAATTTTTGCAGTATTTCAAACTTTTTCATTATTGTATTTGTTATTGTGATCTGTAATCAGTGATCTTTCTTGCTCCTTTTGTAACTGGTTTGGGTGCAACAAACTGGGCCCATGTAAGACAGCAAACTTCCATCAGTGAATGCGTATGTTCGTATTGCTCCACTGATTGACCATTCCCCGTCTCTCTCCCTCTCGTTGGACCTCCCTATTACCTGAGACACAACAATTTTGAAATTAGGCCGATTAATAACCCTACACTGGCTTCTAAATGTTCAAGTGAAAGGAAGACTCAATCGATGCAGCAAACTTCATTGTTGTTTTATATTAAGAAATTGCTAAAGCCACCCCAGCCTTCAGCAACCACCACCCTGACCACTCAGCAGCCACCCACATCAAGGCAAGACTGACCACCAGCAAGAAGACGACAGCTCACCAAAAGCTCAGGTGATGCTTAGCATTATTTAACAATAAAGTATTTTTAATTTAAGGTATATACATTTTTCTAGACATAATGCTATTGCACACTTGAAAGACTACAGTATAGGTGTAGACATAGCTTCTTTATACACTGGGAAATAAAAAAGTCATTTGATTCACTTTCTTGTAGTATTTTGCTGGAATATGTTTCAGTTTAGAGACAGTGAAGAAGTATTCTTACTAATTTTTCTAACAGGAGAAACTTAAGTTTTTGTTTGTGAAGGGCATTTGAATTACTGGTGCTGTTTACTAATTTTTGTTTGACTTTTAAGGCAGAACATTTCAGAATCCCTCTTTGTATTTTTATTGGTATTTATTTTGGTTACATCCAGTTATATCATTTTTCCTGAAAATTAAAAGATAATGGAAAATGAGGGCTGTGAAAATACTCATTACCTAGATAGCATACCAATGATTGAATTGGTTTAAACAAATTATTTTTATAGCACTTTTCTATATATAATAAAAGCATTGGCTCTTCCAAAGATGTTCCAGATACCTTCCAGGATGGCAGCTATATATAATAAAAGCATTGGCTCTTCCAAAGATGTTCCAGATACCTTCCAGGATGGCACAACACAGTCAATAAGCCAAATATAAGTAGTATACTTCACTTAACTAATTAATTTCATCCATTTTTACCCTCACATTTTTCTCAGGAGTCTTGTTAGGTGAGTGATGGTTCAAAAATAGTTTTGCAATGATGACAGTGACATAGTTTTTGAGCCTCACTAAGTCCATCTATAAATAGCAATAAGCAGCTTGAATATAGAATAGCAAAACTCAAGACCCACAGACATCATCATCAAAGCAGTGTTCCTGTAGCCCCCATTTATAAGCATGTAGGGACAAACTACCAACAATGGGCTCTGCATGGCATTGAGACAGGGGCCATGGGTGTAGTCAGAGGAGGGTGGGGGCCTCCAGAAAAAGCAGGGCAGGATATCTGCAGTCAGAGCAATGTAACTACATGCAAGGAAACCTCCTGCCAAAACTCTGTGTTAAACATTAAGTTCTAGAGTCATTCTTCAGTGAGATCAGTTAATATTCCCCAAATAAAGAAGAGTAGCATATGTTTTTATTATGCTAATCATTTATAATCATGTGTAAGATTCACTTTAACATGCTAAAAGGCCCAAGCCTATGTGCTGTCTTTCGTCCTTCAGATCTGCTGAGGTGATTTTGCAATCTGGGCAATTAATGGCAAGCAAGCCCAGCTATAAACAACATAGTAAAAGGCAGGAAGGATTCCACCTTAAAGATAAGATTGCATTTTAATACCCAGGAAGTTAAGAAGTAAGATTCTTAACTTATTCTTTAGCAAATAATACCTCAGCCCACCTTGAGGGCTGGGCAGGCAGCCTTGTTTGATATGCTCCCAGACTGAGACACTGGTATCTCAGAGAGAAATCAGAGCAGTAAGTTCCTTGTGTTAAATTAATTCTAAATATTCAGGGAGCACTTAACAAGCCCATACCCCTAAGCCCTTTATCCGGTTCCCCAAAATCCTCAGTTGCCTATAAAACCCCTAGACAACGCACCACCCCAGGCTCTCTTGTCCCCTCTTGGCGTGAGCCAGGAGCTCTGTCTGTCCTCTCACTGTCTCTCTCAATAAAAGCCTCTCTCTGGCTCTCCTACCTTGGGTGTTTGCTAAGTTCATTCTTCGACTCTGCAAACAAGAACCCTGGCATCAGTATCAGCATCTGCACAAAAGGAAGTGGAGGGAAAACTGGGCTTTTAACATCCACAAATACAAAGGAAACCTCAGATTGCCAAAATATTTACTGTATAGCATGCTGGGTAAATCTGCAAAAAGCAGGAGAAATTGGAAACAATCCTAATGATGAGTGAGTGTAATATCATTCAATGTTGTCAAGTAAAAGAAGCCACCCTGGCCTATTCCCTCTCTAAAAGTAGAAGCAAATTTTATTCAAAACAAGTGACAGAATTTCATCAGGTAAATTCCATACAAAGTTTCTATAACACAGAGAGAACAGGAGCCAGTGTTTCTACAGACAATGAGAGTTCACAGACAGACATGCCCCCGACTGATAGAAGCTATAACTCCATTTCAAAATGAACAAAGAAAATGATAGGAAAATACAAAGGGCATGGTTTTGGTGAAATTAGCAAGTATTTACTGAGTATCTACTATAAACAGCAGACTGTTAGGCAGAATGGAAGTATGAAAAAAGTAAGATGGGCTTTTTATCTTCAAGGAGATTAAAGTTTTAAGGTGTTAAATTTTGGAAAGTTTGATCATGTTAAAATGATGTTTTAAAACAACTGAAGAACTTGTGGATCGCATCAAAAGGATCTCAGAAGAAATGAGAGCGTTCATGATGGGACAATTTTAGAAAACGAATTTACTGAGTCAATGGATAAGATTCTAGATGGTTGTTAGGATGTGATGTTCTGGTTGGGTGGAACAGTGTGAGCAAAGGGCAAAGGTGAAAAATATACAAACCACGTTTGGGCGATACAAGTAAACCATATGTATCTACAAAAGTTGTATGAATTCTCAGTAGATGAGAATACCCTGATGGATCTGGTTCACATTTTGGAAAGTCTCAAAAGTCTAAGTAATTATGGCTTTTCCCATCAGTATTATGGCATTAGGGCAGATGTTAGAAAATGAATCTGAAAGGGAGTATGTAAAATTCAGGAAGGTCACTAAGAAGATCTTGCAGTCATCTTGTTACAATGAAATAAAGGCTGGAATAAATGTTGCAGTGTTGCAGTCTTGGTCAAACATTCCACAGGCATATCAGTGTACAGATGAAGGAACAATGCTACTGAAGCGCCAAGAAGGATAAGAACTGCAGGACTCTTACAGAGATTTATTTATGCAACTTCTTTGATACAAGCAACACTTTCTCTGATCAGGTAGGAAGGAATTGGAGCAGCTTCAGTGGTACCCTGCTGTTCATAAAGAGTAACAGTTAAATGAAGTGGAGTCACACTCTTTCCTTCTTTCCGTTTATCATTTGTATTTTTGTATCATTAAACATAGGTCAATTTACTGAACTTTGAGAGAGAATCCACGAATTGTTGACCCCAACACAACTGTAGAGAGTCACTTTTGGTAATTCCTTCCCTGAATTAAACATAGCCAGAAATTCTTGGTTTCTTAAAACATTTTGATAAAAATTGACAAGACTTTGGAATCGTTCAGCAGAAACTTTCAAATATCTCTACTAATAGGGCCTAATAGGGCCTTTTTTGTGATGATTTATTGGTATATCTAGGTGCCAGAATGATCATGTAGGATTTATCTTTATGAAATATGCAGTAACAGAATTTATTGCATAGTTAATACTTTTCATCAGTCTTACCTTTCCAATTGTAGTTTCCATTAAGAAATATTTGAATGATAAAGAGACATGCCAACTACCTTTTAGGTACTGAATATTAAAGTGTTGATCATCAATTGCATAACAATCATATTTCATTAGAGTTACTATCATTTAGTGTAGCTGTTGTCAGACTGCCCACTGGATACATTTTACAGTTCAATAATTGAATGTAGTTGTGTATATTTTTGGCATTAAATAGAATTAGTGGCAAGGTAAATGCAATCCACTTCAATTTATGTAGTTTTTTCCACTAATATATGAAGTCCTATTTGGAAACACTGTGAAGAGCATGGACTTTGGATTGATATAGTCAGTCATATGTTAATAATTGTATGGCTTATGCACATTAATTTAATGCTCTTTTGTACTTACTATGGTGTAGGCACTGGGCACCGCTCTGGGAATGGAACACAAAATAAAACTTGACCTAAAGGCTCTTAGACTGTAATGACAGTGGAGGTGTATCAAGAAAAATCTCAGAAAACTGTTGAAATTCAATGAGTTACTACGTACTCATCACACAGACAAGTGCCTGGTAATAAAGACGAGCTTGTAAATACAGGTTCTCCATTTTCAAACGTTCTCTATTTGGCTGCTTTATGGAGGACCTGAATCCATACAGTGATAACTTGGTTAATTCCAAGTTGCCTTGGTAGCTGAGTTTTGCTGAATACAAAGTCTTATTTGGGTCAAGGTGTGAGTTTACACTGTTCTGTATGTGCTTTATCCTGAATATGCAACTTAGGTTTCACTGCAGAGAAGCAGTTTTTCAAGTATTGAATGAAATTTCCTGCTTACTTGAACTTAACAAATTAATCATCTGTTTTTCTTTTGAATGTACCTCAAGGGAATGAGGAACAAGGTGGTGTGTTATTAGCTGATATAATTTTTGTGGATTTCTGTATAATTACACAAAGTGTTCATAATACTCAGGGGATCTTACTTTTCTAGTAAGAAGAAAATATACTGCTCATTTTTTTGGACCTTACTTAAATATTTCAAGCTATTATGGTCTGTTAAGATTCATCTTTAAATACTCTAAATGAGAACCAAATGGGCCAAATCAGCAGATCAGTGACCAAGGAATTTGAATGCCCACAGCAGCATATTACATTCTATTAAAAATCAAAAGCTGTTTTTTCTCAAGGGGTTTGCTACAATTTAATTTTATGAGCTATTCTTTGAATTCAAGATCTGTCCGTAGTAAGGCACATTCTTTGAGGAGATTTTGCGGCAGAGATGAGACTCTACTCATCCAGCTACTTACCTGCCTGCCACTTGGATTTTAAAGCATGCCTGGGCCCAAAAGGAGCTAGACATATAGTAGTACTATGTGTGTGTGACTATGTTTATTAGTACATGTATCTATATGTTAATATATAACATAAGACTTAATTAAATGTAAATAATAAAATTTATATAACATTAATAAACATGGTCATATAAAATGCAATTATAGAGAATGAAGTTTATTCAGTGAGCACAGGAAAACAAACAAAAGTATACATTTAACTTTCATCTACCACTTCTATTTAAGTACCTCAGTTTTTGAACAAATATTTTATCTAAAATGCATGATAATTGAATACAATCAGATGGAATATTGTTAAGGTTACTAACTTACTAACATCTTTTGAGGGTTGAGCTTCTGGAATCTTCATAACAAGTAAAAAAGTAGTGGAAAGGAGATTGCTTGCATTTTGTG
The DNA here is from genome assembly GCF_030020395.1 of Manis pentadactyla. Taxonomy (NCBI): domain Eukaryota; kingdom Metazoa; phylum Chordata; class Mammalia; order Pholidota; family Manidae; genus Manis; species Manis pentadactyla. Next base: position 34,194,651 of record NC_080031.1, on the reverse strand, counting down.
AGCATTAGGTTTTCCTCTCAAGAAGAGTATCACTAGAAGGCACAGTTTTTAAAATTTTACTTTATATACATCCACAAATCAGTGTCTGTTCACTGGAAAAATCTGATGGATATTTCCTTAACCAAATGATCAAACCACATTGCCATCATAATGGAATAAAATGGTATCCATTTGCTCCAGTGTGATGCATTGAGAAGTACACACTACCTGTGTCATATTCTGGCAAAATTTTTTTTGACTGAATCTCCTTATCATGAAACAATCAGGTGTCAAGGCACACTGTAAAACAAGTGGCCAGCACTCCTCAAAAGTGTCAGTGACATAATAGACACAAAGGGGCTGGTGAACTGATCAGATTAGAGAAACCTAAATAGATATAACAACTAAATACAATGTGTGCTGTTTGACTAATTCCTGGATGGAAAAAAAGAAAAACCATAAAGAAACAGTTGGCCAAATTTGAATAGGGACTGTATCTTAGATACTAGTTTTTTATCAGTGTTAAGTTTCCTAAGTGTAGTCATTGCATTATGGAGGAGAATGCTTTTGTTCTTTGGAGATGCATGTTGAAGTATTTAGGGAAGAAGTATCAAAGTCTGCAAGTAGCTCTCAAATGTTTGGGGGTAAAATTGTGTGTGTGTGTGTGTGTGTGTGTGCATGCGTGTGTGTGTGTGTGTGTGTGTGTGTGTGTGTGTGTGTAGAGAGAGAGAGAAAGCAAATAAGGCAAAGATATTAAAACTGGCCAATCTAGTAGAATAGCAAACAATGTATTTTTCTTGCAACTCTTTTGAATATATGAAATTTTTCAAAGTAAAAAATGTAGTTTGATGTAGTCCTACTTGTTCATTTTTGAGGGAGGGCTTGAGGTAGGTGAGCAGGGTTGCTGTGGGGGATAAAGAAGCACAAATCTCAATCATAATATAAGTTGGTCACCAGGATGGATGTGCAGCCTGGAGAACAGAGCCAATGATTCTGTAACATTTTTCTATGTTGACAGTAATTGCTAGTTGGGATAAGAATTTAATAATATGTATAACTGTTGAATCACTATGTTGTATACTTGAAACCAATGTAATATTATCTGTCAACTATACTTCAGTAAAAGAAATCAAGAAATGCATATATGAATCAGAAAATTATAGATTGGGTAAATAATATAAAGTAATATAAGTCCAGTTATCAGTCATATGAGACCCAATTCTCATTTTCATAATAATAATTTTTTTAATGCCACCTTTACTGCCTGGATGAAATCCATAGAGAACATAACCTATCTACACATAAAATTTTAAAAATCAATAGAATGCACTATTATAAAAGAGAACAAAAGATGGTCTCTTCAGTGGCTACATTCTTAGACACAACTACGTTGTTTGAATAATATTCCCATTAATTTCCAGAACTTCTCTTGGGGTGGTCCTGCCTCTTTTGTGCACAACTGGGTTAACTATTTGCCAGTGCGGCAGGGATGTCACCCTGAGACATCACTAAGACTGAAATATGACCGTGTGGCTGCTGAGCGGGTGAGAAGGCCCACGAGACATCAGTCTGTATGCACTGATTTGCCTGAAGGCTTTGAGTTTGGGGCTGTATTGGGAAGGACAGTTTAGTAGGTGCCTGAGTTACAGGCGAAGTATGGAAAGTACTGTAGGGTGCCTGCTTTTCCAACTGGTTCCCACAGAGTTTTGTTTAAGCTCCATGGAGAGAGAAAGCCCTAGGTAAAAGCTGAAGAAGCTGTTTTTTTATAGGGCTTCTGAGGGAAATGGGTGTTTGCCCAGTGTATATTTGGGTATGGATATGCTGACAACACAGCTGAAAGCAATTTATTTTGTTTCTTCTAGTCTCTTAAAATCTATATAATGGAGGAAATTTTTCCTGTGCCTCTGAAACTTGGGCAAGCTCATAGCTTTCTTGAATAGTATTAGGTAACTCTAAGTTGCCCTGATTCTGCAGTTTAAAATGTTCAGTCCAATATATTGGAAAACTTTTCTGTCCAAGGTACAGATTTCCTATTTTCCAGTTAGGCCCTGTGGTGGGTGGGCCATCCCCCTGCCCTCTCTGAAAGAAGGTGGCTTCTTGGTGATTTTTTTACCCCTACATCACTAGCTGCTCTTAGTACTGACTCCTGGTGGGGCTGGCACTGGGAGTGGGAGAGCAGAAAGGAAGCCAGAGTTGCGCTGAGTAGGTTCTAAGGGGGTTTCAGCCTCTAAGGGGGTTTCAGCCCTTCTGGGCCTGGCAGGTGTAGACAGTTGACTGTGCTGTGGCTGTATTCATGGCGTCCGGTGGTCTCCCTGGTGGGCCACACTGACTTTAAGGTGTACAGTGGACTCTGCCTGTGTTGTCACTCGTGTCCCAGCCCTAGTTTCCTTGCAGTCTCCAGGCCAGCTCTCTCTCCCATTGGGGCCCACATTTGGTCTGTGGAAAACACTGATGCATCCTTGACTCATAAAACTGGGGAGGGCAGAGCAATCCCAGCACAGCTTCTGCCTTGCTCTCACCGACGGAGTGCCCAGCTGGTGACACTGAAATGGATGAGAACCTCCAGTAGATTTCTCAGGCAGGTGTCCACTCTAGTCCACTGTTTCTTCTCAACTTCAGAAGACAGCTGTCCAGCTCTCAGAGTGGTCCCACCACAAGTTCTCTCTGCAGGTTGGACATGAAGGAAGCAGAGTTGCCCTTCGGCCCCTCCCCTTTGGGGAATGACTGTTTCTCCACTCAGTTACTCTCCAGATTTTTTCACAAATCCTCTGTGACTCTCCACTGCCTTGATTCCTTGGCATCCTCAACATGACTTTAGAGTTGTCCAATTTCATTTCAAAGTTTGCACCTTGTGACATCACTTCATAATTTTATGTCTCTTATGGTGGAGCCTCAGTGGAAACTCCCAATTTAACATTCCATTCTCCTTAGGTCCCCAGGTAACAGTGCAACGGGGCAAAGAGGCTAGATGTGGTGGAGTCATCTTTAAAT